>NW_022900936.1:45448027-45514787 GCF_012274545.1 Fukomys damarensis | reverse complement strand
TTCACTAGGTTTCTTTAAGGATTTTAAAATTTTATTTATCTTGATTGAGACAATGTTGGTTCCATGGTTAAGATTCTTCTTCTTTCAAAAGGGTTAAAGGAGTAGGGGAAGTGGGAAGGGTAGGGGAAAGGAAAAATGGAAAAAGAAAAAATAGGAGAAAATGGAAACAGTTTTTGTAAATAGGGAAGGGTAGAGCGGGTGAAGGGAGGGCAGGGGTACGGGGAAAAAATGAGAACCAAGGTCTGTCATGTAAAGGTACAAGATCCCAGTGATGAATGTAGCTGTGCTGTATGCCTAAAATGTACCAATAAACTCAATGAGGAAAAAACAATTCTTCTCCTCCTTTTTCTTCTTCTTCTTCTTTTTTTTTGGTACCGGGGATCAAACTTGGGTCCTTGTGTTTGCGAGGCAGGCAGAGGAACCACTGAGCTAAATCCCCAGACTCTCCTCCTTTCTCACTGTCTTCTCAGTCCTCCAGTTTCAATTTTTTTTAACTTGAAAAGAATTGATAGTGACTCAACAGCATAACTCTTGACATTGCTAAAGTCCAATTGGTCCCATCAGAATTGTACTTCCTGTATTACTTTTAATCTTCTAGAATTATGAAAAAATGTGTGTACATGTTCCTTTTAGCTATTCAATGTAAACTATGTGCTTATTACAATAATATATCAGGGGCTTTGGTACTTCTGAATAGGTATCAAAAAGGAATATGACCTACAACCTAGATGAGAAAGTTTTTCTTCCTTCAATATTATTTAATACTAATTCACAATCCCAGGAAAAAATAAGCATGTTTTCATTTGTAAAAGAAATGATGTGTGTGTGCCTGTATAAATACACACTTAGGTATTTATGCGTTTACCTCACTGATCATAACCAAGAACTCAATATCCATCTGAGGCCCACAAAAAAACCTAGATATATTCAGATATGGCTTTTATATATATACATATACATGAGTGTATGCATGCATACATAAGTCTAATAAATACATTTCACCTGATTCATGTTAAAACTCATAAGCAAACTGTGATAAAAACAGCATGGCATAGGCAAAGAAGCAGCCCCGAGGATCAATGGAACAGATTAGAAGATACAGAAATAAATCCAGACCAACTGAACCACCTCATCTTTTGACAAAGGAGCCAAAAACCCTCACTGGAGGAAAGATAGCCTCTTTAATAGATGGTACAGGAAATATTGGGTTTCAACTTGCCAAAGATTAAAATTAGACCTATATCTCTCACCATGAAGTAAAGTAAAATCAAAATGGATCAAAGATCTAAATATTAAAACAGAAACACTAAACTGGCTAGCAGAGAGGTTATGTAGGACTCTTGAAGACATTGGCATAGGATCTCATCTTATTAAAAAGCTTCTGCACCACAAGAGAAACCACCAATAGCATGAAAAGACAGCCTGCAATGTGGGAAAAATATTTACCAGCTGTTCCTCGGACTAAGGTCTACTATCCAAGAATATATAAAGAACTTAAAAAAATCAGACCTCCCAAATTTCGAGACCCAATCCAAAAATGGACATCTGAAATGAACACATTTCTCAAACAAAAAAGTAGAAACAGCAAATAAACATATGAAAAAATGTTCATCATCACTGGTCATTCCAGAGATGCAAATGAAAACAACACTGAGATTCCACCTCACCCCAGAAAGAATGGCTGCTATCAAGAATTCAACCAATAACAAATGTTGGTAGGGTTGTGGGGAAAAGGAACCTTTCCCCACTGTTGGTGGGAGTGCAGACTGGTTGAAACCACTGTGGAAATCAGTACGGAGATACCTCAAAGAACTAAGATTGGAAGTCATTTGACCCAGCTATTCCCCTGCTGGGCATCTTCCGAAAAGAATGAAAAGAACCATACCACAGTGATATATGTGCACCCATGTTCATAGTAGCATAGTTTGTATTAGCTAAAACTTGGAAACAGCCCAGTTGCCCATCAACTGGACACTGGATAAAGTGTGATTTTTGTAAATAAAATGGAGTACTGCTCAGGCATAAAGAATTTATAGCTCAAAGGATGCACATTGAAGCCATATGCTGAGGTGAAATAAATAGGACACACATGTGTAAATACGGAATAGTTTCTCTAGGGTGAGAAACTGACAGTGTAAATAAGGATCAAAATCTATAGTAGATAATGTGAAATAGGAAGAAAAGTTCTAAAGAGGAAGGGGAAGTTAGAGGGGTAGTGGAAAGTAAAGAAGGGAATGGAACAAATACAAGAAAAGGATAAAGATAGAAACAAAGTCTTTGCAAATAGGAATGGTTGGAGGGGATGAAGGCAGGACAGGGGAATAAGGAAAAATGAGAATCAAGATATATTATGTAAAAGTACAAATTCACAATGATGAATGCCATCATATTGTATACCTAAATATATCAATAAACTTAATCAATAAAAAATCTATAAGAAAAATTGTAATATCTGCACATGAGATCAAAAGGACTTGATGTTTTTACACTTTTTTATCATCTTACCAAGTCATTGTTATGTATTTCATTGCACACATAAAAAGACACTAACTGTTTCCAGACCTAACCTATCTGCTGCCTTTACAGGTAAAGCTCGTCCTCGTAAACCTCTCCAGATGGTGGTTGGCACTCTGACACCAAGCTCAGTCTTCCTGTCCTGGGGTTTCCTCATCAATCCACACCACGACTGGACTCTGCCGAGTCATTGTCCCAATGACAGGTAATTTGTCATAAAAAAAATTCTGTGTTTCCTCTGAAAACTAGTACTTCCTTTTAATGGTGCTTGTACATGCTTTATAAGGATATATACATATAAAAATAAGCATTTACTTATTACCTATTAGCAGTACAGTTGTTCTAGGAGTGAAAAACATGTATAATGTGAGTCAGGGCTCTAGACTTGCCAGTTATAATCTGCCTGAGTAGAAAACATGCAAATATATGTTTCACCCCAAGTAGGAAAATACAAATGGGAAAGAGTCAGCATCAAATACACAAATGAACAGTGATAAAATAATATAGGTGAGAGGATGAGGGTAAGGTCACTCAGGAAAAAACTATTAAGAGCTGAAAAATTCCTCCGAAAAGCAAAGCTTTGATCTTTCAGTTGAAGATGTGCTTAAAGCAGTCAGTAGGCTTTCAAACCAAGTAACATCCTATTTGCTTTTACTAGGAAGTTGTCACAAACACAAATGTCAGCTCCCCTCTGTACCTGAGTATATCAGAAACTCTGAGGCTAGAGCTCAGCCATTTGTGTTTTCACAAGCCTTTCAGATGATTCTAATGCCCACTGGAGTTTAAGAATCACTAGTTTAGACAGCTAGCAAGAGAAACAAAAGGAAGATTTAGGCAGAGGAAAAACAGCTATCATCTTGGTAAAACAAATGAGGAAAGTCAAGTATATTTCAATATTACTCTTGTTCATTCATCCTTCCACCCAACACATGTATTTTGGCACTGTGTACCTGGCACTGTAATGAACATTTCTTATAAAACGGTACAGTTATCTGCTAAGCATAAATATTTACTACATTAGCTACCTTCAAAATTCAGAAACATACAAATGGAGAAGCATTGAAATTTTTGAAGCTTTAATCAAGACATTTTATTTTTAAAGTGTTTTTTAAAAAACAACCAAAGTGACTTTTAAATTTGAGAAGTTTTCTTATTTCCCTTTAGAAACAAAAAAGTTGAGGTACAATTTAAATGTAGTAAAATGCATAGAACTTATGCATATAGTTTAATCTGTTGTGATAAATGTATTTGACAAGAAATAGAACATGTTTATCACCGCACAAAGTACATACTTTCCTTTAGAAGCAGCCCCTGATTTTCTATTACTATTAATTCTACCTACCCTAGAATTTCATTGAAATAGAATCATAGAGTATGGCCTTGCCTTGCCTGTTTTCTTTCATCCGGCATGTTTTTGAGATTTATTCATGACATTGTAGGTATTTTATTCCTGAGCAGAATTCTATATTTGAATACTCTATTTTGTTTATTCATTTTCTTGCTGTAGACTCCTGAACTGTGGTAGCTTTTGTGTTTTTATGAATATAGATTTTTCTAAGAATCTTTTGTACAAGATTTTTTGTGATTATATGTTTTAATTTCTCTTAGAGAATTATCTAGAATTGGAATTGCTGCATTACAGAGAGGATGTATATTTAACTATTTTTGTTTAATTTTTCTATCCCTGTTTCCCCAAGAAATATATGAGGGCTTTATTTGCTCCACGTCTTTGCCAACCTGTTGGGATTCCCAGTATTTTTCATTTTAGCTTTTGTAGCATTGTAGTTTCTCCCTGGAGCTTTAACTTGTACTTCCCTTGAATTAAAGTAACTGACGATTTTTTCAGGTAATTTTTGGCTGTGTGTATGTTTTTGTAGTGTTTTACTTATTCTCATCTAAATGAAACAAAAAGGCCTTTTAAAATGTTTACTTCTCAAGCATTCTTTTCATATGACTTTAATTAGGAAATCTAAACTGAAAAAGAAAAAGAAATCAAGTTTTCCTTCATGCATTCATGCTTCTCAAGGGATAAGTGTTTAGAAAAGCCATGTAAAAGACATTTCCAAAACCAAAAATTTTTAAAAATAATTTTGAGATGTTTTAAAGAATTTGAAATATCCCTTATTTCCACTCACCACTAAGCCTATGACTTATTTTGCTTGGATAATAGACTCTTGAAAGAACATGTTTTCTTGGAATGATTCTAGTTTCTATTGGGTTAGTCCAGGATGCCAATGCTGAGAAAATAAATATTTAAAGGTTGCTTCTTAAAAAAAATCTCATTAAAAAGGGAAAGAAGCAAAAGAGAGAAGGAGAGAGAAAGGAAGGGATGAGGGAAATTTTATAGTCATATAGCAAAATGGAATTGGATACTAATGGTTTCTCACTTCGCTTGATAAATCCTTGAGACTGTTTGCTTCAATAGATTCAGTAATCTGGCAAATTCATACAATATTATTTAGTTAAAATTTCCTCCTCTGACCTCAAGTATTTCCTGCAATTTTACTTGGTCCTACTTAATTGTTCATAAAAGAATTATCTGATGACTAATTCTGATTGACAGGTTTTGTCACAGTAGATAATGAAAACAGAGAAAGGGAGGACAGATCCTAAGGGAGAGAGGATCTTTAGCACAGGCAGACCACACATATGTTGCACCCAATCCCCCTGCATACCTATCCAGGCCCTGCCCATCTCATCAAATAGATGGAATCGGACATATTTGAAATTGCGAATTTCACTTTAAAGAATGTTTTGAAATAACATGCCATGATGTTTGCATTTTTTCAATCAAAAGTGAGTGGGGAAGAACTGTTAGGATATGACTTATTGGGAGGAATTAAATAGTCATGAGTAAAAAGAAGCATTTGGAGTTCTTGCTGATTCCATCTTGCATGACCTTTCAAGTTAGCACAATTAATATAGAGCTGACATTTAAACTCTTTTTATTGATTGAGAAAAGTTAGTAGCCCTTATTTAAAAGCACTAGAATACTGTACACATTATAACCTCCCCAATCTACCAGAACTGTAAATAAGTAATTAGAAGCAGACTGGGTAAAATACACCCTCCTATGTTCATGAAGACGTTTTAAAATTAGTTTTGACCTATCTAGTAGGTTACAATAAACAATCATCACTAAAGGGGATGATAACTTCTTGAAAATTGGGGGATTAACACAGCTGAAACTTTCAGGAATATCCCATTACAAAACAATTGGAGTCCAAATGCTTTTGGTTTGCTACAAGAACATCAACTGGTGACATTTTAAGCCACTGAACTTCTAGTTTCTGCAATTTTCTCTAAAGCCTCCAATTTATAAAAACCCTTCATGTTTCTTCCTTTATCCTATGAAAATAATGAATTGAAAAAATTTTTGCTTTAACTTTGACTTTGGACCTTCTATATTAAAGTTGTCAAATAAGTTTTCAAGGACACACACACACACACACACACACACACAAAACCCTCTGGTTTTTATTTTACTTTAAGCTTGGATCTATTAATGGGATGTCAGGTTGTCTTTGAGCCGTGTTTTTATTCATATTTGTATGGAGTCTATACAGGTCTCCCAAAAATTTAAGCCCTTTTCTGAGTTCACATCGGAGAACAGTTACACTTCATTTACAGTTATTGTTTTTTAATAGGCTTTAAGTGGAAACATGCACACATTTGTCCTCAATATATCTGGGATCAAAATAAAGCTTTTAAATTGGCCCAAATGAAGAGTAAAATGTTTTTAACCAAAATTTATTTCACCCTTCATAGCTTATTGTTTTCCTTCTCGTGTTTACAACTTCTTAAGCTTTCAGGATTACTTTAGTTCTCATTCCTTTGCATCTTATTAAAGATTTATAATTTGTTTAGAAATCATTCTCACATTTTTCTAACACTTTCACATGGTGTTTATTCTTAATGTAGAATGAGTGCTCTCTGTTTTTGCCCAGTTCAGAGCAGTCTTGTATTAGTCAGCTTTCCTGCTGCTGGAACAAAATACATGCCATTCACAATTTAAAGAATGAGGGCTTTAATTTGGCTTACCATTTTGGGGGATTCATTCTATGGGTGGCTGGATCCACAGCAGAAAGGGAGTAGTGGAATAACTTGATGGAGGAAAGCTTCTCATTCTATGGGAACCAGGAAGTAGAGAAAGAAAGGAGCCAGAGACCAGGATACACCTTTTGGGGTCACACTCCTAATGTCCTGCTACCAACCAGGCCCCACCTACTAATAACATATTCAGCTGTGAGCTCGTCAATGGATTGATCTACTGAGGAGTGTAGCACCCCCATGACGCCATCACCTTCTGAAAGTTCTACTTCTGAATACAATAGATTTTTGGAGCTGACTTAAGATCTAAGCCATAATAAGATTCTTGCTTTTTTTTTTCTTTAAAGTTTTAAAGTATTTTCAGTGTCTATTTTCTCACTTTATTGAGCTCAATTCTTTGTCACCTATTTGTCAGGCCAGCATCTGGCACCTAAGAAGGCTTCAATAAGTATGTGCTGAATCAATATACAATGCAACATCAACATTTTCAATTTTATGTGTCACCATTACCTAAAACTGAACAGATTAAAATTGAACTTTATAAGTTTTCTCTTGAGATATCACCTCCCATGTCTTTTTATTACTTTGGGAAATAATAAAATTACTTCCATTCATCTGAATTTAAAAATTTGTTTTTTTTTCTATATTTCATCTTAGATTATGAAGGCTCTAGGTCATATTGATTTTTGCTTTGGGACATATTAATATCTGTATCTTTATCATCCACTTCTCCATTTCCACACGAATAATTCCAATCTAAGCACTCCCCATTATACCCTAGCAGCATTCTGGCTGCTTTGCTTGGCTCTTTTTCCTGCCCCAGTGCATAATGGCCTCCACAGTACTGAGAAAATCTGAACTGTCTACCATATGCTTACTCTTTCTTTCCTAAATTTTTCTTTAGTTCGACCTCTCTTTTTGTGTTTCCAGGGAACATGTTTGTGACTTCAGTTACAGTGTTCTCAATTCCATCTCTTCCCACACTTTTAAAACCTTTGCTTCTCCAGTGATCAGTGATTACTTTCATTTGCTCTTTCACTGACATTTGTGTCCTTCCTCTTGATTACAAGCATGCCCAAGACCTTCCTACCCCTAAACAAATCCTTCTTTTGATGATGTGATATCTTCCAAGCTACCTTTCAATCTCTTTTGTTAATTCTCAAACTTGTTAGAGTTATCTGCTCTTTATGCTGTTGATTTCTATACCATCCTCTCTCTGTCCCTCTTTCAGTGGGTTTCATTCCCTTTCTACTGCTTCACTGAAACTTCTCTTTGTGGTTACCAGTGATCAGTTAATTGCAAAGTCTAACAGAGTTTCTAAGCTCTTATCTTTTATAACTTATCTGTAAAGTAATTGATTATCTTCTCATTCTTGAATTCCTTCTTTGACATTTTTCTTCTTGCCCCTGTAATTGCTCTTCTTTTCCTTTTACTACCTATACATATGGAATCGTATTTTATCCTTGGTCTCTTATCTACCTATTCTTATGATAGCTGTGCCTTGCCTTTAGCTATCACTTCTATTTAGAATAATGCTTCTCAGATTTCAGTGTGTGCATGAATCTTGCAGTGGACCCTGTTAAAATGCAGATTCCAATTCAGTAAGCCTAAAGAAGAGTCTGAGATTCTTAATTTCTACGTATCTCCTAGGAGCTTTAGTTCCTGTTCTATAGACAATAGGAGTTGTAGCAAGAAAATAAATAACTTCTGAGGCTAGAATTCTAACCTGGAATCTTTCCAAAGTTCTAAGACAGTTTTCAGTTATCCATAGAATATTTTCATTAGAATGGCCAAATAACAGTGATCAGCACCTCAAATTCTAACTAGATTCACATTTTTTACATTATTAAAGAAATTTTTTGTGGGACATGGTAGCATACTCCTGTAATCCAAGCATGCAGAGAAGCCGAGTCAAGGGCATTAAAAGTTGGAGCTTGGGCTAGACAAATTAGTAATTGGTGACTGTCTAAAAATAATTTTTTTAAAGAGGCAAAAGTCCTGAGTTCAATCCCCAGTGCCCCCCACCACATCTTCCACCATCACTTTATTCTCATATATGAAAACTCAGTTTTGATTTTTATTTTTTCTTTCCTTGGTAGTCATATCCTATAAAGGTTGGGTTTCATCAGTTCTTTCATAGAAATATAACTTTGATCGGTTTCCTTTTTTCTATTTTGTTTCTTTCATGCTTCATTTCCTAGTTATAGTCTATCTGGACTACTGTTTTAGTTACTTTTTGTTTGTTTCTTAGACAAAATACCCAATATCCACCAGTTAAGAGAAGAAAGTTTTCTTTGGTTCACAGAAGAGGTTTCAGTTCATAGTTGACTGGCTCCACAGTGTCATGGCAGAGAGGCATCACAGAGGAAAAACAATCATGGCAAAGCAGGGCAGTTAGAAGGCAGTAAGCAGCAAGCAAGTGAAAAGTGATGAGCAACAAGGGACAACTGAAAACCCTTTTCCTGTCCCCTGTGTCTTATCCAGGATACCCACTTTTAAGGAGGATTACACCCACACTCAAGGTGGGGCACCCTTAACCCTACCCAGAATGATGCCAAACCAATCAGTGGACTAATTAGTAATCACACACTCTTGATACCTGCATCACAGACTCCAGATTCAGCCACCTTTGAAAAGTTCTACCTATGTCTACACGAGGCTTAGGAGATCGTCTAGACACAAACCATAATAACTACACCTTGAGGTTCCTCCATCTTGTTTATAATTCTTCCACTGACAATAAATCTACATTTCTTCCTCACTGCTCAACTGTATTCACCTGCCAAAGAATCTCCACCAGCTTCCCTCTGTCTGGTAAAAGAAGCCGTGGAATTTTCAAAGAACACACTTAAAAGGGTATCTGAATCTTAAGGTGAAGTATAATTCTGGTCTACTTTTCTTTCTCTGGGCCTTGGTAGAAAGTCCTGATTTGAGTCACACCACTAGAATGGGACTTAAAATGCAGACTATCCATTCTGAAGTTTAGGTTAGAGTGCCAGGCTCAGCTCTCCTTCTTCACTCTGCTTTCCATCCTGCCTTCTTCACTCAAGCGCATGAGTGTCTGCCTCCATTCCTATGTTATAAAATCATCCTTGAATTCTGCTCAGGTCCACGCATCTTCCATCTCTCACAGCCTTATGTTATAAGCATGTCTCAGAAAACATATAAATGAATGAAGTGAATAAATAAGTGAAATGTCAAGAAAAGGCATGAAATATCATCTAGCCAGTCCATTCAGCCCTTGAACCTCCTCCACAATATCTCCCATCCAGAGACCATAGTGAGCATCTGTAAGGATAGCAACATACTATGAATATTGAAGACGCAAATGTTGTTCAGGCCGATTTAAGTTCAAAACTGTATTAGCTTCGTGACCTTAAATGGATTACTTAAATCATTTAAACTTTAGTTTTTTTTCTCATCTGTTAAATACTAGTAACAATACTAATATCTCATAGGATTGTCAAAATTAAGTGGTATGTCACATATAAGAGGATTAAGATAGTGGCATGCAGTGAGCACTTAATAAATGGCACCGTGTCTGTGCTAGTCTTATGTTTGATATTTTCCTTATATTATTTTATATAACACTTAAATAACTCAAAATGTTTTAGGTGGTACTGGAGATTGAACCCAGGGCCTTACAAATGCTAAGCAAATATTCTACCACTGAGCTACATCTACAGCCCTAGAATTTTGTTTTGTTGAATTTAAAACAGCCAGTATTGGATGACATTAAATGAAGAAAAGAAATCTTGGGAACAGTTTAGCAGTTTGATAATCAAGTGCAAATATAGTAAGGGCCTAAATTTGCCCTAAGGTACTGCTTAGAAACAAAAAGGTGTGAGGGACAGATAGTTGTGTTACTTTCTATTTGCGGAGAAACAGTACCCCAAATCCACAAATGTAAGGAGGAAAAGCTCACAGTTTGTAGAGGTTTCAGTCTATAGTTGTTTGTCTCCAAGGCAGGGTGGCATAACAGAGGAAAAACAACTCATAGCATGATAGGAAGGAAGTCAAGCATCAAGGGAGGAAAGAAGGAGATATACTCTTGTACACCACACCTCCAGTGACCTATGGCCTTCAACCAGACTTCACTTCCCAATGTGACATTTAACTATAGTCTACCGATGAGTATCACACCACCAAGATCCAATCACCACCGCAAAGCCCCACCTATTAGTGCACGAGGCTTTAAGGTGGCATATAGAAATACACCATAATTTAAGTTCAAAGGAAAATCATAAAATAGTGTAGGAAAAGATATCTACACCTGTCAGCTTGTCACTAATTAGACATGAAGGGAGAATGAATCCCCAAATCCACAGAAATGGGATGAGGTCATAAAAGGAACAAAATTAGGAAAGAAGAGTAGATTTTAAGGTAGTTATAAAATTCATGGATATTTTACTATGATAAAGAGGTTAGACACCAGATTGTAAGGAGATTCAGGCATTTTGAGTGGTAAGAAAGTAGATTTTTCTTAGGAAAGTTTGTATGAAATATAGAAATATGGTGAAGAGAAGAATATTTTTCTTTAGGTAGAAAAAAAATTCTTTCTTTTAAATTTGGGGACAAAGTTCCTTTAAAACTAAGCAAAAGGGTTGGAGAGCTGATGGAATAAGAAAATGGATCATGTGACTAAGAAGTCCATGAGAAGAGGGGATTGACTTCTTCCCTCAAAATTAGAGCGGGGTAAGAAGAACAATGAAAAGGAACAAAGGCACTTTGAAAAGAAGGGGATGGGGCAGAATTTATATCATTGGTTACAATATCAGTAAAGCAACAATATTTGACAAAATGGTGTTAGGAAATGATCTTTGATGTGAGGACAGTAAAAAATATATGGGGTGGATGTTTTAAGAAAAATAATATTTAATCCTACTGAAAGAGAAATATTATTGAAGAAAACTATAGAAAGACCAAAACATAACTGATGTCATATGGTTAGCAAGGGTAGTTTGTAGAAGGACTGAATTTACCCTTTGGTGTAATTTACTGGCAGCTACATCCTTAATTCAGTTTATGGGATTTTTTATCTCTGTCTCAGGTACTTTATTAGAACAAAATGGCAGAAATGATTCTGCAATAAATTTCTATGAACAGACAAGATCTCAAAGATTTTCTAGTGTACAAAATCCCCTCTGACAAAATTGATGCATAAAAGGGAAAAGAGATTCCCCTGACTTTGTTCTACTTGTTTACAATTGACTAGTGTGCAAGTCAGGCTACTACCTGCTTTTCTGCTACATTTTGAGGAGGTATGGGTTCACTAAACTATTATAATTGTGAGCATTAAGACTTTTCTTGAGGTCCAAGCAATCAGTAATGAGAGTTGGACCGAACACTACCTTCAACAGGTTTCCGTCCCTTAATAACAATATGTGTTACTCTGTTCTTAATAGCCATATCACGGGAAGTAGATTTTCCAGAGGCTTATTTGATGTCAATCACTGGACATCTGTCTGTAATTTCAGCTGATTTGTTTCCTCTCTGTGCAACTGAGCCCAAATTTAATCATCCATTGAAAAAAGATGCAACCAACATTTTTGATTTTGAATATCCTCCAAAACTGAGAATGAGAATGTTATAGTATATACACAATAAAAAATGAAATAAATAAAAACCCTTAAATAGTGCCAAATGTTATTCTTTTTACTATGCTTCCCTTCATTTTATGTTTTTCATCTCTTTTTGCAAAGCACCAGAGTAGACAAAGAGTCTAATGCAGGCCAAAGAGTATTAGATTAGTAGTGGAAAACAGTATGTACCTTGGTTCTTTAACTGATTATTAGACCATGGATACTTTTCAGCCTCTACCAACTTAAATGAGATTATATATAAAATTATACATGAATAAATAAATAAATAACTAGAAATGTATTGTATTTTTCTTCAGCTTTTGTTAATTCCATAGAAGCTGAATTTTGGTTAAGTAAAGCCTTATGGAATGGCATATTGCAAAATATAATTATAAACCTAGACTTAAATTAATATTTTTAGATAAATATTGGCCATTTAGATAAATTATATTCTAATTTTAAAATAACTCATTGAGAAACAAAATATCCATTCTGTTCATTCCATACATATTTATGAATCAAACACTGTGCACTGGGCTATAAAGGATAGATTATTATCATAGGCCTAAATTTTCTTTCACTTCACTACTTTCGGTATAACTAAGTATAATCCTATCACTTTGCAGCCTTTTGGCTAAGATCAAGTGTATAGCTAAATGGTCCCATTTGCTCTCTCCTTTAAAATTTAAGGTTTGCCTGTCTTGTACAATGATCAATTTAGACAATGTTGGCAAGGATAAACACGACTGAAGCAAAGGAGAAGGGCTGACCACCCATGCACCTGCCAAAGTTAATAGAAAAGGATATTTTTTGATGCTTCATGATTAAACTAGAAGAAATTTGTGGACTGTATTTTTTCAAACATATGGTTAACTTTAGGATTTTTAAAGAGCACAGAACATTTCTATCCCATTTTATTCATGAGAAGATGACGTGAAATCAAGTTGATTAGAAAGTCTCTTTGATAGTTCTGTTAGCAATTGGATCCTGGATAATACAAGTAATTAAGTCCTCAGAAATGTATCTGTACTCAAGATACATAATTGTGGTTGCCCATTTTGGTTGTACTTTATTTTCTCAGCACTTCTTTAAGTCCTAATAAGAATGAGGACAGGGAAAAAACAACAAAAATTCTATATCATGTACTTGTCAAGAAATGCATTTCATAAATCAGTGTTGATATTTTGATTTCTAAGACACGAAGGACTTGCATTTATAACACTTATTTTCCAGAAGCAGTTAGTGTTTGCACTGGAGCAGCCTCCTTTGCTCATTCTGCCTTCTGCTATTTTAAAGTTGGGTACTAGAATTCTGAGAGTAGCTTTTACTGGAAAGAAATAAGTCAATAAATGTTTGCTAGTATTTCAATGCTGTGGAACTAGTATAAAAGTAGACTGAATAAATAAAGAGCAAAATACAATAGGTAAGAGGAAGGGGGAGAGAGGTGGGGAGAGAGATCCTTTGTAAATAGGAAAGAACAAAAAAGCTGGAGAAAGAGGAGAGAAGGAGAGGGTAAGGGGAGGTAATAAGAATTAACATATTTTATGTACATGTGCCAACTTCCCACAGTGAAAGTAAATCATTACATGCTACAAGCATGTACTGATAAAAATATATACATTTTCTCTACATATACTTGTTAAATTAGAGCCCTCTGGTGATTTCTGCAGGCATGTGAGCCATGCTCAAGGTTCCTCTACTCAGAAGGGCAATAGTTTGGCTTAATATCTTGCTGCTATCTTTAAATTTTTAAATGAGGGGTCTACATTTTTATTTTGCTTCAAGTTGCATTTACTCCTGGACCTTGGTTTCCAAGATTAGAGGTAAATGGGTCATTAAGAACTTTTGCCTGGAGAGACTGCTAAGAACATCAAAATAGTGCTGAGAGGGTGCTTAACAATTGTTTTTAGCATGAGTAAATGAGTGAGTTTTAAATAAAAGCAATTAACTTCAATTTTTGTCCACTGAACTTTGATGGGATGGGCAATGGAGGAGTCATACTAAATTTTTGAGAAAAAAATTAAGATATAAGAATCCAAACTAATATATCAAATGCTCATTTCCATTACCATATGTGGCAGCTATTATTTTACTTATTTACTTAAAATATTTATTTAAAACTCAAAAACAAGTAAAATTTAACATCTGTTGACATAAACTTCTAAGCCATCTATCTATGTACCTACTTTCTTAGTGGAAATCAAAGCACTATCATAAATATTATGGTCTTGCAATATTTATCGCTTTAAAGTGCTAGGGATAATAATATAGTAACATTTTGTGTGAATGTTTTAATATATTTGCTTATGATGTTAAACTCTATTCTTCATTCTGCAACTTTTGATTTTCATTTAATATGCTGTTTGTGTAATCTAGTATTTATATAGACACATTTCATGCTAGTTTGTTTTGTTCTCATTCCTATGGACAGTATGATGCAACTCTCTTTCGTGATCTGCCCCAGTTAGGCTGATTAAAGTAGAGCCAGAAGAGCCTTTCTTCTTGTTTTGGTTCTGCTACTGCCAGTTAGAAATGCCACTAGCTGGGTGATATTGGGCAAATTAACCAATTGTTATGAAACATTTATAAAGTAGGATTAATAATTTATACCACTTAAAATGTTTTTATGATAAAAGGGATGATATGTATAAAATTTGGCATGTAGTAACGGTACAAAAATAGTGGTAGAGACTATTTTACATTGACATATATAGTTCTGAGTTATGAGGCCCTAAGCAAGTATGTACCATGATTTGCATACGTGTTCTCATTGTATTTAGCTTGGCTGTTTATTGGTCTTGATACTTTTGTTTAATAAGTATGTTCCACTCTTAACATGTAATCCTGGACACATCTTAGTCTCAAATTAATCTTTTACAAAATTGAACAGTATTACTTAATGCACTTTCCATGAATAAAAAGACTTGAGCTCATAAAATTATAAAACTATGATATTAAGCATTTATAAAATGATACCCATATTATGCTCTATGAAAACTTTAATATGCACTTCATGAATAAAAAGACTTGAGCTCATAAAATTATAAAACTATGATATTAAGCATTTATAAAATGATACCCATATTATGCTCTATGAAAACTTTGAAACAAATAAATTGTGGTCTTTAAACTTTGATTTTGACAAGTAGCAAATAATGAACCAAGAACTGTGGAGTTCTGTCAGACTGTAACTGTGTTGCTGCTTGGTCCCCCAGCTTACAATTTGAAATTAAAATCTCATGCACATATTGAACTATTTTTCATGTTGTATGCAGATTACAAAAAATCCGAACAGTCCAATATGAAATTTAGTCTTCTGACTAGATTGAAGTCTGTAATGTTTTGAAAAAATTTTAAGTATATTATGAATCTCCCTGTGATTGTAAAGCATTATATTTTGATTATTCAACAGATTTTATACAATTCGCTATAGAGAAAAGGATAAAGAAAAGAAATGGATTTTTCAACTCTGTCCAGCCACTGAAACAATTGTAGAGAATCTAAAGCCCAACACAGTTTATGAATTTGGAGTAAAAGACAATGTAGAAGGTGGAATTTGGAGTAAGATTTTCAATCACAAGACTATTATTGGAAGTAAGTTTATGGAACTGTTTGTTTCAGTAAGCTTTTATGATTTTATCTTTTTGTCTAGTCATCTAAAGCTTAATTATTTTATTAGTTGTGTAATGTGAAACGAGTTAATTTCCTTCTTGTAGTATTTAAGGAAATATAAAAGAATAGAATTTACTACTATTTCAGAATTATTAGATGTTTTAAAATAAGTGAGAAACTAATATTTGATGTTTCTGATGATGTCATTGGCAATTATAGGATTTAAAATAAATCCTATGACCTATGAGCACAACTGATCCAAAAAAGTCTAAATTATATGTAGTAATGTTAGAATTCAAAGGTAGACCAGAAGAAGGGGCATTAAAAGTCAGTAAAGGACTTTCTTCTAGTTACCTTTCACTCAGGCTTCATTGAAATCAATGTTTGAAAGCATAGTAACTGGAATAACGTGCACAGTTTAGAGATAGCATGAGTTGTAGTTTTCAGTACAGTGATTAGCTAGAATTGAGTTAGGAGCATTAAGAAAGAAATAATGACACTTTTTGTTGTTCTGACAGGTAAAAACAAAGTAAATGGGAAAATCCAAAGTACGTATGACCAAGTCCACACAGTGGTATGTACCAGTTTATTTTTGAGGATGTATATTTAAAATTGTATTTTTTTAATTTAAATTGAATTTATTGGAACATTCTATGTATATACAGTACAGTTACATTCATTACTGGGATCTTGTACCTTTACATGACAGATCTTGCTTCTCATTTTTTCCCCTTGTCCCCACCGTCCCTTCACCCTATTGTATTTCTGTTGAAATATGAAATAGTGCTATTAAGCATTGAAACTGTATCAGTTGACTAACAGTGGGTTGTTAGATAAAGTACTTTGTGATTTAGAAATTATTTTTTGAAAACAGGTTGAATTATGATTTCAAATCACCTTTAATTTATTTAAAACTCTAAATTTCTGATATTCAATATAGTTAATCTCATATTTGAATATTCTGGGTATTTTGAGGTGATGTTTCTTTTATCCTGTGGATTATTTTTTAATATAACACTTCAAGGGAAAATTGATTTACATATTCTAGTTACACTGCTAAGGTTCAAATCTTTCATTTCTATTTTCCATCACTTCCTACTTACCAGAACCAATATTTTCAAAATGATTGGGGTTAGTTTTGAAACATGTTCAACCTCTATTCAATTCCATAGGTGTTGGTGTGTTCTGAGTCAGACATTCCTTCCTCTCCCTTCTCATTTAGACACTTCCATCTCACTTATGCAAATAGTTTTCAGATCTGTTCTTGAGAAGCTATCAGTGAGATATTTGTATTTCAAATTACATATCCAGTAGTAAAGTAAAAGATATATCACTGGATAGGTAGAGAAACACTTTGACTAAAAGAGAGGGAATTGGTGTTGGCTTTTGTTCCTATATATTGGAAAGATCCAAACTAGGAAATACCCATTAGTCCAGTGAACATGCAGAGAATCTTCAAGGGTACAAGTTTGTTCTCTTCAGCATGTGCATGATGAGTATAGATGGTTATCTTTTTATAACTAATTAAATAGTTTACAGAATAACCCTATTTATCATGTGGCCCATCTGAAAATAGCACATATTTTTTTTAAAGGATGAGGATTTTTTTTTTTTTGGTGTTTTGTTTGTGCTGCGAATTGAACCTGGGGCCTGGCACATCCTAAGTGCTCTGGGCTATATCCTGACCACAGAAAGATTCTCTTCAATGAAGAAAATTTTCATAATAAAATAGAAGTGATTGAGAATTGACTCTGTTAGAGTAAGTTGTTTACAAGGCAATGGTTTTCATTGGAAGAAAAATGAGTTCATTATAAAATTATTATTAATTAATAATTATAGGTATTAGATGACTATGATTGTCAGGAAACTATTTTGATGAATTTAAAATTTCAGTACAAGAAAGAAAAGTTCAGCTGAATTCCCACGTCCAGGGTTTGTTTTTTTTTTTAAGATTCTACTGTTTTCCTAAATATGTAATATTTAACGTTTCAAAGGTAAAAATGGAAAAGAAAGCATTAGCAAACATATATAATAAATATATAAAAATTAGTATAAAATAATCTATGATATATGGTTAAAACTTTTATTTAAAAAACTAATTATTAATTCAATGGTACAAACTTATGAAGTTCACTGTGATAGTTTGATATATGTATATAGTGTGTGCTAATCAAATTAAGGTAGCTAGCAATTCCAACTCTTTAAATTTTAATAAATTTGATTAAACTCCAACAATTATACAAATTTATGAGGTACAATACGATAACTTAATACAAATATAAAACCTGCACTGATCGCATCAAGACAATTAACATTTGGATCTCCTTTTCATTACTTTGGTTTTGGAACTTTTGAGATTCAGTCTTATACTAATAAAATATGTAATAAATTATTATGAACTATATGCAACTCTCCCCATGCTTTGGAACTCTAGAGTTTTTTACTTCCAACTATTTTTGGTAGGCTTTATTCAACCTCTCTCTCTCCTTCTCCCTACCTTCCTTGCCTCTAATAATTACGTTACACACTCAGACCTAATTATTTTAAATATCCATACATGAGAAAACTATACAGTATTTGTCTTTTGTGTGTGATTTATTTCATTTAAAATAATGTCCTCTGGGTCCATCCATTTTGCTGGACATAATACGATATCATTCTTCTTATGGCTGAATGATATTCCATTGTATATTTATACCATTTTTTTTTCAGCTTTAATTGAGTTTATTGGTGCATTTTAGGGGTACAGGACAGTTACATTCATTGTTGGGAAATTGTACCTCTACATGACAGGTCCTGGTTCTCATTTTTTCCCCTTATTCATGCCCTCCCTTCACCCCCTCCTCCCCTTCCCAACTACAAACACTTTATTTCCATCTTTTCATTATCTCGCATTTTTTTTTCCCTTATTACCCTTCCACTACCCATCCCACCTTCCCTAGACCTTTAGCCCCTTTCTTCCTATTTCACAATATCAGTAATCTTATTAGGATCTTCGGTATTATTGCAGTTTATCCACACCAGAGAAACAATTCTGTATTTACACATGTGGGCCTTATTTATTTCACTTAGGAGTATATCTTCAAAATGTATCCATTTTCCTATGAATGAATCTATTTTCTCTTTCTTTGTGGCTGAGTAATATTCCATTTTATAGAAAAACCACATCTTCTATATCCAGTTTCCAATTGATGGGCAAATGGGCTGTTTCCAAGTTTTACATATTACAAAACTCTGCCGCTATAAACATGGGTGCGCATACATCACTGTGATATGATTCTTTTAGTTCTCTTGGAAAGTTCTCTTGGAAAGATAACTGGGTCAAATGGAACCTCTAATCACTAGCTCTTTGAGGTACCTCCATATTGATTTCCATAGTGGTTGCACTAGTCTGCACTCTCACCAACAATGGAGAAGGGTTCCTTTCTCCCCATAACTGCGCCAACATTTGTTATTGTGTGATTTCTTGATAGCAGCCATTCTTTGTGGGGTGAGGTGGAATCTCAGTGTTGTTTTCATCTGCATCTCTCAAATGACCAGTGATGTGGAACATTTTTTCATATATTTTCTTGCTGCTTTTACTTCTTTGTCTGAGAAATGTCTGTTCATTTTGGATGGCCATTTTTGAATCAGGTCTTTATATTTGGGGGTGCTGATTGTTTTGAGTACTTTATATATTCTAGATAATAGTCCTTTGTCTAAGGAGCAGCTGGTAAAATTTTTTCCCACATTGTAGATTGTCTCTTAGTTCTGCTGATGGTTTCTTTTGAAGTACAGAAGCTTTTTAATAAGATGAGATCCCAGTTGTTGATTCTTTCTGCTAGTTCCCGTGCTACTGAGGATTTGTTCATAAAGTCTTTTCCTATGCCAATGTCTTCCAGAGTTCTGCCTAACTTACCTTCCAGCAAGTTTAATGTTTCTGTTTTAATATTTAGATCTTTAATCCATTTGGATTTTAATTTAGTGCATGGAATACTCTGTAAACATCTATTAAGTCCATGTGTTCCAAAGTTTAGTTCAGTTCTATTTTTTCATTGTTGATTTTCTGCCTCGATGATCTGTCAATTTGTGATAGTGGGGTATTTAAATCCCCCACTAAAATTGCATTAGTGCTTATTCGGTCTTTTATGTTACTTAATATTTGTTTTATATAGTTGGGGGCATTTATATTTGGTGCATATATGTTTATGATTGTCAACTAGACCTCTTGAATTGTTCCCTTTACAAGGATGTAGTGTCCTTGTTTGTCTGTCTTAATGAGTTTTGGTTTGAAATTTACTTTGTGAATAAGATTGCTACCCCTGCTTATTTCTGAGCTCCTGATGCATGGAGAATTGTTTTCCGTCCTTTCACTTTCAGTCTATGGGCTTCCTTTTGCACTAGGTGTGTTTCTTGTATACAACATATTGTTGGATTTTGCTTCTTAATCCATTCTGTCAGTCTATCTCTCTTGATTGGTGAATTGAGGCCATTAACATTGATGGTTATAACTGATATGTTCTGACTTATTATTGTCATGTTATTGTCCTTTTGTTGACTCTTTTTACTTTTTCTCCCCACTCCTTTTAGTTTCTTGCCTTGCCTATTTGATTTGGTCTGTTGGGCCTCATGTTATTGTGACCTTCATTGCCCTTTTCTAGGATATTGTTTAGAATTCCTTGTAGTGCTGGTTTGGTGTTCATGCAGTTTCTCAGGTGTTCTCTGTCACAGAAGTATCTTATTTCCCTGTCTATTTTGAAAGAGAGTTTTGCAGGATACATCAGTTAGGTTGGAGGTTGTTTTCTTTTACGACTTAAAATACCTCACTCCAGGCTCTCCTGGACCTAAGAGTTTGTGTTGAAAAGTCTGCTGTGATTCTAATGGGCTTTCCTTTGCATGTGATTTGTTTCTTTTCTCTTACTGCTTGTAGTATTTTGTTATTCTGTTGGATTTCTGGGATCTTGATAATTATATGTCTAGGTGTAGATTTTTTTTGATAGTGGCTAGTTGGAGTTCTATATGCCTCACTTATCTTTATGTCTAATTCTTCCCTTCTGTTTGGGAAGTTTTCTGTCATTAATTCTGTGAAGAGTTTTTTTTTAAGTCATTTGTGTTTTCTCCTGCTATTTCATTGATTCCTATCAGTCTTATGTTATTTTTATTTGCATCATCTAGAAGTTGTTGGATCTATTTCTCATGATCCCTTACTGTTTCTAAGAGACCTCTTTTTTCACAGTCACTGACTGCGATCCTATCTTCTATATCTGAAATTCTATCTTCGCAATCTTTTATTCTGTTGTGTACACTTTCAATAGAGTTTTTAATCTCCTGGATATTTGTTTGAATCTATTTTATGGATTCCATTTCTCTCCTCTGTTGGGTATTCATTGTTTCTATTTCTTTCTTATACTGAGTCTTCATGGCTTCTATCATGGTCTTGAGCTCATCTATTTTTTTGTCAGTTTCTGCTCTAGAGTCTCGAATCATGACTTCCATTTTGCTCATCATCTCTCTGGTTAACTGGGAAATTATTTCTGATTTGAATTTTTCTAGGGCCTGATTGATCTGTTTTGTTACCTCCTGTGTTATGGGTCCAGGGTGTCCTGCTGGTTCACTATCAGACTTTTCATCCTCATCTGTCCTACTCTTTGCCATTGGTGAACTGGAAGTCTGTCTTTGTGTCTTGCTGAAGTGTTTTCTCATTTTTATTTTTGTTGTTGGTTTTCCTTGGTTTAATTTCTGGGTTATTACTTAAATCTTCCTGATACGGTTGTGTTTTAGCTTTTGAGTCTCTAATGACTCATAGACATCCTTATTTTCATAATATCAGAGAAAACAACTCATTGAATCAATCATAATCCTCTATCCCAATTGATACATTCAGCAGCCCAATAGGATCAAGCACAGCTTGCAAATTGACCATTTGTGGTAGTCATTAATCTATCACCTTTACACCATGTGAATTAAATTAATATCAAGAAGTAACCAAAAATATGTTTGCAGTGAATACGCTTTTCAATATAGCACCTTTACCATTTAGGATGAGGGGTTAGACTGAGTTAGGATTTGAGGAGTTGATAAGTGAAAGAATTGGAGAAGGTTTGAAGTGAAGCCAGAGGATGTAGAATGAGCATACTATCTTTACGAAGCTATTAACTTCAAAGGGGATAGAGAGAGTGCAGGAATAAGGACAAGAATATATCCCCTTAACAGTAATAGGGGCTCACCTTCCCTTGAAGCTACAGAGCCATGAGTGAGGTATAATGACAGGAGAAAAGAACATAAAGAAAAAAAGAAAAAATGATAAAAGAAGAAGTCTGAGTTAGGGCAGGAGCAGGAATAAAAAGGGAGATGAGGGATAATATGGTGGAGCAAGAGACTGAGTTGGAGAGAGAGGAGAGAAAAAAGAAAGAAATTTTAGGGTGGAATGAGGAAAATAAAAAAAAAGAAAAAAGAATTTGAAGGGCCTCTTTCAGACTATGTCTCTGTTGTGATATTATACCACATGTACAGCCATGTGCAGAACTGAATCCCCTGATCTCAGCAAACCAATGGCAGGTCCCCGAAACTCAGACTGACCTCAGTCTACAAGGCCTATCTTGAATTTCCCAACCTGCAGGGCTGAACTACACTCAGTTATATTACAGGTTTCCCCTGCCCTTTCTTTAAAGATGTTCCAAGTTGGGAGCTCAAAAAAATACCCTTCATGACCACCTATGGCTCTGCAGAGTGGGTCCAAGGACTGGTCCAATCCGGAGGTTTGAGATCAGGGGGGAGGGGAAGCAGGTCGTAGGGGTGTTTCAAGGGTGCCTGTGCGGCTACCTTCCTTACTGGATCTGGTGGCATGTAGTCGGGAGGGTTGTGGACCAGCCGGGTGGGCCCAAGCAGGCAGCTGGAGAGACCTCCTTTGGGGTCCTTGTTTCCTTACTAGATCTGGTGGCAGGCAGTCGGGGAGGTCGCAGACCCGCTGGGTGGGCCCAAGCAGGTTGCTGGAGAGACCTCCTCTGGGGTCCTTGCTTCCTTACTGGATCTGGTGGCATGCGGTTGGGGAGGTCATGGACTGGCTAGGTAGGCCCAAGCAGGCGGCTGGAGAGACCTCCTCTGGTGTCCTTGCTTCCTTATTGGATCTGGTCCATATTTTCTTTTTTACTCATTCATTAAAGGACAAGAATCTAAATTGATTCCATATATTAGCTATTGTGAATAGTTCAGCAGAAAACATAGGCATGAAAGTGTCCCTGATATGCTTGTACATTTTTCTTTGGATATGCTCTTGGAAGTGAGGCAATTGAATTGTATAGTACTTCTATTTTTAGCATTTGGAGGAACCTACATACTCAATAAATGGTTATACTAATTTATGTTCCACCAACTGTATGTAAAAAGTTCCTTTCCACATTCTCAACAACAATTAGAATTTTAAATCTTTTTTGATAATAGCTATTTTACCTGTAGTGAGATTATATCATTTTGTACTTTTGTTTTACATTTCCCTTAACAGCCAATGAAGTCAAGAATTTTTACGTAAATTTATTGGCCATTTGAATTTCTACTTTTGTTTTGTTGTTGTTGTTGTTTTTCCTCATTGAGTTTATTGGTACATTTTAGGTATACAGTACAGTTACATTCATCATTGGGATCTTGTACCTTTACATGACAGGTCTTTGTTCTCATTTTTTCCCCTTGTCCCTGTCCTCCCTTCACCCCCTCCTCCCCTCTGCATTAACAAACATTTTATTTCCATTTTCTCCTATTTTTTCTTTTCCTTATTACCTTTCTGAATTTCTACTTTTGAAAAGTATTTGTACATTTTACTTTTTTAAAAAATTAGGTTATTGTGGTACCTCCATATTGATTTCCATAGTGGTTGCACTAGTCTGCACTCCCACCAACAATGGAGAAGGGTTCCTTTTCCCCCACAACCCCGCCATTTGTTATTGAGTGATTTCTTGATAGCAGCCATTCTTTGTAGCGTGAGGTGGAATCTCAGTGTTGTTTTCGTCTGCATCTCTCGAATGACAAGTGAGGTTCCATTTGACCCAGCCATCTCTCTGATGGGTATCTTTCCAAAACAATTGAAAGAATCATATCACAGTAATATATGCACACCTGTGTTTATAGTGGCATAATTTGTAATAGCTAAAACTTGGAAACAGCCCATTGGCCCATCAGTTGGAAACTGGATAAAGAAGATGTGGTTTTTCTATAAAATGGAATACTACTCAGCCATAAAGAATGAGAAATTAGATTCATTAATAGGAAAATGGATACATATTGAGAATATACCCTTAAGTAAAATAAATAAGTCATACATGTGTAAATACCCAGTAGTTTCTCTGGTTTGAACAAACTGTAATAGTACATAAGATCCTAATGAGATAATTGACTATGTGAAATAGGAAGAAGAGGGCTAAAGGTGTAGGGAAAGTGTGAAGGGTAGGGGGAACATAATAAGGGAAAGAAAAAAATAGGAGAAAATTAAAAAATGGAAATACAATGTTTGTAAATGGGGAGGGGAGTTGGGGGTGAAGGGAGGGTAGGGATAAGGGAAAGAATGAGAACCAAGACCTGTCATGTAAAGGTACAAGATACCAATGATGAATGTAACTGTACTGTATACCTAAAATGTACCAATAAACTCAATGAGGAAAAAAAATTAGGTTATTGTTTCTTACTACTCAGTTTTTAAATTTCCTTATATATTTTAGATACTAATCTTAAAAATACTTTGCACAAAAGATTCCCATTATCAGTTGTCTCTTATTCTGTTGTTACCTTGCTGTACAAAAGCTTCCTAATTTGATATAATTCCTTTTGTCTATTTTTACTTTCACTTTTAATGCTTTGGGGTATCCAGAAAATGGTTGAGTGTACCCATGTCTTCAAGTTTTCCTTACATATTTTCTTCTAGTATTTTCAATTTCAGGTTTTTCATCCATTTTGAGTTGATTTTTGTACAAAATAAAAGATGGGAGTCAAGCTTCAGTTTTATGCATGTATACATCCAGCTCCTCGCAGTCACATTTATTGAAGAGGCTGGCCTTTCTCCAATTTATGTTTTTTGTTTTTTGCTGTTGTTGTTGAAAAACAGTTGACTATAAATGCATGGGGTTATTTCTGGGCAGGCTTTCTATTCCATAGCATTTATCTATGGGTCTCAAACTTCAGAATATTTTATTTTTCTGTTTTCTATGCATGTGCTATGGTTTGGATTTGAAATGTTTCCCCAAACTCAAGGGCTAAAAGCTCAACTGCCAGCTGATGTACTCTTGATAAATGATAAAATTGATAAAATGATAAAATTGAGAGCTCTAACTTTATCAAGTGGATTATTCCACTGATGAGATCACAATTTGATGGCATTACTGGAGGTGATGGAAACAGTTGAAGGGAATGGATCGTGGGCTGTGAACTTGAGAACCATCTCGTCCCCATTCTCTTCTCTGGCTTCTCTTGTTCTCTGCTCCCTGGCTGCCATAGGTAGCAGATTTCTTCTGCCACACCCTCTGCCATAATATTTATGCCTCAAAACAGGCCTAAAAGCGATGGAGCTAGCCAACTGTAGATTGAAACCTTTGAAACAGTGAGCCAAAATAAGCCTCTCCTTTTAGTTGCTTTGTCAAAACACTAGAAAGCTCACTAAAACGGTATGTTTTCATTGAAAAATTAAAAGCATACTACATATCCAGTTTTATGTTTTGCTGTTTTCACTTAGTCAAAATATGACATAAGCTTGTTTCATGTTGTTAAATGCTCTTCATAAAAATTGTTAAATTGCTGTGTGTCACATAACTAAATACATTGCCATCTACTTAGTTTCCAGTTTGAATGCATTTATTTCTAATTCTTTATTTGTTTGAAACCAGGTGGCCAGGCTGGGTGGACAGACTGGGCTCAAACTTGTAACCCTGCTGCTTCAGACTCCCCGAGTGTTGGGGTTTCAGGCATGTACCACCATGCCTAGTTTGTTTCTTTGCTTAGATAATATTATAGTTAGGTAACATTATAATGAACACATTACAAGTCTTTGTTTACATTTCTGGTTGTTTTCTTAACCCACTTCAAATTGTCTACTAGCAATTTCTATTTTTTGATATTTTTAAGTTTTCTTAATAAATATGATCAAATTTCTTCCCAGGACAATTTTGAAATTTATACTCTTGTCAGTAACATTATGTATTTCAATCATTAGAGTTTTGACTAATGTAATAGCCTAAAATGGTTATTTTAATTTCTGTTTATCTGATGCTGATAAAGCAATAGTTTCTTCACTTTTAGCCACATATTTTTCACTTTATAAGCTTTAATTGCTGTTTCTTGTTTATTAGGCATTTCATGGATTTTTAATTGAATAGTTTAAAGATTATACAGATTAAATGATTTTTTTCATATTTGTTAGTTAATTTTGTTTACAGGAATTTGTGAAGAAGATAAATCTTGAAATTTGCTCATATTATTAGACTTTTTCCTTGTCATACCTTCAGTTGTATTATGTTGAAAAGCCCCTCATTCTCTAGAGAGCAGATACTGAAATACATCCCACCTTTTTTACTTCTATAAATAGCTTGATTTCACAATGATTAAACTATGTACATTTAATTTTTTCTATGGTATATATAGTAAGATTCTTTCTTTCACAATGTATTTCTTCTGAATAATGGACTGGCCTAATTCAATGCATTAAATTGTATCACTTTGTAAGGTATCTTTGGTTTTGTCTTTCTTCAATCCTATCATCAGTATATTGTATGAAAGATAAATCTGCTGTCTCTCACAGGTGGAAGATGAAGTGGAATTGTTTTTTCACTCTCTTCTAGAACAATACTCATTCTTTGTTGTGAATGGTTTCCTAGGAAGCATGTCTTATCTCTTTTCTTGGCTGTCATGTTCAGTTGTTCATGTGATTCCATGATGTAATTTCTTTCAGTTCTTCTCTTCAGCTATCATTTCCAGTAATTTTTATTTCTTTTGGCAGAATAATTTTTTAGGGTGAGTTACTCAGCAAGATTTGGAAATATGACTGACATTTTTCTCTGAGGAAATTTATTTCCTTTTTCCTCATAAGCAGGCATGATAGGAAGGGCTAGGGAGAAATTTCATGCATCTGTGACACAGACCCAGACGTTTCATCACTTCAGGCTGTGAAGTGCAGCACCCCCAACTCCAGCCAGCTCTGATGAGCTGTGCTTTAAAACTCTTGGTTATTTCCAAAGGAAAACCCAAATTCATGGAAAAGATTTTAAGGCTTCTCTGTAAAATTTTCTTTACAATTACCTTTTGAACAACAGAAAAATGCTTCATGAACTGCATCTATGCTGTTGGCTAGCTCTTGCACATGGAAAAGTTGGGAAAGATCCATGTGAGATAAGCTTTGACCATCTTACATGCCTGAACAACATTGATTATGAAAATTGGCCTGATACTTTAGAGATGTATCTTTGTCCAAAGAAAGTCTGTATTCAAATATTCACCCATGTTTTCTCTGAGTTTGATCTTAGATAGCAAAGTTTCAAAAGATAAGAAATTAATTCCAGGTTTTTAAAAGTTTTTTATTGTTTATTGTTATATTTAGATACACATAGTGATCACATTCATCTTAGGGAATTTGTACCTGTAAATGATTAACTTGATTCCTATTTTTTCCCATTCCCCTCCCCTCCCTTCAACCACTCTCCTTTCCTTATTTACAAAGCTTTGCTTCCATTTTATCCTTCTTTTCTCATTTTTTTCTTTTCCCTTCCTTCCTTTCCCTCCCCCTCCCTCGTATCCCCTTTCTTTGGAAAATTTTCTTCCTATTACACATTTTGGTCCCTATTTACACTTTCAGTTTCTCACACCAGAGAGACAATGCAATATTTACACGTGTGTCCAATTTATTACACTTAAGAGTATAGTCTCAAGGTGCATCCATCTACCTAGAAATGTCTTGAGTTTATCTTTCTTTATGGCTGAATAGTACTTCATTGTATAAAAAACATCTTTTAAAATCCATTCATCAGTTTATGGCATTTGGGTTGTTTCCAAGATTTAGCTATGCTGCCATAAATATGGGTGTGCATGTATTGCTGTAGTATGATGATTTTAATTCTTTTGGGAAGATACCCAAAAGGGGAATAGCTGAGTCAGATGACACCACTACTCCTAGATTTTTTTAAGAATCTCCACAATGATTTCCACGGTGATTGCACCAGTTTATACTTTCACCAATAGTGGAGAATGTACCACAGAATTGTGGGCACCAGAGGAATTTTTTTTTAAGTTTGAAGCAAAAGACACATTGAAAAATGCTTTCATGCATCTGTGTACTCTTATATGTAAATATTATAAATAGAAAAAGCTCCTTAATACTTTCCTTAAAAAAGGTGTTTGAAATGGGAAAACATTTTGAACTATAGGCTATTTTTCTTAAAAGACAATTCCTGGTTTGAAATTGTGATTGTGCATTTCATCTTTTCTAGATACATCATATATTGCAATAGCATCCTTATGTTATCACTAACTTTACAGAATCTAATTTTCAAAATAATATCAAAATCAGGGGGAGGTTAATAGAATTCAGTGTGAATTTAATGTCTCTTGCCTTATGTGGCTGCTACTGCATTTATTTTTAAATAATCTGAGGCTGGTTTGGCTCCAAAGGCATTTTGTTTTACCATTTTAGCATTTCTTCTCCATTGAGTGTCATCATGTTCATATTCAGCCATCATATCCTAGTAAAATTACAGAAGTGAATTCTCTTAACCAATCATTCTGCTCAAGACACAGTACAATCTAGATTCTAAAGGACAGGACATCTTGAAAAACTGAAAAGCATAACATCTGTTATAAGTTGGCAGGAAAGTATGCTTACTTCCTAGCATGTAATAAACATTTGAAAAATATTTATTAAATGAAGCAAAGGATGAGAACTGTGGAAGCAAGTAGCAATGGAGGGTTGCAGCAAGAATGGGGGTCAGCAAGCTGCAGAGAAGAGAGAGCCAGCAGGAAGGTGCCTGAGAAAATCATTGTCAGGGTGGTGTCCATGGACAGCCATATTGTGTCTATGCCATATTTCTTATGCAGTCCATTTTGTGCTTCTATGACAACCCCACAGCCTGGGTCATTTATAAATGACAGATATTTGCTATGTAATCCTAGAGCCTATGAAGCCCAAGACCAGGGGCTATCATCTGTTGAGGATCCATGGTGGAAGGCAGAATGGCAAGACAGCACATATAGAAGGCAGAGAGGGCCAAAATGGTCCTTTTATCAAGAACCCACTGCAGTGTTAACTAACCAGTTCACCAGATAGTGGTGGAGCTTTCATGATCCAATCACCTCTTAAATATCCCACTTGTCAAAACTTTTGCATATGAACTTTGAGAGACACATTAACTGTGGCACTTAAGAAGCCTAAAAGTTCATGCCATCTGAAGACTTTCACTGCCTCATTCCCTGTCCCAGGCCCTATGATGCCAGTACACATTAATAGATGCTCATAATAACAACCCAGAACAGCAAGGAAAGTTCAGTGTATCTTTTTAAAAACATTGTACTTGTAGCTATTTGTTAATTAGTCGATTCTTGGTGCATATTTGGATGGCAGATTAGGCAAGAGAGCATTCATAGGTCTAGAAAGAGTTGCATCCTGCAGCTAATATTTTCCTTATTTAGGCAGTACATACTATACCTATATTCTTATCAAATTAGTAGAACATTGGTTTGTACTCAAGAGCTCAGAACAGAACCTTTGTTCCATTCATTACATCAAAGGAAATAAAAATTTGTATAAAGATTCAAATGCATAACTTTGCTGTTGGTACTTCTGGCTTCCTGTAACAAAGTATGGCCAGAGTGCAAGTAGCCATAATACAAGCATAAACTCATACTCTGACTATTAGGATGATATGCCATGGCCCCTAAAGAAGTTATGGAGCTGCTTACTCATAGGAAAGGAAAATAAACCCCTCATCTTGTTTAAGCTAGAGTTACTTTTCTTACATAAGTAGCTATACTTGGTCCTAACGGTTCAAGATATCAAAATACATCACACATATTGCTGCATATCACTGAGTTACTGAAAATTAAAATTTATAAAATTAGAGCTATCGAAGTAAGAAAATAACATTACAGATCCAGTAATGTCTATGCACTATTGCAGGCCTCTACTTTAGCAGAAAATTGAGCAATTCTTTGTTTTAAGCTGTCTGATCTTATCACTACATGCAAACCAGTATGTTAATGGTTTACTCCCTTTCTGTTTTATGCTTCTGAGAGTGACATTCCCTTGCTTTTGCATGAACATTGTGGCACTAAGATACCAGGATGCTCTGATGTTGAGATCCCATGCACTATGCCAATGCACCTTTAAATTTCAGTGCATAAAAACCACATGGGTGCTTATCAATGTTAAAAACTAACATTTCAGAACTACTATAGAGATTTTGAATTAGTTGTTTTGTGGCAATCACTAGTCAGTCTCCTTTTGAAAGTGACTTCTTAGAAGCCCTATGCAACAACTTCCACCTACAATCCAATTAATAGTTTCTAGTATCCATCCAAAGAAAGCAACAAACTATAGTTTGGGCTGAATACACTGCAATCTTCAACAAAAATGGAGTTTCACTGCTCAGGAAAAAAAAAAGGGGATAATCCATCTGGTATTTAATATTTGGCTGTGGGAAATTTAGCCATCTTTTTGAAAGCCTCAGTTTTCTTGTCTGTAAAATAAGAACCAATAACTACCACTCAAGATTGTTTCAGTGTTTGTAGAGGGCATCATGTAAAGGATTTGATACATAACAGAGATTTAATAAATGAAGTGATTCACAAAAAAGATTCAATTGCAATCAGTAGAGCAGCATGAAGGCATTTCTGCTATAATGTGTTAAATGCTTCTGTAAAACAACCTTTTGCAAAATGTGTACTAAGTGACAGGACTGATAGGGCAAATGGAGAATGAGCTACTGGGAGACCTTTGTAACCATTTTTAGCTACAGATTTAGCAGAAATGATTGTTGGTTCATGGAAAGGTTCTCATGCAATAGGAAGTTCCCATGCTGGGTATTTAAAACTCTCAGAAGTGTTAAACTCATAGATGTAAAAAACAGAATAGTGGTGACTAGGGCCTGGGGCTCGGGCCTGGGGCCTGGGGAGGAGAACAGAAGGAATCGGGAAATGTGGTAAATTTTATGTTATACAGGAAGAACACATTTTTGAGAACCTTTACATGGAAAGAGGATCATAATTATTAATAATGTATAGTTACAAATAGTTGCCCATAAATTTCAGGTGTCTCACCACAAAAAAAGGAATGGCTAACTTCCCTTAGGTGGATATGTTAATTGCTTGACTAAGTCACTTCATGCTGTATACGTATATTAAAATATTATATAGTAGCTCATAAATATTTACAATTATAAAAAAATAAAGTTAAAATATGAATTTCAAAAGGTACATGTTAACTGTTTTAACACACATCTAATAAAATCCCCGGAATTTTGATGATTTTTATGCTGGCAACTCTTCTTTCTCCTGGAGCAGATCAGGTGAGAAGTAGATGATACAGTTGGTGGGAAGCCTGGTGCGCTGCTCTTAGGTGTCCTTTTGGGGCATAGAGCATCCTGCAGGTCCGTCTGTTCTCTCCAGGAAAGCATCTGTGTACCGTGCTGGCATAAATTTTCTTTTGATAAAGCTAAAGCATTCCTTTTTTTTTTTTTCTAGTGAAAATCTCAAAGCCAAGAACACTTTTCTCCTCTGCTGAAAGTTATGTTTCTATTCCTACTATGCCCCTCCTCTTGCCTGGGAAAAACTGTGTTTAAATTATTACCTAAATTATTCCCCTACTGACCGGTAGTGTATGAGCTAAGTTCCAGTACCATAGTATATGTGCCATATGAGCAGACTGCAGATTAAATCAGCAGCATCTGACTATACATGTAGTTCCTTCTTGTAAGGAATTTGGCAAATATAGAAAGGTACACAATAAAATTAATATCAACTGATAAATAAAAACTGTGAAAAATTATGATGTATTTCCTTCTGGTCCTTTGTGTGTGTGTTATAAAAATTATTTGTACTGTAGAAGCAAATACATATCCTTTGTATTTATTTATGTCCTACGTATATTTCCATTTATTTTTTTCTCTCATTGAGTTTATTGGAACATTTTAGGCATACAATAAATTCATCATTGCGATACATATGTTTCCATTTAAAAAAATAGAAATAAAAATTTGAACAATGATTTATTTAATAAAACCTGTATACAGATTAAGTTAGTATATATGCAAAAAAACCCAAAATTTGGATAATGGGGTTTTATTTATTTATTTATTTTGCTTTTTTTCCTCTCATTGAGTTTATTGGTACATTTTAGGTATACAGTACAGTTACATTCATCATTGGGATCGTGGACCTTTACATGACAGATCTTGGTTCTCTTTTTTTCCCCTTGTTCCTGCCTTCCCTTCACCCTCTCCTCTCCTCCCCATTTACAAACTTTATTTCCATTTCCTCATATTCTTTTCTTTTCCTTTAGTAGCTTTCCCCTACCCTTTCCACTTACCCTACACCTTTAGCCCTTTTCTTACTATTTCACATTGTCAATTATCTTATTAGGATCTTATGTACTATTATAGTTTTTCATACCAGAGAAACAATTCGGTATTTACACATGTGTGACTTATAATGGCAATTATTTATTTATTCACATTTTCCCTTTATTTTATTTATTTATTTATTTAAATTTTTATTGAGTTTATTGGTACAATCTAGGTATACAATACAGTTACATTCATTATTGGGATCCTGTACCTTTACATGATAGGTCTTCTCATTTTTTCCCCTTGTCCCTGCCCTCCCTTCACCCCCTCTTCCCCTCCCCATTTACAAACTCTATTTCCATGTTTTCTTTTTCTCATATTTTTTCCCTCTCCCTTATTACCTTTCCCCCACCTTTCCCACTTTCCCTACACCTTTAGCCCATTACTTCCTTTTTCACATTATTCATTATCTCATTAGGCTCATGTGTACTATTATAGTTTTTCACACCAGAGAAACTATTTGGTATTTCAGTTAAAGAAATCTCCATATGAACATTAAAAATAGGGAATCCTAAAATAAAACTTAAAACTAAAAATTTTAGAGAATACTTTATTAGTTTCTGTAATCAAACCCACATAGATATGACCTTACATATCTAATACAGTGCATTACCCCTGTAGAAATGGAAAAAAAATTAACATTTCTAGACCAATATGGCTGTTAATGTTGTACAATGCCAACTCATCACAGTTAATTGGGATAACTTTTTCCAAAATTGACAGCACAGTTAAAGTTTCCAAAAATTCAAATTATATATATATATATATATATATGTATGTATGTATATTTATATTTATATTTATATCAAAAGACCAATAATAGCAGTATGTTATGCATCAATAGCAGCAACAGCTTTTCCAGGTTCTGCAGTCATCTGAACAAAATTATAGACATTCAGCACGCTCCATTAAAAAAACAAAAACAAAAATATAAAGAGTAAAATAATATTTAAATTGTGGCAATAAGAGTCTTCATATATGAATGATCATGTCATTGATTAATTCTTTAGTTTGAGATGTTAAGTAGGAAATTACTAGGTAAGTGAGTTTAGATACTCTTTTAAAAATTATCTAATATTAAACTTTCAATTCTTTTGATTTTTAAACATAAAGACCTTAATATAAGAAAAGTAGCCAATGGTGAAATAGGTATTGTGGCCTTCCTTTACCATAGACATAACATTTATTCAAATGATAGCACACCACTAAGCCTTTTTTGTTAAGTTTAAGCTTTGATTAGTTAAATACATTTGTGATAATCAACAGATCAACAGATACATAGTGTGTCTATATCATGTATACAGGATAAACCAAGTATCAAAAAAATCAATGAAATTGCTATCTTTTCAACTCAATTCTAATTCTCCACATGAATTTGTTGCACATCTCTTCACTTGTCTTTTCTTTTGCCTTGTGATCATGCCTGGCACTGATTCCACTTTGATCTCTACACCTACACCTAGTTAGTCACTCTGTGATACCAAAAATTTCTGTAAGACTTCTGAGGCAATTTGAGTGAGGAGAGGAAACATAGTCCTTTGGGATCTGTCCTTCTAATTCTGAGATTCTTTGCATATAATTATGTGTGAAATGGTTGACACAGGCTTGAAGGCAGAGAATGTCTTATCTGAGTCCTAGCTTTGTCCTCTTGGGCAATAAATGCTTGCAGCCAGGATCTCTTCCTGGCTGTAGTATGTGCAGTAAAACCAGTGACAATTGGGGGTATGTGCAAATGATTGATACTGATTGCTTTTAAAAGATAACGTGCAGCTTAGAATTGTTTTGAGAATAATGTAGACCGAACTTAGTTGGGGAATGTCTCAAATGGAATGAAATTACTCGTATTAGATATAGAGGATTTAGCTTCTTTCCATTACAGTTGCTAAGGAAATGGAGTTCGGCGGGGAGGGTTGCTTCTGTCAACCATTTGTATATTTATAGAAAAAAAAACCCAAGTGAGTCCAACAAAATAGAGGCAGATGTGTGTGCTAAAGATCTATCCATGATTATTAAACACATGTCATAGAAGACCTCACTGAAGACAAAAAAGGGCTACTTCCACTACTTTGTTATTTTTTAAAGTTATTAACAATAATGTGAAAGCTGATTTTCTCCCTCTCTTTTCAGCCAGCATATGTCCCAAGGAAGCTAATCCCAATAACAATCATCAAGCAAGGTATTCAGTCTATTCTAGATGTGTATGAACTATTTTTGACATACTTTTAACTGAGGTAATGGAAGATGGCACATATTTTCTCAATTTTTATGATTGCTGTTTTTCAGAAAAAATGTTTGAAGAAACTAGTATGGGGTATTAAATAAACAGTTAATAGATGTTTTGACTTTTGTACCAATAGACAAAATTCTGGAAAATCCATTAATATAATATTTGCCTTAGGATATTGGAAATGAAAACTGGTTTATTGTCATTTGGGGATAATAAAGATATCCAGATTTCAAGAATTATAGTGTCTCATTTCATTTCAGTATCTAATGTTTTGTTTTATCTTCCAGTTTTTCAGTTTATTAAAGTGACTTCATTATTTCTAGATAGTTTCTTGGTGGAAGAGATAATGCCTTCAGATAATTCTTCATTTTAAGAAAATGCAAAGTCCTAATTATACTCTCAAAGCAGAGATAGTATTGGAAGTCCCTAAAGATTCTTTGCTTTGAGAATATGTTTCATAATTTTTGTTCTATTTCATCGTCACATTTTATGCTAGTTCTTACTGACTTGGTGAGAGGACAGGATGCAGGGAATGGGGGCAGGAAGGAAATTGTACTCAGAACAGAACAGTTTATGATAGAATAACAAAGATATCATAACAATAAAATTGTTGAGGCGAGAGTTGTCTGTAAATCCTGCTCTGTTGGCTGTGTAATTAGCCTGCTATTTGCTATTTGCTGATAAACTTAGATTAGGACTTTTCCATGGCAAATGTCTTTGCATCATTAGTTTTCCTCCATCACACTAATATCTTTTTATATTTCCACAGTGATTCAGAACGTTACTCACAAAGCTTCAATTAAATCCCCAGATAAGATTCCCTTTGGAGGAACAATATTAGGTAAGTCAATCTGGAAACCTATGCCTAGAATCAGCAAGTCAGACTGTCTTTTGATAATAGGGCCCTTATGGAGTTTTGCACTGAGAGCAGGTGTATTATATCAATGTCAATTCATTTCCTTTAAGTGTTGAACACCCTGGCTTGTGTCTGCTGCAAGCTAAGAGCCAAGAGACACTAGCTTTATCATAGTGTGTTAAGGAAATAGCTCTAGCCCATTCCCATACGAATGCTGGCGCTCATCCTCCCTATCAACAGGGTTTGCAGTTATGAAGGAATCTTTGCATTTTGTACTGGTTCGCCACACATCTGAAACAGCTGTTTTACAATTTGGGGGTCTGCAAATTCAAAGCCAGAGGATTTCAGTAGTTCAGTTCTATATATGAAAAATATTCTGTTTAAAAGCTACAGTCATATTTTCTCAATGTTTTAAATTTAGGGTTAAAATGACTAAGCAAAATAGTGTTAAGATTTCTATTCTAATATGGGATACTCTGAACTTTATTTCATGTCTTGATGTATGTTCTTCCCTTATCTTATTTATACCTATTTCCTTGCAGTCCACCTCATTATTCCAGGTCTTAATGAAAGCACTGTAAAACTTCCTTCATCCATAATGCTTGAGATTTCAGATGCACTCAAGGCACAATTAGGTAAGCAGCACATTTTGTTTTTGATCTTCAATGACTGAGTACGAGAGTCTATATGATAACACACCACTAAGCCTTGTTTGTTAAGTTTAAGCTTTGATTAGGTAAATACATTTGTGATAATCAACAGATCAACAGATACACTACATAGTGTGTCTATATCATGTATACAGGATAAACCAAGTATCAAAAAAATCAATGAAATTGCTATATTCTAGGGATCCAAAAAATTTTGCAAATGAGATAGTTGTTGATTGTAAAGAAAAAAGTTGAGTGAAGGAATTTGGAACATTAGCAATATTTATATAAATCATATTCTGCAGGGAAACATTTTACATTGATATAAAATACAAATATATCTACATCTGTGAAAGAAGAATGATTATCCAAAATATACTCATTTGTATAGGTATAATTTTGAAATTCAGAAGTTGTTATAAATTATATTTGAAAATCAAGATGGGTTCTGAATTGTCAAAGTTTATTAAGCATCAGAAGCCCCTGGAGTACTCTCCCACACGCAGAATTCCGGGACAAATCAGAAATATTACTGGATTCAGCATGTCAGGGATGGTGCCGGGGACCTACATTTCTAACAAGTTTCCAGATAATTCAGACAGTGCTGTCTCACTTTGAGAGCCACCTCTCTTCTGTCTCTGAAGAATGTCTTGGATCATGGGTGAAAACAGAAAATAAGATGGTGTAGTAGAAACTGAATAAGAAGTAAAAAAGATGTTGTTTTTGAGTTAGGTGCTGGCTGGTAACTTAGCATTAACATATAATTGAATTAAAACACTATGGAGAAGAAACAGGAGCCCAAGTTCCAGTTTGGCAGCATGCATTTAACAAATACTTTTTAAGCAATACTTCTTGCCAAAACTGTAAGTTCCTAGGGGCTACAAGCATAGTCCCTGCACATACTAGAACTTCAGAGAAGGCCTTTAAAGGGTCAGGTCAGACCTCCACAATGGAGTAAGAATTAAATGAATGCTTCCTTTGTTTTGGTTGAAAGAGAGAAGAAATGACAAGATATAACAAAAAGATTTTTATTCAATAAAATAGTATGGAAAGTAACCATGGGCTAGGATCTAAGGTGGGCAGAACTGAAGTCAGGCCCAGGCTTTCTTTTCTCATGAAGAGCACAAATCCACTGGGATTTGGTGTTTCTGGTAAAGTGCACATCCATGAAACCAATAAAACATTTCCAATGTTATCCTTTTTCTAATTGCACTCAAGCTTTTCTGAGGAAAAAAACTATCACAAGTAATTAAGCTCCTTTTTTTTTTTTTTTTTTTTTTTTTTTTTTTTTGTCTTTATTCTTTTTCCAGTTTTTCTTCTTTGGGGAGTAGGGCCATGTGAAGATATTAAGTTCTGTCCACACAATGTCAAGCTACTTAATTTTAAGAAATTAAGCAAATATTTAAACTTCACCATATGTTTTTCAAATATCTGGATACTTAGCTTTGTGTACATGTGTCATCAGGACATGGAAGCTAACTTTTTTTAATTTCTATTTTTTGCTTGTTTAATGGTAGGCAACAAGAGTGTAAGAGTTTTAAAAGGCTGAAACTCTTTAGGCCTTCCTAGGTGTTAATTTTCACAAACTATTGGAAGAAGAAGGAAGGAGGCTTTAAGTAGGTAGGACAATACTTATTTGGGGGATTATTTGATTTATAATTTTAGAAAAAAATTCTTAAACAGCAACTTACTAAGATGTGAAAATATTTGCCAAGTTATCTTTGTGATTTAGTGCAACCCTCACTTTTTTTGGTATAAAAAGCCCATACCTGATAGTCCTAGAGTTACCTCCAAAACTACAGTAAGTGACTCTAAACTTCATTTTCTTAATTTATTACATTAGCCATCTCCTTCTCAAGTATAAAATACTGTGACTTAACCCTACTTCATTTAGACATAATACTGTTAGGAAGCTCCTAAATTAAATGTCTTTTGTGAGCTGAGTTTGGAAGAGTCAAATCTCAGAACTTTTGCACTCACTTGTGCAAAGATTATATCCTGTATGTTGTGTTTAGGAAAGACTTGTTTGAAAGGAGAAAAAAATGGAGCCACAGATCTCCAATTAATTTGATCTCCAAAGTGTTGATCAAAAATACAAAGATCAGGGTTTGTGAAGGTGACCAAGAATGACCAGATGTTTCCCAGTGTTGAACCAGAAGATGGAATGTTTTACTCTTTAATCTTGGAGGTATTTCCTTCTTTTTTTGGTTAAATTACATAGACTATCCTAGTAACAATTCAACTTTTTTGTTGTTTTTTTTTCTAACTGGAGGAATTATACTGGCTTTTGTTTTATTTTGGTTTTGCTTTTCTGATATTATTCATAAAAGCATCAAGATTGAGTGTTATTTTAATAAAGAAAAATTAAATGCAAATAAATTAAGTACAGATAAGAAAAAGTATGCAAATAGGAAATATGTTTTATTATCTTGAATTTCTGGGGAAATATCTATCAAATTTAACACATAAATAATTTCTTATGCACTGAAGAGAATGATAGGGCATTTGAAAATGTTCAGTAAATCTAAGAAAATTTCTAACGCATAAATTGCTTTGACTAGTAGTGCTTCAAAAATTAAACTACATTAAAACTTTTTAAGTTTTCTTTATCTGAGAAACGTCTGTTCATTTCCGATGCCCATTTTTGGATTGGGTCTTTAAATTTGGGAGGTCTGGTTTTTTGAAATTTTTTATATATTCTAGATAGTAGACCTTTGTTTGAGGACTGGCTAGTAAAAAAGTTTTCCCATATTTTGGGTTGCCTCTTCACTCTGTCAGTGGTTTCTCTTGCTGTGCCCAAGCTCTTAAAAAGAAGGGATCCCAGTTGTTGATTCTTCGTGCTAGTTCATGTGCAACTAAGGTATTGTTCATGAAATATTTTCCTACCTGCTACCGACCGTAGGGGAGCAAAGACTGGATTTCACGAGGAGTACAGGGATCTTCAGAAAGGTGGGAGCAGGATCGGCGGCGACAGTCAGAAACCACACAGCACTGAGTAGTGAAGGTAGTAGCTGCTGCAATTTTATTTCTAACTCTAGATGTATATATACTAGTTTCAAGGGCACACTTCAAGAGTGATTCCAGTCACAGGCAGGCATGAGAAAGATAGACAATAGTACTGTAAAAGCTAAGACCACAAGGTCAAGGTAAGACCACACCTATATGCAGTCAGAAGGGGAAGTTTGTAAAACAAAGGACTGGTTTCAGCATGTCACCTTCAGGATCACCTTCAGGATTTCACAGTCCGGGGCTCAGGGTCAGCACTTTGGCCGCCCGTCCTCTTGTGCCCCAATACCTCCCCATCTCTAGGAACATCTAATTGTTCTTTATCTTTCCTGGGCCCAGAATACAATTCTACAGATAATGAACAAATAGTAATAAAGACAAAATAGAACAGAATTATAAATGAACCCAATGTCCCCAAACTGCAGGCAGAGAGGCCAGCTATTCTCTTCACGGCTGACTTTGCATGCGGTGTGTGCCAAGGACTTCCAGGAGGCTTAACCCTGTGGGGACGACACCTCGGGTCTGGTTTCTGCCAGGTGACTGGCATTGTCACGCAGACTCCACTGGAGTGGTCGTGGCACCTACCCAAATGTCTTCGAGAGTTCTACCTAACCTCTCTTTCAGCCAGTTTAGCGTTTCTATGATCTTGGATCCATTTCAATTTTAGTTTAGTGCATGTTGAGAGATATAGGTCTAGTTTTAATCTTTGGAAAGTTGAAATCCAATTTTTCCAGCACCATTTATTAAAGAGGCTGTCTTTCCTCCAGTGAGGGTGTTTGGCTCCTTTGTCAAAGACGAGGTCACTGAGTATGTCAAAATTTATTTCTGCATCTTCTAATCTGTTTGTGTCTTCTAGTCTGTTCCATTGATCCTTGGATCTGTTTCTTTGCCAGTGCCATGCTGGTAACCAACATGATGTTCTGATATACTTACTAAAATAGTTACTATAATCACATCAACTTACAGTCTCTTGCATAGTTACCTTTCTTTGTGTAGTAAAAGCATAAAAGTCAACTGTCTTAACAAATTTCCAGTATGCAATACAATAACTGCAGCACTCATGTTTTGCTTAAATTTCTGAACTTACTCATCCTATATATCTATAACTTTGTACCTTTTTACTAATGTATTTTCTCATTTCCTACTGCTACTGCACCCCTGGTAACCACCATAATATTCTCTATGTATTTTTCTCTTTTTTTAATTTTTATTTTAAATTCACATATAAGTGAAAGCATGCATTACTTTTTGTCTGCTCAGTTCGTTTCACTAAGCATATCCTTCAGATTTGCCTATGAAATCTGATAAAAATAAAATGAATGTTTAAATTTTTAAATAAGTATTACAATATATCGCCATTAATCTACCTTGCAAAACTCCCCCTTGCTTCTTCAAACTCAACCGTCGTTCTTCCTAGTTTCTGAAGTGGTTATGGAAGTTTTCTTTGATGAGTGTTTCAGTTGTGCTACTGTGGCTGTTCCTTGCACTGAATCAATTCAAAACGTTTACTTTTCGCAATCATTTGGACTTTGGGGAACAGCTAGAGGTTGCACTGTGCCAAATGCAGTGGATAAGGTGGATAAGAGCAAAATGTAACATTTTTACAACCTGTCTCTCTGTAGGATGACACTCAGTGGCAGCATTCCTTATTTATTTATTTTTATCACACCCCATAAAGACACAAAAGAGGATTCCAGAACTGCTTCATAAAGTGGCAGGAAAAATGAAATAAGTGTTCAAAGCAAGGAAGAGGATTTTGAGGATTTGTTGCAGTGTGTCTTTTAATATAATTTTTAAAAATTTAAACATTAACTGTATACTCATCAGTTGGCCTTTAATGGACACTTAGGTGGTTTCCATATGCTATAGAATCATAGTGGATAGTGGAGAGGAGATATCTCTCAAGTGCAGATTTCATTTCTTTTGAGCGTATCTATTAGATAGAAGGATTGGTGGGTCATATGGTAACTCTATTTTCAATTTGTTCAGTCAAATTCATATTGTTTACCATAACGGCTGTATCAATTTATATTTCTACTAAAAGTGTATAAGTGTTTCCTTTTCTCTACAACCTTGTTACCTCTTGTCTTCTTGATAAAAGTGATTGCAACATGAATGAGGTGGTAAATTCATGGTAGTTTTGATTTGCGTTTTCCTGATAATGATGTTTAACAGATTTTCATATACTTGTTGACCATTTTTGTTTCTTCTTTGGTGAAATGTCTACTGGGTCCTCACCTGTTTCTAAAAATTAAAGTGAGTGGAGGGTGGGGTGGAGGGAGGACAGGGACAAGGGGAAAAAATAAGAACCAAGACCTGTCATGTAAAGGTACAAGATCCCAATAATGAATATAACTGTACTGTATACCAAGAATGTACCAATAAACTCAATGAGAAAAAAATTAAAGTTAGTTTTTTTTGTTTTCAAAGTACATTTAAAATACTTTTATTTTAATGTAATACAAGTAGGCATTAATAAAAATATATAAACAGCTCTGTGGAAAATAATTTTTCATAACAAAAATAGAGTACAACAATGAATATATTGTTTATTGTAATCTTAAAAGAATATATTTTATTGCTATTTATCTCTCAACTCATTTTCTAATAATACTACATATTTTTTGTATGAAACATTTTAATTATTAAAAAAATATTATCTGGGGATTTAGCTCAGTAGTTCTGCCACCTTCCTTGCAAGTAAGTGCAAGGTCCCAAATTCGATCCCTGGTTAAAAAAAAAATGTATCTCACACTTGGTATAATTTTGAACAATTTCTTCCTACATCAAAATATCTATTAGGCCGGGTGTGGTGGTGCACACCTGTAATCCCAGCACTCAGGAGGCTGAGTCAGGAGGATCGCTGTGAGTTTGAGACCAGCTGAGCTACATAGTGAGTTCCAGGTCAGTCTCACTACATAGTGAGACCCTGTCTCAAAAACAACAACAACAAAAAAAATCTATTATATATTTTGGTCTTTATCCTTTCAGTTTCTCACACTAGAGACACAATGTGATATTTACATGTGTGTCTGATTTATTTCACTTCACAGTATGGCCTCTAGGTGCATCCATTTATGTAGAAATGACTCAAATTTATCCATATTTATGGCTGAATAGCATTACATTTTTTTAAAAAATCTTTTTTTAATCCATTTATCAGTTACTGGGAATTTGGGTTGTTTCCAGGATTTAGCTATTACAAACTGTGCCACTGTAAACATGAGTGCTCATATGTTGCTATGTTATGATGCTTTTAATTATTTTGGGAAGACAGCCAGAAGGGATATATGTGGGTAAAATGGGAATTCTAATCCTAGTTTTTGAGGAATCTCCACACTGATTTCCACAGAGGTTGCACCAGTCTATATTCTCACCAACAGTGGTGAAGGGTTCCTTTTTCCCCACAGCCTCTTTGACATTTTTTGTTGGTTGATTTCTCAACAACAGCCATTCTTTCTGGAGTGAGATGGAATCTCAGTATTGTTTTAATTTGTATCTCTTGAATGATGAGTGATATTGAATATTTTTTCATATATTTATTTGCCATTTCTACTTCTTCATCTGAGAAATGTCTGTTCATTTAAGATGCCCATTTTTGGACTGGGTCTTTGAATTGGGGGGTCTGATTTTTTTAAAATTCTTTATATGTTTTAAATATTAGTAATTTGTCTAAAGGGCCACTGGCTAAACTTTTTCCTCACTCCATGGTCTGTGTTCCTACTCTGTTGGTGGATTCTTTTGCTGTGCAAAAGATTTTTTTTAATAAGATGAAATCCCAGTTTGATTATTTGTAGTATTTCCTGGGTTTTGTTCATGAAGTTTTGCCTACACCTATGTTCTTAAGTATTCTAGCATTATCTCTTCCAGTAGATTTAGTGTTTCTGTTTTAATATTTAGATTTTTGGTCTATTTTGATTTTAGTTTAGTGCATGGTGAATGATGGACTTAGTTTTAATCTTTGGCATGTAGAAAGCCAGTTTTTCTAGTACCATTTATTAAAGGGACTGTCTTCCCTTTGTCTAAAATAAGATGGCTGAGTGTGCTTAGGGTTGTTTCTGCATCTTCTAATCTGCTCCACTGATCCTAAGGTCTGTTTTTGTTTTTTTTTTCCAGTACCATGCTGTTTTTATCACCACAGTTCTGTAGATCGGTTTTTAATTTTAGTTAAGACTTTTTTTAGTTAATAACTGTATATATTTATATTTTAGAGTGTAACATTTTAGTATATGTATATAATATATAAGATCAAATCAAGGTAATTGTCATATCTATCACCTCAGACATATATCATCTGCTTGTGTTGAGGGCATTCAAAGTTCCCTGTACTAGTTATTTTAAAATATTCAATTGTCAGCTGTAGTTATCTTAATGTGCTATAAAACATTACTGAGTTCTTTATATATGCTGAATATTAAGCCTTTATCAGCTATATGGTTTACAAATATTCTCTTATGGTTTGTAGGCTGCTGTTATTTTCATTTTGCTGTGTAGAAGATTTTTGGATTTTTTTTTCTTTTTTTAACAAAAAACATTGGCGTAAGTTGTTTTGATACTGTCAAGGGAGAAATAAACTTTCCTGAAGTTAATTATACTATAATTCAGAAAAGTCACATTTTTCAAGGGAGTAAATCCTAAAAATAATATCCCAATTCTAGAAAAGCCTATAATGGGGTATCAAGAGATGTAATAGCTTTTCTTGTAAGAACACATGGTGTGAATAATGAGAGTAATAAACAAGAAAGATAGTATTACATACACATATCCAGGGGACATACATAGGGTTTGTCAAAGCCCAGACTTAGCCTGCCAAAAATTAAAGGAAACAACTGTGCTGAAAATGTACGGAATAGTTGATAAAAGGAGCTCCCTGATTTTAAGTGATAATTGAATGGCCAAAATTTACCCTCCTATTGAAAAGATAGTAGTTGTATATAGGTAGATGAATGCTAATGGGTTTATATGAAATATCAGGAATCCTCCATTTAAATTGACTTCCTCTTTAATATTTTCCCTAATGTCTGAAATGTTATATTTAGAAATAACATATGCCTTTATAAAGAATTATATGCAAAAAGGATACAATTACCTCTTGGGAAGGTAGTTTGCCATCTTTTTTCATTAACAGCCTAATTTAGTTAATACAATTTTCTAACAAAGAACATGTATTGAATATGAGATGCTAAGGATTTCAGAGCATTGCCTGTGAAAGTCTAGGATCTAAAAGTTGGGAAAAGGAGGGAAGGAAGGAGGAGAAAGAGAGGTTTAATCAGGGAATCACTGAGATCATAGGCTATTATTAAGCGGGAAGATTAGCAAAAATATCTTGACAGATAAGGAAACTGACAAAAAGGGGAAGGAAGACTTATTATTTTACATTTAAAGAGAAAATGTTATCCTAGGGTGTATATTGATAATACCAGAACCAGAGTTTGTGAAAAATTTGTAATCTGAATGTTACTTCACATGCTAATAAACAAAAACTATGCCTACAAAAGACATCAGAAAAAGTTAATAAAATTTAGAAATTTTGAGAATAGATTTTATGAAATTATAATGGCATTCTTTTTATTTTTTATAGAACGGGTTCTTTCTCTAGGTCCTGCTAACTAAATTTGAACAATGGCATTAACTACTTGTGCAAAATTTCTGTGAAATTTATGAAATATAATAGGTTGCAAGTTCATTAGTGTTTGACAAGTACTTCAGGCATTTTAAATCATACCTGAAAACAATAAGCTTTCTATAGGAATCACTTCCATCAGATATACTGAAAATTAAAAATATAATTTTAATTGTCTTTAAGTCCATTTGAGTAAATATTTTCTACCTCATTAACTGAAAAGATGAAAATTGTCTTTAGAAGAGTGATATAAATTACAGAAAAAGGGTAAAAAATTTGCGTGTTCAAAAAGAAGATGGATTAGATTAACAGTTCTTTTTTTTTAATTTTATTGAGTTTATTGGTACATTTTAGGGATACAGTACAGTTACATAACAGTTCTTAACAAGAGGTGATTTTGTTCCCAGAAAATATATGAAAATGTCTGAAGACATTTCTTGTCACAACTTTGACAGCTATTGAAATCCAACAGGTAAAGACCAGAAAGACTTAACCTTCCTACACTAAACAGAATGTCCCATTCCCCAAATGGCAATAGTATAAAAGTTGAGAAATCCAAGTTCTGTATAGCTCAGGACTCTTAAGAAAAAAGTCCACCCTGACTATTTAATCCACTCCAGGTAGCATGATCAGGATATCTCAAAGATGCATGAATTCTTTCATGACTTTAGGCTGTTTCAAAATGTGAGAAGTAGGTCACTGACTCAATGTGCTAAATAATGGAATAGAGTTAATCCTAACTTTATAAAATTGGGAAAATTCTTAACCATTAGGAAATTCTAGTTTAAACATTTAATTACTTTTTTAAAAGAACGCCAAAATTTAGAAGTTTTCCAAATAGTTGCATAAGAGGGGAAAAAATGGGAAAAACATCCATTCTTTGCACTGAAATCCCACAAGAGAAAATCTATGCTAACATGTCACTCAAATAAAATTTATTATAGTTAACTGTTTGCACTAATTTTCTGAGTAACTTATTTTTCTATTTGTATTTGTATATGATTTGCATTTTTCAAAAATTATGTTTTTATAGCTTGTTATATTTTTATCATGTACACTAATGAAAATTTTCTATTAAATATTTTTTAAAAGTTTAGAAGTGCTTGAATATAAAATTCCAAAGAACACTTGCAGTACAAACTATGCTCCAGACACTATTTATGAATCAAAATGACAAATTTTATTCACATATTATATTGTAACATTTTTCTTCATTACAGTACCAATTTAGATTTTAAAGAATTAGCTAGGATGAACAAGAAGGAAATTTGAAGCCCCTTTTGTACTCATACTATCCCTGGTAAAAATGCAAAGTAGAGTAATCTGGCTGGTGAAAGGGTATATATATATAGATATATATATATAGATATATATATATATACACACACACACACAGACACACACACATATGTATATATATACATATATATATGTATATATACATATGTATATATATACATATATATACATATAAATATACATATATAATAAATATATACTTATATGTAAATGTATATATACAGATAACATATATACATGATACATATACACACATATATACATATGTGTATTATATATATATGTAGATTAAAATTTTAAAATAGTCTGTTGATTATGCACTGAATAAGATTTTTTTGGACACTTTGCTAGGAGAAAGAGAGGCACATTGTATGTTCTCTTATTTTGTAGCTAATAATGAAACCTTGGCATTACCTGCAGAATCTAAAACCCCAGAAATGGAAAAAATCACAGCACAGCACATAACAGGTAATTTGATCCTTATGTCGATGTTGAAAAAGAAACATCATATTTTTACAAACTGTGAATGGTCTACAAACTTTATTTTCAGTAAAGAGCCAATAGGAAATTCATTTTCATCATAAACACAAAGCAATAGAAGATTGTAGGTTTTTAATGTTTAGGAAAAGAACAGACAAAAACTGAACTATTAGATTACATCCCTGGTATGTAATTTGGAAGCTGTATTCTGCAGGCTCAGTGAAAGTTGTTACATCAACACTAAAGTAGTTTTACACCAAAATATAATACTAAGGTTTTGGCACAATATGTTTATTTTATTTGAAGACCTGATACCATTTTTTCTGCTTCCTCACATCTACTCAATTTGACAAAATGCCTTATATCCTTCACAAAATAGTTTCATAGGTATGGAATTACCCTGGAGTAATTTAGAAACAATGCTCTCTGGGAGATTAATAGCCCTAGTTAGAGAATATGTAGTGTTTCAGTAAAATATACTTTAAAGAATAAATACAGTAAGCATTTTCCCCATAGTTTTTCAGTGTTTCCAACATTTCTTCTCTCAGTGAAACTACCCATTCCAGTGCCCTAGAGAGGCATTAATCTCTGAGGCAGAGAGGTTTTGTCAGAGCTATGCTGCCTTATCCAGCATTTGAGAAAACAAACATCTGGCAAGAATTTCTCACAATTCACATTTAGCAAAGTGACTCCAATCTACACTGAATTTTTAAATCTATAAAATTGCTATAACCTGAGATACTAGTCATATTTTCTTTGTACTAAACTTTTGGACTTGTAACTGGTCCAGAGGATAGAAGATTGATGGAGTAATAAAATAACTTCAACAAACAGATTCAAGTACAATATTTCTGACTGAGCAAAGGAGGGTAGTCCTGCTTAAGGATGAGAAATGGACCTTCATTCCCACCTTCAGAGCACCATGGTGGAAGCTACTCATGCTGCCAAAATAATCCATTTGGATGAAATTTCTAGGTGGTTTTATGATTTCAATGTAATTTGTCAATACCAAGAAAAGCACAGGCATGACCTAATAGTTGACTCCAAGTCCTTTTCTGCCTCAAAGATTCTACCCATTTCTCCAAGATACATTTTCTTCTCTTGGCCCATTGTCTGATGAGAGTCTACAAATTTCTTAATTCTTTGCCAAACCCTCCTCAGAGTTTTCCACTTCAGAAATTCCTAGGCAATCACAACTTATTATTCAGTATTGTGTTTATGTCATACCTTTACCATGTAAAAATTCTAGGATTTTCCAGTACACAATTTAGTCCAGATCTCAGGTACTGTGGTTTGTATTTCTTTGAAGTTATTTACCTGAGGTTTTAATTGCCTTTCATCTAGAAGTTGTCACAAACTTGTGGCTGAGCACTTGAATGCTGATCAAAATTTTAAGCCCATTCCAAACTTTCAGGTAGAATGAATTCTGAGAAAGAAATCTGACAGTTATTACATTTAGTAAACCTTTTAGCCCTGATTTATTCTTTTATTTACCCATTCATTTGTTTAAAAACCTATTTCTCTGTATGTCTTTGCCCTAGGAATTAATCTAAGCCTTGGAGTTAAAGAAAAGGAAAGATAAAAACATATGATCTATTAAGTGTTTTAATGAATGTCAGTTTGGCATGCTTTTTGTGGATCACACAGAAAGTGGACCAAACCCAGAAAGGATGTATTGATGAGCAAAGTTAGCCCAGGCATCTGGGGCAAGCCGGGGAGTCCTCAACATTAGAAACTTGAGAAGAAATATCCTATGTAAATATCAGTTAGTAATTCTGAAGGCCAACAAATGATATCTCATGATCTTTAGTTGCGTCATCATCTTATCTTAATGTATAAAGTTATCTCTTTTTTACCTTTCAGTGACTCCTGAAACAGTTCCAAGAACCACTAAACCCACTATGTCTAGTACATTAGACGTTTCAGAAACAACACTGGGTAATTCTAAGAACTATCATTTTCTTAAAAATCAAAATGAAACAGCAATAAAGTAATCTCAAGACTTTGGTCTGCCTTTCCCTCTTCCCTCTTCCCTTCTTTCTGTCCTTTCTCCTCTCTCCCTGCCCCTTTCCTCTCTTCTCCTTTCTCCTTGTTCTCCCTATCTCCTTTTCTTTATTTCCTCTTGAGAAGAAGTAACTTTTCTATTATTTGGACCAATTACACTGAGAACACAGCAACTTCCCTGGATCTCAATGACTAACATTCCAGGCAGGAATGGATGCTAGATACTAACTGTTTGCCATTTTAATGTGTCTCTTGGTTCAGATGGCAGAATACCACCCTTTTCAACCTCCAAATCTTGGAGAGATGTGAGAAACATTTAAGTCTTGACTCTCTGGAATTTTTCCTTAAATTGGCTTTTGAAAGTCTTGTGAATGCTAAATGTGGAAAGAATCTCCCAAACAAACAAACTTCCTAACAAGAATTTCACTTTGTTACCTGCTGTTTCACCCAAGAGAAACTTGCTTTTCTCATTTTGGTCTCTTCCTCTGAAGAAAAAGAGCAGCATGTATTTTGTTCTGCACTTGTGATGGTGATCTTCTGAAAATACACTCTCAAATTTTATCAGCTGTGTAACTTTTCCAGGGAAAACCAATTATTTCCGTGAGAAGCACCAACTGCTCCCTGCACATGAATCCTGTTGTGAAGCATGCTATGCATGGTCATGGTTATGCCAAAAAAACCAAATCCTCAGGCAAGGAATTTCTAACCAGACTGTTTTTTTATTGCAGTTCTCACCCAAAGGGCCCCGGAAACATTGCAAACTATTCTATCACCTAAGTTTGAATTGCCACTGAGCACTCTAGGTAAGAATTATTAAACACTGCAGCATAATTTTTGCTATGGAATTTTTTTATTGAGTTTATTGGTACATTCTAGGTATACAATACAGTTATATTCATTACTGGGATCTTGTACGTTTACATGACAGGTCTTGGTTCTCATTTTTATCCCCTTGTCCCTGCCCTCCCTTCAATCCCTCCTCCCCTCCCCATTTACAAACATTTTATTTCCATTTTTTCATTTTCTCAAATTTTATGCATGCTTTTTGGAGGTGTTGTGGTAATTCATTCAAATTCATCTTCTCACTAGAAAAAGGAAATGTGGTTCATAGAACAAGGAGCTTCCAAGACCTTAAATGTGTTAAAGTGATCTTTATAATTTAGGATCCTAAAGAGTGCCTCCCTATGAAAAATCCACTTGTGGGTTGTGTTGGTGGAGGTCATATTTTTGTTTTATTCTTTTCATTCACAATAAGTATATCACTGAGCAAACTGATATTTTTCCTAAGTGTCTTTACTCAATTGTCTTTCTTGATAGATATTTCTGGAAACTCCTCTTTAGAATTTCTAAATTTCTTTGTTGGTACAATATCAAAAGGATGGGGATGTTTATATATAAAGTACTTATATATAAGTACATATATATATATATATATATATACATATATATACAAATTCTACTTTTAAAAGCTACTAGGTAGATATTTGCTACTTCAGTTATATTTGATGCTTAGCTTGAATTTAAATGAAATATACTTGAAAGGACACACAAATATAGCTGAAGAAATTGAGAGATTAGTTTAATAAGGATAGAAAGAAAAATAAATAATACCTTAAGCTTAGTAGCTTGATCTTAAAGTTGAATAAGAAAATTTATTTTATTATCCTGCACTGAAACACAGAAGAGATATTATTAAGATTCCTTATTTGATATGAAATAATTACTCTTTTGTGTTTTTGCAAACTTGATATTTTTAAAGTAATTTTCCTGTTACTTGCACCTGAGGTCATAACCATCCTTTTGTATTTGATTATAGCTCCAAAAAGGTTTCCAGAATTTCCTGAAGCAAAAACATCCTTCCCTTTTGAGAAGCCTGGGGTTACCATGGGTAATAAAAGTACTTTATATATGATGTTAAGAATAGAGGTGGTGGGATTGGAATGTAGTTCAATAATAAATCCTTGCCAAGCATGGGTGGGGCACTGAGTCTCATTCCTACCATGTGGGTGGTAATTGTTTAATTCTGAAGGATACATTTACTGAGTCTTTAAAACTTTAGTGAACTAATAAAATCACTTAACTCAGGCAAACAAGTAGTTGACTTAGTTTTTTAAAAGAAAGAAGTTGTGTATGATTGGATTTTTTCCATAAATTCAGTAAAAATCATCAGTCTATGAATCACACATAATCCAGTTGACTAGTTTTCTGCCCTTAAAATGTTGAGAGCATGACATCAATCTCTGGTTTCACCCTTTTCACTAGTCAGAAGTTCTCTGCTGGTACATATTGATTTTTTCTCAGACCTTGATTACTTTTGATAGTATCCATCTGAGCTTTTTATTTTAGTCTTCTGATAGCCCCTTAAACCATAACAGCAAGATACTTCTGTCCTTTTCCCCTCTTAAAACAAATATTCAGAAAATTCTTTTTTCCCCCCAATATAGTAACACAGGAAAAGTCATGGATGGCACCTACAGCTAAAACATCAGAAGATTCCAAAGTTGTAAAGCCTCAAACTGGTAATTATATTTTTTTTAAGATTGTAAGAAGAATATTAAAGTTTCTTTTTTTATTTTTATAGGTTCCTTGACTGATTATCAATATACTCTGTGGCAAATTGAAAAACCTTGATGGCTTAGCTGAGCCTTATTTTTCCATTTGTTTTTGCATTTGTTTTAAAGATGTATTTTACCTCCTTAATATATTCTTGGTAGTATGGCTAAAATAAACTATGAATTGGTTTGCTTGTTTCCTAGAGATTATTTAGTGATATGAGAGCAATAACACAATAAGAAGTACCATTTTGGTTTTGATTTAATGCTTACTATACATTTAGTGTTTGAGAGTCAATGGGAGAAGGCCACAGCCAACCTGTGGGTGCCAGGCTACCTCCTGGATGCCAGGGGCTGCTCTTATCTGGATCAACCCTTAAATATGATTATCATTGTAAATTTATTTTTCTTTGACATTTTCTGGATTTGTTTACCATGTCATATTCTGTATGAAAAAAATCAGAATGGGTGCCCTCAAAAAGATTTTTGTACTAACTTTTTATATAAAAGACTTTTTGAAAATTCTAACTTACATACTGATTATTGAAATCCCTGGGTCATTTCAATCATTTTTGGCAATAGAAGAATAGGATTTTTGAAGGTAGCAATATCTCAAGAAAACTGAGATGCATACTCATCAGATATATTCTCCCCTTCTTTCAGTGTGCTTGCCTTACTCTTTCTTCTTTCTGTTTTGCAATGTCATTATTTAGAATTGCATTTTGTATAAACGTTCCATAAAGTATGTTTAAGTAGGGTTGATTGCTTTTGATTTCCTTGGCAAATCTAATTTTCCATAAAGTATATAAAGGCAATCATTAAAGTGTGCTTTATTCCTACATACCAGAATGTAAAATTATTCATAAATTTTTATTTAAAAGGATGTTAGCCAGATTTTAGAAATACTTAAGTGCTTGTGACAGCTATTCAACAAAAGTCCATCTTTCTGATGATGCAATAAAGCTGGTTCTATTGGAAAGTGGCCAGTTCACTACAATACTAGTTTTTTTAATAGAAGTTCTAGAAAAACTCTTAATACCTTCTATCCCCCGATGAATTGTCCATATGTTGGATCATCTCCCCACTGAAATAATATATTTTATATTTGTATGACAGTTTTCTTCTGAGAGATTCAAAGAGTTATGAATACCTCATCGTATTGATCCTTTCAAAGTTATTTTTCTTTTAATGAGATAAAAAGCTTACATCTGAATAGATGAAGGGACAGAGGTTAGACTCATTCATTTCTTTTCTAATCTTCTTTGCAATAATACATTCCAAGTTAACAGTAAAACAATGCCATATATCTTGCTTTGGAATTTTGAGAACAGCTTTCACAACAGAGAGAATTAAATGTTCTTATTGGGACTTACAGGTAGATAAGAAACAAATGCTCTTTAAGAAGTCAACAAGTCCTTGAAATTTATTCTTATTATGGACTTGATTGTTTACCTGTAAGCTATAGAGAGAGGCAGAGCTATGTTAATAACTAATTATCAGAACTTCAGTTTATCCATCTATAAAATGAAATAATGTATAAATTTTTCATCAGGTTATATATTATAAATTATATAGAAATCATTTAATATAATGCATAGCACACAAGGGTGCCCCAGTAATATTTCCTTAGTAGCTCTGACTCTTTCATTGACTGCAGCTTCCTCCCATCATATTGCTCATCCATATGTACTGCTCCTTAGGAAAATCTTTTGCCTATGTTCCTTCCAAATTATCCAGAAAAACTGAATTTTTCTTCCAATTTACCAAGGCTTATTAGTAAAACTACCTCTTTCTTGAGTAAAATTATTTTTCCTTCCAGCATAAATAGATATCTGTCGAAGACTTTCCTTGACAGAGTCAGACTGGTGGATGGTCAGTCTCAGTCTTTTCATTAAAATCTACTTTGGGAACTTCTTTAGGATGTAAGCTCTAATTATTTTCAGTGTTAAATTATTTTAGTACTTTGTAAAACTTTTACTAACTTGCAATATGTACTTAAGATGCATTAATGAAAGGTTTAAAAGCTGACATGATCAGCATGGGATAATATATTAGAAAGGTTTGGCCACAGGTGATTTGTTCAGAGCAGTTGAAAAGAGGCAAACTATATTTGGACCTTACTGCCTACCCTGTGAGGTGTTGATTACCCCAGGTCTGGCCCACCCAACTAGATTACTCCCTAAAGAGGAAAATGAGTAGGAATGAGTACTGGTGTTGAAGTTTTGAGAGCAGGAAGATAGCGTTCAGGCATAACAAATGGTTTACAGATTTTCCATATTCTCTTAAAAGGTTTGTGGCATTAGCCTTTGATTTCTTACAAACATTGTTCTCTCAAATTTCGGGGCAAAACAGAAAGATATTCTGTTTTCCCATCAACAGAAGAAAGCATTATATATGTATTTAAATAGTTCTGAGAATTATGCTTGGCAGTATGTCTTTCTCTTTTAGTTACTTATAATGTTTTTATATTACTTCTTCATGTTTTTAGAATCCTATTTCTATGGCAGAGTATACACCTACAGCAACTATTTGTGTAATAGAAGAAGATGTTTGGATGCACATATAATACTTTGTGTATTATAAAATATCAAAGGACATATTAATTCCCCAAACAAGTCATTTATCTTTTCAAAGAACTTAAGCTGTCCATTTGTCAGTTTCTCTTAATTTGCTTATGGTAATGAACTTTTTGCAAATTAACTGCTAAGGATCTACCAGATACCATGCTCTAGAATAAATAAAACATTGAGTTCATGGTAAACATGACAGAGTGTCTGCCTTAAAGAGATAATTTGTTTAAGAAATTATATTGGAAAGGGAAAATATTTCATAATTATTTATATTTTGGGAATTTTAATAAAATAAAATTATAAATTCTCAATTTTCTGAAATACTTTATAAGCCATCACATGCTTCCTGGGCAACATCAGGGTATTTTCATTGTGGGATTTGAACCTAATTAGTTTTCAAAGTAAAAACATACAGCTAACAAAACATAATTAATAAATATGATTTTATTAAGTTATAGAGCAAATAGCAGTACGGCTTCTTTTATCATTTTTTTTTCTGAAAAATCTGAAAGTAAAGTCTTGTGATTTTAAATAATTTTTTGGTTTGGTTTTTTTGTTTTTTTGTTTTTTTTGTTTTTGGTACCAGGGATTGAACGCGGGTCCTTGCACTTACAAGGCAGGCCACTGAACCACTGAGCTAAATCCCCGGCCAATAATTTTTGTTTTTTAAAAGAAATTAATATTGCTTTTTATAACATTTGAATTGAACTACCCATTTTACCTGTTGCATTTGGTCCTATGATCTGTGAACTCTTGAATATTTACCAAGTATATGACTAGAAGTAGTCTTTTAGAAACCAGGCCTAACCATTTCATGAATTTTACTCTTGAATGGGTATGCATATACTGTGTTTTGTAAGGAAATCAAAAGCTGTTGATTTTTTAATAATGTTTCAGAGAGTTCCATTTCAAAACTACCCTTTCCTCTGACAACTATAATTTTTTTTTCTCTTTGAGTTTGTTGGTAGATTTTAGGTATATGGTGCAGTTACATTCATCATTGGGATCTTGTACCTTCACATGACAGGTCTTGGTTCTCATTTTTTCCCCTTCCCCTTCCTTTCTCTTCACCCCCTCCTCCCTTCCCTATTTTAAAATACTTTATTTCCATTTTTTCATTTCCTCATTTTTTTTCTTTTCCCTTATTTCCTTTCCCCTACCAGTCCCACTTCCCCTACACCTTTAGCCCTTTTCTTCCTATTTCACATTGTCAGTTATACTATTAGGATCTTATGTACCATTGTAGTTTTTCACACCAGAGAAATTATTCGGTATTTATACATGTGTGACTTATTTATTTTACTTATTTTACATACTCAATATGTATCCATTTTCCTATGAATGACTCTAATTTCTCATTCTTTATGGGTGAGTAGTATTCCATTTTATAGAAAAACCACATCGTCTTTATCCAGTCTCTAACTGATGGGCAAAGTTTTAGCTATTACAAACCGTGCCACTATAAACTTAGGTGCACATATATCACTGTGATATGATTCTTTTAATTCTTTTGGAAAGATACCCAGCAGAAGGATTGCTGGGTCAAATGGAACCTCTAATCCCTAGCTCTTTGAGGTATCTCCATATTGATTTCCATAGTGGATACACCAGTCTGCACTCTCACCAACAATGCAGAAAGGTTCCTTTCTCCTCACAACTGCGCCAACATTTGTTATTGGTTGATTTCTTGATAGCAGCCATTCTTTGTGGGGTGAGGTAGAATCTCAGTGTTGTTTTCATCTCCATCTCTCAAATGACCAGTGATGTGGAACATATTTTTATATATTTACCTGCTGTTTTTACTTCTTTGTCTGAGAGATGTCTGTTCATTTCGGATGCTCATTTTTGAATAGGGTCTTTATATTTCGGGGGGGCTGATTGTTTTGAGTTCTTTATATATTCTAAGTAAGAGTCCTTTGTCTGAGGAGCAGCTGGTAAATTTTTTTTCCCAAATTGTAAGTTGTCTTTTAATTCTGTTAATGGTTTCTTTTGCAGTGCAGAAGCTTTTTAATAAGATGAGATCCCAGTTGTTGATTCTTTCTCCTAGTTCCCCTGCTACTGAGGATTTGTTCATAAAGTCTTTTCCTTTGCCAATTTCTTCCAGAGTTCTGCCTAACTTATCTTCCAGAAAGTTTAGTGTTTCTGTTTTAATATTTAGATCTTTAATTCACTTGGATTTTAGTTTAGTGCCTGGTGAAAGATAAGGGTCTAGTTTTAATCTTTGGCAGGTTGAAATCCAGTTTTTCCAACACCATTTATTTAAAGAGGCTATCTTCACTCCACTGATGGTGGTTGGCTCCTTTGACAAGTACAACTTTGAAGTCAAAGATTGTGCTTAACTCACAAATAAGGTGAGGCAGTATGCTTCTCAAAAACTGTCCGAACAATATCAAACTGGGCGAGTGGTGTTTGTGTGTTATTAGCATTCTTTTTATATTTACCACTCAATTTTCAGGAACTATTGAAATGGAATCATTAAGGACTAAATCTGATGACAGATGTGTTATTTGACTCTTAAGTATGTTTGTAAGCAAGAGTTCCTGACAAGTGTAAGCTTCCAGATATGAACTATAACTGCTGAAGGAGGGCTTCTTTCAGAAAATAATTTGAGAGAAATTAGAAGCCTTTCTTAGACCCTCCAGAATAGAAGGGAATTATAGAAAATAAATAGAAAGACTGAATGAATATTAACTTTTGGAGAAAAACTATAGACTGTAAGAAAATTGGTTCAGTGTCACTAGATTGAAGGTAGAGTTAGGATAACAAAGAGTGTCATGGCATTTTAAAAAGCAATAGCATAAATAAAAAGTCAAGTTAATTATAATTTCTTAGCTAGTATTAGAGTGTTAAGTGCAAGTTGATAAAGTTTCCCTAATTTCTTTAGTAACAGATAGATCTGGAATTGCTAGATCCATGATGTAAATCTGACATAAATAAAGACTAATATCAGAAACTGAAGCTGTTTTGTCTTTGAAAGATCCATCATTCCTACCTGACCCTTTAAAATTGTAGCTAGGCTAACTTTACATCACTTTAACTACATTGCAATATAATATGTGCATTCATAAAATATATGCCTATTTTAACTCAAATATTCTGTTTGTAAAGACAGTAATTTTGTCACCCTCACAAATTGAAGTGTGTTTCTGCCTCATCAGTATGTTGTACATCAAGCTGTTTTCTACTTTCAGATCCTGTCAGACCATCTAATATTACCTTTCTTAAAGCTTCAACTATCGGTGGTTTCAGGTCATTAAATTGTCATCAAATTACAAGTAACCCCAAGAGTAATTCTTCCTTTGAGCTCCTTCCTTTTTATTTCTGCACAGCCAGTCTGAATGGGCAAGGAAAACAATGTCGACCTCCCAAAAGGTCCTATGTTCTCTACCTCTATTTACCACAGTGGCAGCTCATTAATTGTACTTTTAAAAAATTGTAATGCTGTTTTTGCTTCCAGGTTAAATGTTTATGTGAATATTCCTGCATTAAAATAATTCAATCAAGTTTTAATTTATCCCACTTTGTGCATTTCCCATAGAATATATACTTGATCTTTAAATGCACCTAGATTTTGGAAGAACTCACAGCTCCATGGAGGAACAGAAAGAAAACACACTCTAAATAAAATGATTCGAGGAATAACAAAAATGACAGTCTCCAAAACAGAGTCCTGGTCTTAGCCCTGCTGTTCCTGGTCCTGCTGTCTGAGTGGAAAATGCACTGAGCTTGACAATTGTAGCATGTGTATGCTGGCAAATTTCTCCGCTGCTATAAACCTCAAATTTATTATCTAGAAAATAGACATAATGTACCATAATCTCTAAAGTAAGGGAAATGCCTACCTTTCAGAGATATTAACAAAGTTAAGTATGACAACATGCTGTCACCAGCAAGATGTTGAGAGGGTAAGAGGGTAGTTTTTACCAAGCAAAAAGACTAAGCAGCAGACTTTGTGCAAATAGCCTGAGTCTGATTGCTGTTGCTTTAGAAATCTCTCCCCAAGCTGTCTTCTGACTTTATGTTTATACTCACTGAAGCACTTTGAATTAGAGCTGGCATCACTTCAGTATAAATATATAGCACTATGCTCACATTACCTTGAATGCCAGTGCCAACACTTGCTATATAAAATCCTGCAACTGAGAACAAGAAAGCCAAAAGCTAATGCCATAGTGGTGTTTGCTAAACAGTAAATAGTAGTGACAAGGCCAGCAGCCAAAAGCCCAAACATACTGATGCCTAAGTGAAACTGTCCTTTAGTCAGCATCAGAATATGCCATGAAATCTTTCAAAATTAATCAAAATTAACATCTTGTTCTTTACTTATACTTTTAAGCAACTTATGATGTTTTCTCAAGCCCTTCAACTTTTGATGAGTCTGATATATCAGAGCCTCATACAGATATATCCAGCCTTTCAATTAAGTTTCTGGATCCAGGTTTCCCAATATACCTGGTGTTTACCCCTTTTAGTTTCAGCAAAATATGCTGTTTAGAGCTTCATAGGGAGCAATAGTCATGTGTGTCAGGGAAATAAATTCTATTCATACCTCCCATTGAATAATTATTTCATTAATCAATAAATAAGCTCTGTCACATGAGGGACATGCAGACCGATTGGATTGTCACTGGGGGAAAGTAATATAATGTCCTGTCACTCTTTTGTTTATAACAATTCTTAAAAATTTTAGAGCCATAGAGGGTTTTCTATAAATCAGTGGGTATTAAACAGGGATATTTTGAAACCTTTCTCCCCAACCAGGAACATTTGGCAATGTCTACAGACACATCTGGTTGTCATAACTTGAGGAAGGTACCATTGATGTTGCCAAACCCCTGCAATGGACAAGGCAGTTTCCCCCATCAAAGAATTATTCAGTCCTAATTGTCAATCACGCTCAGATAAGAAATCTTGTTTAAGAACATCGTGTCATTATTTGTCTGTCATTGTCATTCATTTATAAACGCAGTTACAGTAAGTTTGACTTAATCCAGCATTTTCTTTTAGCAAGTGTTTCTTAAACACTTATAAACTAGATATTTATAAACTAGGAGTTTCAATGTAAGATTGATTTCTGACAAATGTAAATATGTGTCTGATTTTTATATGCATAACATTATTTCAGTGTTATTTGTATTATGATAAATAAAAGTAGATAATTTTAAACAGGAGAGGATAAGAAAAAAATTAAACGAGATGCTCATAATGGGTTAAGGTAATTAAGAAAAAGAAAGGGGGAAAAACTAGGAAAACCAGATTTTAAAAAGTTGGATGTATGAAACACTACCTTATCATAGTTTCTGTATTTAAAGTATGCATGTTTTTAAAAGTGAGCTCACCTTAAACTCCTAATGAATCACTGGTTTAAAGACATTGGTCAGCAATCCTCCAAGTGCTCTTGATGTTTTTCCTCACACAAGGCATAATTACTCATGCATTTGTGTTTTATTCCTGGGGCCTTTTACTTGTTTAATAAACGTTGCCATTTATTCCAACAGCAACAAGTGATCCTATTCTGGATTCTGTCCCACCTAAAACTTCTAGAACTCTTGAACAGCCAAGAGCAACACTGGGTAATGTTTATAACAGAAAAATGGTGCTTTGTTTTCCATCAAACAAAAATCCATAATCCATGTGACTGATTTTCTTGATTGACCATTTCATTCCATCACATCTAATCATTTATATGTTTTCTGTTTCTGAGTATACATATGTATGAATTTAATGCAGGCCTCTTTTATATTCCATTGTGTGCATGAGTTTGTGTATGCACGTGTTCCTCTCTCATTGAACTGTAATAGATGGCATTTTCTTCTCCCTAAACTTGTGAGAAGCTTTTATAACTGCATGAACATCTTCATCATTCACACCATCTCATCTCATGTATATGTGGTCTTTATTACTTCACTGCCATGTGTCTAGTCTGCCTGGAGTTGGCTACTGAACAACAACCATAGCTTTTTATCCACTTTAATTCATCTACCAGCTTTCAAGGCAACATTTTTTTCACCCTTAATCATGTACTTGTAGAATATGCATTGTATCATCTAAAAGCATGTTAAAATTCTTAAAGTATCTCATTTTACCTGGTATTATCTGGTGAGATGGAGTCTTTGTGCTTTCAGCTCCAAGTGAAACACCATTTATTCCTCAAAAAGTGGAAACTTTTACCAGTCCTGCAATGAAACCTACAACATCTGGTAACTAATGACATTTGTATAGTTTTGTGCTTTAAAGAACAGGTAAAGTGACAAAAACAGTTAGTCAAGTTGTCTTTTTCAGAGTATTTTTAGTATTAAACATTTCCCCTCTAACTCTACCATGGAATTCTTCAAAGAACTAAGCTACCTAGTATACTTAGCCATAAGATAATCATTAAAGAATTTCTATAATCTTGATGTCTATGTTTCATGAAGTCTATATATCTTGAAGAATAATTCCTTTCTATATTTCTTTCAACTTTGTCAACCGTAAAATAGCAGAATTATAATTTATATTTATTCTGAACCCCTTTGGTTTAGGTATGACTTGATCAGTTTTTCACCCAGAGTAGTCTAAATTTCACCAAATAATCTCAGCAATCCTGAGCATGATAACAAATGATTTATAAAAGAGAGGTAACACAATCCATATTGTATAGCAGAAAATTATTTGAAGAATAGAGTTCATTAAATTCTGAACTTTCCAAAATATCTGTTTGTGTTGTGCCTCTGCTACTTAATGTTATCCTTTTGAGTTCTTCACTGCAACTTGTGCGAAATACTTCAAGGGTGCTCATATTTTAGTAAGTTTGGTTGAACAATGTCTCTTCAAGTCTCATATAGAAACTGAATTTCTTTTGACTCAGTCAACAGTTATTTTTTTTTTACTATGTATAAAGCACAATGTTTGAAATTATGGGGGGAAAAGAAAAAGAAAATAGTTTTTGCTCTCAAGAAGTTTGTAAGTTTACAGGCACAGTCTGATTGGCTCCTGAAAATGTCATCTATCAAAGTTATACTAAATCTTCTTCTTTCAGCTCCCCAGCAAACTACGTCTGTCCCCTCTCCACCTAAACGGCGCCTCAGACCCAAAATTCCAAGAACCACACTTGGTAAATACATGTCTCTTTAATTTTTATTTTATTTTATTTTTTGGTACCGGGGATTGAACTCGGGTCCTTGCTCTTGCAAGGCAGGCCACCGAATCGCTGAGCTAAATCCCCAGCCCATCTCTTTAATTTTTTTAGGATATTTATTTCCAGATAGATCATGTGCATCTTATTGTAAAAAATAAGGTACATGATTCTATAGAATGTTTTGAAAAAATTAAGTAATAATTAGGTAATACAAAATAAAATCAAATGTCAATAAGATTTTACTGAAAATCATCTTATATTTTTACATATAAATTGGTCAATAAGTTTAGAAGCAAGTCTTGCTACCAGAGAATTTTAGAGTGAGATATATAACGTTGCTTTTTTGGTGTGCATCTAAGTTTAAGTGTTTGATACACTGATGGTTCTTATTTTTTGAAGCCTACTATGTTTTCAGTTTTATGCTAGGGAAATGGCTAAGATGGGGAGGATCTGACTCCAGCTTTCATGTTATTTGTAATCTTTAGAAGATGAGACATAACAATATGACTACAACATAATACTGTAAAACTTTAGAATCTATAATATTGTGTAGACCCTCCAAGAAAGAAAGAGTTGACAATACAGGCCTGAAAATATACATAGGATTTGTATGGAGGAAAAGGAGAGGACAACAACATAAGTCAGTGATTTGGTAGCTCACATAGTGTATCAATGAGGAGGTAATATTCTTTATTGTCAAATAATATACTCAGAATCATGCTTGACAAACTGGGTTTGGCTTATTCCATTTATATTTGTAATTTAAATGCAATTTTATATGACCTGTGCTGTTATGTTAACTTAAAATTATTTTCCAAAATTTTTGCTCAGATTATGATGGGCAAGACTTTCAAAGGGTTGTTCTATTCTTTGTTGGGGAATGTTTTTATTATCCCTAAAATAACAGTTTTTTCTTTCATCAGAAAAGAACCATAAGTCCTGGGACAATTATATCTAAACTTTCTAAAAGTCCTGAGCATACATAACTAATGCTGCATGATAATGATTTCTCCTTGTAGGGTGTTATTTCGTCTTACCATGGAAAATTTAGCATCCCAGCTTTTTCATAATGTCTCAGTACTGATTCTAAGTGGCTCATATGGATAGTTCTGAGTCTCATAATACACCAATTCCATCTCATTAATGGATCAGGGCACAGTATTCAGATATAGTTCTATGCCAGCATTTGGACCACTGATGCTTCCTTGTCTTCTACCCAATCATTCTATTTAAACCTGGGTCATTGTCAGTATCTCCACTTTTTAAGTAAGGTCCTCAAGTTCAACTTTAGACTTTATTTGGAAAAATGACTTTTCATTTTGGTGTTAATGAGATATTTTTGAGGTTTAAACCATAGCATTATATCCATCTTGAATATTAATTTTAAAAGACATTTCCCTACCTGATGCTTGAAGGCTTAGATGTAGCTGAGAAATATGGAGTAAGAGTGCAAAATAACTAAAGTGGCTTTTTAAAATTGTGGATTAAAATTTCTGTATTTACTTTGAGTAGTTACTGTGACTATTTAGATTTGTTAGGGTTATTTAACCCTATTAGGTTAAATATACTCTTGAAATGTTTTCTTCAGACCAGATGAAAACTTATCAGTGTATTTTCTTTAAATGTTTCTCTATGAATGGAACAGATGATATTCTTTTAATGAATACTTAACATAGTTTAGTTTTAGGTTTTCCTCCAAATACTGATTGACTATTTTGTTCCCCACACCCTTCTCTTTCTAACTGTCAGTAGAACATAGTTTAAACATAGTTTATTTCTTTGAAATCTAAAATCCCTTTAACCCCAGAAATGACATACACTGCACGTAGTAGTTACCTTGAATTTTTTTTCTTATATTCTAAAAGAAGAGTTGAAAAAGTATGTTTTGCAAGTCTTTGGAGCAAGAACTTCTCATTTGTATGCTAGTATTTGATAGATTTTCTCGTGGAAAGTACAGAAAAGCACTGAAATGATCTCATCGTAACTAGCCCCTTTGATATTATCACAGCATTGCTGTGAGCTGTGTGGTGAATCATTAGGTTCATGACCATCACAGAGAAAGCACAGAAATGCAGCAATGTGAGTGATTGAGGACCCCCTTGTCTAAAACTAAAATAGTTTCCACTACCAAAATTGACTGGAATTCTGATGGCACTGAATAGCAGCCTTTTAGCCAAAATGGGGAGAAGTACTTTTGTCCTGTAAGATTTCTGTCTTGTTGTGGGGGAGCTTCTCAGTTAGCAAACTGCAAGACCAAAAAATGCTCCAAACTTCCTAATTGGGGCTGATTTCTGAACAGCGGCTTGTTTACCTATCAGGAGACTTTAATGGTGTTTTGCTGAACGAAAGAGGGCTCTTTTGCCAAAAAGAATTTCTTCCTGTATTTAACTAAAAACTGAAACTTTTCTACATAAGGATTGTAGAAAATATTGAATGACCAAATCTCCCCCCTCCTTTTTTATGACTCCAGGACTTAACACAGTGGTCTTAGATGTTCACTGGTTTTGTCACAACTCATTGTGATTTGTCATCTAAATGTTAAACCCTTAGCTCTGGGAAGAATATATTTTTCATTATAATGCTTAATGGATTCTGAACTTGCCTTTCCATTAAGTGCATGTTGGGCCGGGGATTTAGCTCAGTAGTTTGGTGGCCTGCCTTGCAAGTGCAAGGACCCAAGTTCAATCCCCAGTACAAAAAGAAAAAAAAAATCCATTAAGAGCATGTTTACAAAATGGGATTATTAAAGAAAATAATTTTTCTGCTTAATTAGGCATGATTTAGTTTTGCATTAAAGTGGGTAAAGAAGAAAAATATAAATACTCAGAAAGATAATTTTCATAATTCCTTTTAAAAGGGCAACCTGATGGGCAAGTATAGATAGGGTCAGACTGCAGAAAATTAGGAATTGGGCAAAAGGAGACCACAGTAAGGTCTCCAAGTCAGAGCAATGAAGTGAAAACTCCCATTTACAGAGTGTACTTGAACAAAAAAGCATAATTCATAAAACCCAATGTCCTAGTAGTTTAAATCAAAGAATTCTGATAGCTGTATATGAAAAGAATTTGATATACCCTATTTAAAAATCATTTTAGGGGCCGGTTATTTAGCTTAGTGGTGCCACTGCCTGCCTCACAAGCGCAAGGACCCGAGTTCAATCCCTGGTACCAAAAAAAAAAAAAATCATTTTGGAAGGCTTTTCAATAAAGTAATAAATATTATTTTTATATATTTAGGCTGAATTTTGAATAGAGGACTATACTGAGTATTTTCAAGAAAGAGATTGTATGTTTGATTTACCAATTTTAAATGACAGTTTTTCTAATAGAATTATTTCTGTTAATACAAAATAAAATTAGGAAACATAAAAATTCTCTAAATGCTGTTTATAGTTCATACTATATATGCATAGTATTATTAATTTCAGTGGTTTCTAAGATTTCTGAAAGGAAATTCATTCACTAATACAAATAAGGGTGGGAGAATATGTTCTTAATCACTCTAAGATATTTGAATACAGAAACTTCTTGACTTTTCCTTTTAAAATGGAAATATTTATTTGGAAGCCAGTGTGTTTATGTTCCTCTGATTTCTAAATGTTCTAATCTAAGAATACTTTGCCCTTTTCTCTAACAGAGAGCATAATCACTTCAGACTCCATACCTGAATGTACCACTCAAGGTGACCTTGAGTGGTCCAAGGCAACACAGTCCTACTGGATCTCTGTAAACCATTGCTTGGGTTGTAGCCTCTTAAATGTTATTTTGCTTTATTTTAGGTCAGACTCCTTTTGTAGCTCCGTGGAAGGTTTCTGGCCAACAACCACCAAAAGCTTTTTGATTTGAAAAATGCACTGCCTTTCCCAGTCCTCTCCTCACACTTATTTTTCCATTTCACATTCCATTCCAGTTGCTTTTCTTTAGGCTTTCTTGATGGTTAATTCAGAGCATGAAAAACTCACATTGGTTTGGGCATGTTTTATAAATAAAGCCCTGTACATTTTCCAGAAAACACAGCCACCCATTGTGCCCTAAATTAACTACTTCATACTACAAGAAGTGCTGCCTTCATAGATTAATCTTTGAGGTGGTAATGACATTGGGTTCTTCACATTTTTAATGGACTAAAAATAAAGAGTTTCCCAATTTCAGCTGCATGTTTTACATAGTTCTCTTACCTGGTGGATGGGATTGCAAATTGATTTCACACTAGCCACACATCAAAGAGTAGGTTGCATTTGTTTTATGCTGAAGTAGTGGCTTAATCATTATAGATGACTCAGCTTTGTTATGCATAATTTTATAACTTTATTCCTAATATGTTGAGACTATGTATTGAAACAAGTATTGTTATGATATCTACTTATTCTTTGAAGTTCCAGAAACTTGATCAGAAACTTAAAAGATGCTACAAGTACCAACTTTTGCTTACTTTTCCCACTTTTAGATGGGATTTTTATAAAAATGAAAAATTCAAAGTTTTAAAAGAATATTTGTTTGCTATTTTCAGATGTGAATGCTTTCTTGATATTTATTTCATGCACTGATGTTTATCCCCCCTTTTCCTATAGAATAAGAGACATCCACACTCTCATTCATTTTTCTTCTCCCTCCGTCATATACATAAATACTCACACACAGAGTCTACTTTAATCTGATATATCACTATACTTTGCCATCCTCTTATTATCTATTTCTGGATAAGTTCTTAAGAAATCACAATTATGTGTACACAGAACTGTATTCTGCTTACACTTGATCTTAGCCAAAAGGCCATGAAGCGACAGAACTGTATTCTGTTTAAACTGCGGCCTTTTAGCCTTGTTCTTTCATATCTTACTCTTGTTATGAAGTCGCTATGTCAAAACTATTGTTGCTATAGTTTCTCTTTAAATCTATACTTGTGTCTTACAAACATGCTACTTTACCTACTCCAGAAATATCAGAGATAACTCCTGATAAAAATACTATCTGAAATGTGTAAGTCATAGAATGATTTAAGTTCTTTTAAGAAGGTCAGTAAATGGCATAGTAATTTCTTTCTGTAAGAAAAATGGAAAAAAATTAATTTTTTGCTATTTCAAAAGGAAAATTCTTTCTGAATTTTCTACTTGAAAGACAATAATTCATTTTATTCTGTAGCATAATAACAAAACAATTGGGATAAACCCATTCTTTTCAAAAATCAAATATCTATTAAAAGCAAACCACATTTTATTCCACATAAAGTATAATTTACTTACTAGTTCAAATGAAAACTGGAGAGTTTATCTATCTGAATATTTGAATAATATTTTTATTCAACTTATTCAACATTTCCTAACATCTGAGATGGCTTTTGGGCACTTATCGTTTTACTAACCAAAATGAATTAAATTTTATATATAAATCTACTTGTTAATCAGCAGTAGATATACAACATGGAGTAAAACAGAAATACTTATGGCCCCTTTGTTGATAAATTTAATTCCTTTCAGGGTGTGCGTGGCATGTGTGCATGTGCGTGTGTCTGAAAGAATGTCAGGTCCAGCTGGTGGGAGATTGTTCAAAACTAACACAGTGTAGCCATTGGAGCAAAAGCCTGGTTGTGGTGCTGCTTCTTCTACTTCTTTGGGTGACTGGCTCCCCTGTAAGAAGCAAAATGACAGGTGATGGGAAATTCAAAACACCCTCAGAGAGACGCCCTTTAAATTAGCATTTTTTTTTTCAGGCACTACATAGAGCTATTAGAACATTGGGTAGCGAGGGCCATAACTAAAGATCAAGGACAAAAATGAGAAGTCTCAATTCTTTTATTGTGTTTCATGGAAAGGATGTGGCATGAGTGAGTGTCACTGTATAAGCCAGAAGAATGTGATCATTCACCAAGGAGGGAACACTCTTTGTGGTAAAGAAGAGCTAATTTTGCCGGGCATGGTGGAGCACACCTATAATCCCCGAACTCAGGAAGCTGAGGCAGGAGGGTTGCTGTGAGTTTGAGACCAGCCTGGGCTACATAGTGAGTTCCAGGTCAGTCTCAACTACATAGTGAGACCCTGACTCAAAAAAAAAAAAAAA
>NW_022900936.1:45397618-45447982 GCF_012274545.1 Fukomys damarensis | reverse complement strand
AAAAAAAAAAAAAAAAAAAAGAACAGTTAATTTCTACTTTAAATGTGCTCTTCAGCCCTGCCTTTGATATTACTTGCTTTTATTGCAGCCCCAGAACCTCTGACTTTACCACCACCACAGTCAACAAAAGGTAATGAAGCTTCCTTTAATTAATGTGAAAGGATGATCTTTCTTTAATACCTTCTGTCCTCAACGTTGTACTTAGCGTTGGTTTGTTTTTAAAATATATCTTAATTGTTCTTCAGATCTTTTCAGCCCTGCCTTTGATATTACTTGCTTTTATTGCAGCCCCAGAACCTCTGACTTTACCACCACCACAGTCAACAAAAGGTAATGAAGCTTCCTTTAATTAATGTGAAAGGATGATCTTTCTTTAATACCTTCTGTCCTCAACGTTGTACTTAGCGTTGGTTTGTTTTTAAAATATATCTTAATTGTTCTTCAGATCTTTTTTCAGCTACTGTTGCCAGAGTATCTATTTTGTACCCATGCTTGTCTGAACAAAGGCTCTGAGACAGACATCTGTGCAAGCCATGCTAATTTTCACTAATACCTTCTTTATTGTCCTGCCTTATATTGGAGGAATTTGTCCTTGGCTTGTTCTAAACTGGGTTTTTTCAGTGGAGTTTCCTGAGTTCCCTAGGGAGTATTTGCATCTTTTACTTTGGGAGTTGTTTTTTCTACCTTTTCAAAATTCTAACATTTGCAGGCTTTCTTGGAAAGCACTATGATCTTTCCAGATATAAATACCCTGATGTGTCATTAGGATATCCGTTAAAAGTGAAACACGTGAACACACACATACGCTGAATCTTTAGAGAGTTTTTCTTAAAAGAGCAAAATAGATGTATTCTGGTCCAGCTTAGCCAATTTTTACCCAGATTTTCCTCTAATAAGAACTACTTATTTTATTACATTCACATCTTCCAAAAGAGAATCATGCCTGGCTTTTTTTTTTTTCCATTTCTCTTTCCAAACTGAACTGACTGGCTACATTTTTATTCACTTCATCTGAAAGCACAGGAGTCAATTTAAATAGAAAAGGTACTTGTTATATAAATAAAAGTTCATCATTTATGTGTGCTCAATCTAATAATTAAAAATTGTGTATCTTGTATTTAAATAGATTTGTCATTTCTTCCTTTATTTTTATTTCTTTTTAAAATTAATTTTGTTGGTACATTTAAGGTATATAATATAATGACATTCATCATTGGAAATTTGCACCTTTACATAATCTGTTTTGGTTCTTATTTTGTCCCCATTCCCCTGTCCTCCCTTCAACCTTTATTTCTCCTTAATGGTGGTTTATGCAGCTTTAGGACCTGGAACACTGGAAACTAAAACTTTAATGACATTAGGTTATACAGTTATTGAGTGGGTGACCTTTGTTTCCTCTCTTCCTAATTGCTGATGTCTTTATTGGCAGGGTCACATTCATGGATTTATTCATCATTGTCCACTTGTGTTAGCATACTCTGTTCTTATTTCTGCAAAAAAAAATTAAGTATTTTACCTATAGTTTATAAATCTATTTCATTTTTAAGTTGTGTCTCTTAAAGGAACTTCTGAATTCAAAGTTGTTTGTGTGTATTATTGATTTGTGGATTTTAAAAATACAAAATGAAAAACTTCTTTTGAATATTAAGCCTAATTTTCATCACTGATAGCTTCTCAAAAGACAGCCTTTCTAATGCTCCCCTTCAGCATACACCTTCAAAGGTGTATGTGAATTTAGAGACTGTCTCCTCTAAACTGTACATAATATTTCTGAGGTTTCCTGTCTCAAGTAAAAAAATAGGAGGTCTCTTGGGCAGCTTACAAACCTTGGATAAAAAAATTTAATGCCTATTTAACTGGGTAAATAACAATAAAAACTTGTAAAACACAATGAGATATCCATGATAAATCAAAAAGCTTAAGTAAGCTTGTAAGATATAAGAAATATTTATTATCAGTTTATAAAGCCACCTTCCTGAAGCATTAACTAGCAAATTTTTTTCTTCAGCTCCACCAAAGACCAAACGACCCGGTCGTCGCCCCCGCCCTAAACCTACACGTAGCCCAGAAGTGCCCAAGTCCAAACCTGGTAAATGAGACTTTCAGGGCTCCAGTTGACACAGAAAGTGGAATATGTTAGCTTTTAACTCAGTAACTACTGGCTACCTGAGCAGTTGGGTTTTAGGAACCAATAATAGTTAATTTTCATATTTGAACATCTATACTTACTTTTTATGTGCATATTACATATAGTATTATATTTCATAAAGTATATTTATTTGTAGTCATTAAATACACATAGTAGAAAGGCCCTCTATTAGGTGAGTTATTAAAATAAGGCCCTTTAAAAATCTTACATTTGATATATATTCATAGAAAATGTATGATAAAACAAGCAGGAGAAATGGAGTAAATGGGGAAAATTTTAAAGGAAAATCATATTCAGAATAACAGTATTTGAATAAGGTAGAGCATAGAGCATCCTAGACTGAGGCATGATGTTCCTTCCTCCTGATGCCACTTTCTGATTTACTTGATGTTCTTTTTTTTTTTTTTTTTTTTTTTTTTTTATTTTTTTTTTTGCTTCTATAGCTCTGGAACCAGCTACAGTATACCCGGAGTCCCTGGTACCCAGAATCGGTAATTCTACCCCTTTCAAGTGCTTTCACAGGTTGTCACTTTTGCTTTTTCCAACTCCACCCCAGGCATGACTGCATTTCTACTATTCATTACAATTCCATCCCATGCTTCCTTTCTATTTTCTGTCTGGGTCAGAAAGACCTGAAGATAGGAGAGCTCCACAGAATCTGATGTGCTCATTTAGGGAAGGTCTGTGGTCTTGGACATGACTTGCTGATTCCCCCCTGACTTTCTGTCTTGATCACATGTGTACTGGTATTAAGAAATCTATCAAGTCTTTCTCAGGGACTTCTGTGCTGATTTCAGACTGAAAGAAAATGACAATTTTTTCTTCAGTGCTATGCTGTATTTCATTGCTTTATTTATTCAGCGTGTGAGACTTTCTCTAAAAATCTGCATGAATAATGATTTCTTCAGCTTTTTTTCAGTTTTTCAGTTTCTTTGAAAAATATTTTTGGGTATACTTGGATAATCATAGGTCTTTCTTGGTCTAGGTTCCAATATAAAACTAGTTGTAGTCTTTGAAACTTGAGAATATTAAAAGTCCCAAGTTGATTTTATTTTTTTAGTACTGATGACTATAATTACTTCATTGTAACTTCTCACCATTCACAATCAATTTGTCACTGCTTTGCTTTGCAAACTTCCAACAGCAGCCATGTAATATTTGTTCACTTGTGTAACATCAAGTGTTTATGTATTATTTTCCAGATGTCCTCCTAAGCATTTTTTAACTTTCTTACTATTTTTGTATTGAAGACAACCTACCAAGAAAAGTAGCACTCAAGAACTTCATTGTTTTTGCAACGATTTACAAAGTAAAAAATGTCTTATGGCAGTATTATCATTATTCATTCAAAGATACATTGTAAGTGTTCTTTTAAAGGAAAACTTAAGTTTTTTCCTGAAGGGAAAAATTAATGATGCTTGTGTGTAGCTAAAATGAACACTTATCCTACCCTTCCAGTACAGCATGAATTAATTTTTATATATCCATTAAATTTTTACAGTGTTTTTACTTAACTTATATGTCTTTAATTTTGACAGACACAGCCAGGGGACCATTCTGCTAATTTTTCATACCTTTTTCTTTAGTACCTAAACCATCTAAGAGACCTAAAACTTCACACAGATCAGATGTACCCCAAATCAAGCCTGGTAATCATTACTTTCAATACCTTGACCTATTAGAAAAAAAACTCTGTTTAAGTAACAATCAAATTCACACTTACAATTAATCTATGGCATTAATTATAGCACCCTTTTTTCTTCAGATTCAAAGCCACCAGTTCAATTACTTCCTAAACCCCAAATCACAGCAAATCCAGATATGCCAGCAACAAAATCCAGTAAACAATTTCCAGTGCTTTAGCTTAACAAAGTTTTTTGATTTAGAAATATTATTGAAATTGTTGCTGTAGGTGTTTGCACATTATATAAAGCATAGAAACCCAAGTGCCATGATTTTGTTGATTATCTTCTCAAAATTGCTGCACTAATGTTTAATTGCTAATTAAATAAATCAATGCATGGATAAAAAATTAGTAAATGTTAGACCTCATTATCTGATAGATATGACAGATTCCTTTTTTGTTTTGGTTTTCTAGTTGTTGGTGGTGATGGTGTTTAGTGGGTTGTTTTGTTTTGTGACAAAGTTTCAGTCTGTATCCCAGACTGGTGAACTCCAAGTGATTCTCCTACCTCAGACTCATCAGTGCTGGGATTACAGGAGTGTGCTACATGCCCAGCTCCATTTTCTTAAAGCATTTTACATCTTGTATTGTGAACTTGTAATGATTAGGAGGTTTGATTTCTCTGTGTATGGAAAATATTTTAAAGTGGTTTGGCAATCACTATTAGATGGTACATACAAAAGGCTGACCCTGTGTTCTTCCTTTGTAGACTGGCTTCCTTTAAAATACCCAATTAAATATTAAACAATAATTATTAAGTGACTGGGATATTTATATAAGAATTCTGAAAACTCCAATATTTTGTAGTTAATTTTTTTGTTTTTATTTTAAAGTTCTAATTTGCTAAGACAGCATCTCTCATAATAAATAAGCCTACTGAGAAGTCAGTTTATACAATGTGGAATGAGCCAAGTTCTGTATTCTCTAAATTAAACATTAATGAGTACTCAAGAGTTACTGACTGTTCCTTTTCTGTTGGTTTAAATGATGGAGCCTTTGAGCTGGTTACATTTGAGACTGAAGCTCTGTCCTTAACTATAGGTAAGAAGGCCTTCTTGGGCTAGAATTCCCTGAGCTCGCCCTTCTCATCTCTTTCATTGTTGTCTGTCTTTTCTTATGTTGCACAACTGGTATTCAGCCTCTTTTCCATTTATTTTCAAAAAATTATTTACTATATTCATCAGAGGCCATTTTAACATCAAGTTAGGCATTCTTACATTTGCTTAGCTTCTAACACCTGAATGTTATTCTTTCCTCAGTCACCTTCAGAGACATTCATATTGCTTCATGCTATTTAAAAAGTCTCAAGTGCTGTGTCCATCTCTTCTTTTTTGACTAGAAAGTTGTGCTTGTATGTGGGTACTGTTTATAGATACACGGGGAAGCAAAGAAAAAGCTTGTTGGAGCTTATTCTCTGTGTGTTTGTTTATAAGGAGTTTGTGATGATGGCACATTATTGTCTCTGTCTTGTGAAACTTCTTTCTTCCTGAGTTCCATGCTATTCAAATGCGGTTGAACTTTTCTGTTGATAAATTTATCTTGTGACAAAGTTTCAAACAAAATAGGGATTTCATATTTCTGTTTGAAAGCAAATCAGTTATAAATATAGTTTTCACCTGTTGTTCTGAGTTCTTCCTTCTCCTCTGCCATTAATTCTTGAATATTAAATCAGCTTTGTGCTGTGACATTTAATCAGGAAGAGTCAGACTCTGTGTAAATGCTTAAAGGATATTTGATGATGAGAAATTTGAATGTTATATGTGGTCTTCTAGTTTTAATAAAAAATAAATGGAGACACTAATATCAAAGTTGTAATTCTTATTGAATTTCATATCTGTGTGTAATTATTCAGAATAGTGTAGAAATATAAAAATCCTATTTACTTAGGCAAAAACTTGCATTATTACTTCACAAACTTTTTTCTTAATCATCTCCATTCCTAACTTAAATAATTATCTCCTAAAAATTCCATTTGAAATGGAGGGATAAATAAGGAAAAATAGTAAGAAGCAACTTTACATTTATTTTGATGAAAAAGCACAAATTTACCTTTCACCATTGTTCCATAGATTCAGTAAATACACTGATTAACGACATTTTCTGATACTCCTCACAACTAATGCAGCTTTAAAAAAATTAATGAATAAAAATCCTGTCAGATAGCTATAGGTTTTAATATACTTTTTTCAGAGTAATTTCATCACAGAAAAATACTTTTTATATAACATACCTATCTTATAAGACAAATGGATGCAACATTATGGCCAGTTAGTGGACATAACAAATATTCCCAGAGTTCAGAAATGCTTTTCAAATATTATAGACTTAAGAAGATTCAACTTTAACATAAATTTTAAAAATTTCTTAGTCTTTGTCATTTACTGTATTGCTTTTCATTAGTTCCTACCACAGATATTGAACCAGTAATTCTGAGAACTGAGACTCCAGTGACAACATTAGGTAATAACATTTTATGTCTTCAAGCACCTGCATTTTCTACTCATTGTTTGTTCTGTCGCTATTTTGTAGAGTTAAAGGGTATTTTTCTTCATAAGATTTTTCTCCTCATTCTGTTATTATCCTTTCATCATTCAACTATATTCCCCATTTTAAATGTATTATGGAAGTGCTGAAAACTGGTTACTTGCTTATGAAGCTGTATTCAGCTGGTATTAAGAGTTTCCCATGTTATCCAGCTTTATTAATGTTTTACAGAGCCCATGGGTCTACTCAAGTAGTGTTTGAAGTATTAAAGCTGAATTTCAAATACAATTAGGAATGTCTGTCCCGTAAACATGAATTATAATTCTGTGGGCTTCTGACTTTCTGTTGTTTTAGGATGTGTGGGAGATTTTTATTATGCAGTAATGATTTCAGGAAATGAAATATGCTTATTTTAATAATTTTTTTGGCTTTATGTCAAACCAACTAATTTCTAAATACAATCTTCAAAAAGCAGGTGATCCAGTGTTGTGTCTTGATGTGATATTGACAAGTTGTATGCTTGAATTTCTTAGTGTCTTGACCATTTGTGATAACCTGATACCAGCAAATAGTAATAAAGTTTTCAGAACAATAAAAATTATGTGTTTGTCATTCTCAAAAGAACTGTCAGTAGAGCCCCCCAAAAGTCTTTATGTACATGCAGATGACCAGATGGAAATTTCAATCCAAAATGACATATTTTTGTTAAGTCTCATGAAAAAGTCGGCAAAATTTTGAAAACCTAACATCACATGTAACTCTTTCTTTAGCTTCTAGTGTTCTGAAACTACAATAATCAGTTTCCTTTCTTTAGCTCCAAAAATAACACAACGAGCAAGAACTCGTCGTCCGCGGCCCAAACATAAAAGCACATTAAACCCAAAGATACCTCAGACTAAACCAGGTAAATATTATGTTGTTTATATTGTGATGGAAGTTGAATAAGCCATTTAATAACTCATATGATCTTTAAGGGTGAAGGCCCAAGGCAGGGATGGAGAATGTTTTAGCACTTTCAATGATACAAACATCCCACTGCAGTACATGTGTCAGAGGTTCACCAGCACTGGCCAAAGACTTTAACACTCTCATGTTGTTTGCAGGAGGATTTCCTTGTTATCTGAGCATTTTATTTATTTTACTGACATTCAGCTACATTTTGCTTTTCAGAAAACTTATCTAGTTAGATATCTAGTTAACAAATTTAATTCAAGTGGTCGTGACTTTTTATTAGATACTACATTAGAGATAAATTACTTAAGAAAGAAAGCTATTCTTGGAGACTTCATGAATAGATGTTGGCAAAAGCAAATATTTACATATTGTTTTACCAACTGTTAAGCATATAGTTAATGCTTAGTGAAGCAAAAATTCCATGGGCTGACATATGTAATGTGGACCTTGAAATCTGAAGAGTTTGTAGATTTGTTACCAGTATGAGCAGAAATTGTATAAACAAAGAGGAAGGTGCTATGTGTGTAGGTGACAGTATGCTGCAAATTATAAGTTCAACCTGGTTGTGAGGAAGGTAATGTTTGATCGGCTCAGCAGGGATGCTTTTAGAAAGCCCAGGTGGAGGACCTTGAATGCCTGCCTTTAATGATTGCATTTGAGCCACAACATGCACTCCTGTTGTTCAGAGTCTGGTCTTTTCCGTCCTGATAGCAGGCAAATGCACTAACAAGTTCTGTGGACTAAGTGACCTCTGTATTTACCTCTTTGTAGACCTTCTTTAGACCAAGATATCATTCTTTTTCCAAAGTGGACTCTCAACAACAACAACAACAAAAGCATTGTTTATTTTGGTTATTCACCATTATGTCTGCTGAAATATATCAACAATTGCACTTATCATGACCTAGGCTTTGTTCTCCATTCTGTAGTGTTGTATTTTATACTTTCATGTTCTTTGCTCATAATTGTCAAACATGATGTTATTAGGCGCCTAAAGAGTTTTCTGAGCAGGATTTTCTATTGTACTATCAGATCATATTTTTAAAAAGTAAAAGTTGTAGCTAACCATGTAAAAATTTTAGAGATATAAGCACGTTTTTTAAATAAATATCTATGCATTCTCACTTAAAAACTTTGAAGGGCTGAGGATGTAGCTCTGTGGTAGAGCATTTACCTAGCATACATGAGGACACGGGTGCAAACCCTGGTGCCAAGAAAAAAGAAAGAAAGAAGAAAAAGACTTTTATATTTTGCTTTCTGGCTATAGAAACAATACTAGACTACCAAAGTTCATTTTTAAGAAAATTTGATGGATTTTCTCACGTGTTTGACATTTTCTTTTAAAAATTGCTCATGGTCATTTCTTACACCAGATTTTGGACCTGTTACTCCTGGACCACCTTTAGGTAATGAATCTCTATGTCCTTTAACACGTACTTGTTTTTATTCATTGTCAAGCTTTCCTGTGATTCTGAGTAGGTGATTGTGCCATCCTCCGTTCTCATCCTATTACACAATTCATTTTAAAATATTCTTCCTTTTTATAAAAATGTGCCTGGACCTAACTCAATACAGCTATATCCCAGTTTGAGATTGTGTCATGTCAATCTGAGTCCCTAAACAGTACTGTTAGAGCCAAAATCCAAGTATGTGTTCTCATATGCCTCTCATTTAGACTGCAAATTCAATGCCAGTTATACCATGCAATTTCTTCAAGCGGTTAATTTCATATATTTCAAGTTCTTGATAATCACTTTGGCTTTTCTGATGTTTTAGTGAATTTCATAGACTTATTCTAGCAAATAACCAAGTGAAAATTGTGCCCAGGCCTAGTCATTTTAAAATATAGGTGAATACTATAAAGTTGGTTTGAATTATTCTCACATCATTAGAGTTTGTAACCAGTTTTGAGTTAGGAAAACTTTTAAGAAAATAATGATAGTCCCTAAGTTTCTTAAACATAATCATATGTGTAATTTTAGTCCCTGGAGAACTGTCACTTATCAGTATCATTATACTAAAGAGAGCATTTTAAACTAAATGACAAAGTTTTCTCAACTCAAACTCTAACAAGTTGTAGAAAACTTGGAACCATATCATAGTCCTCCTAGTTACTGTTTATGGAGTCACCAGCACCATATTAACCCTAAATTTTCTTCCTTCAGCTCCAACAAAAAGAACCCACCATCCACATCCCATACCTAAACCCACGCACCATCCAGAAGTACTTCAGACAATACTGGGTAAATATGTGCTATCCACTTTAAAGAATCTGTTCAGTCTGTCCGAGTTGGAACCCTAAATTCATGACCACAAAATTCATTAGGACATATATTTCACATGGGGGAAATGTGCCCCATATATTTCCTGGAAGTAAAAGCTGCTCATTAGTGAAGAGAACATGAGATGGCCAAGGGATTCATGTTTCCTTCGGTGGAAACTTCTCTCTATCAATAGCCATGTTATTCACTTTTCTTACTATTAAATTCCATCTCTGTCTTAAAGTAAAGGTGCTCAGAGTAGTATTGAAGCAATTTAATCAGTTCAAGTTAATTACTTTTAAAGTCTTTTCTAATTCCCCAAACTATATGAGCCTATGTATCAGAAACTGGAGGTATGTTTTATTTACCAAATAGTTTATACTGCAATAGTAAATAAAAGCTGTTGTTGCATAAACAGACAGAAATATAAGGCAGCATGTTCATGCAAATATAAAATAATTTCTTTAATGGTATGATGCTACATGCTAGGAACATGGTGAATATTTAGAAGGGAAATATATCCAGGATAATTGGGAAGTAATCAATGTACAATATGAATAAATGGAGGGATTAAGGAACAAAGGCTGAGAAAAAAGCAGCGTATTGAAGGTGACTCCCCAGACAAGAGGGTAACTTACTTATGTGCTCCTGTTTAATGGCCCCATAGGAAGAATAAAAGGGGTCTTGGAGCCTAAATTTGATTCACTATGCTTTAGTGTTTCTACTTCTGAGCGGAACATGATTTTTCTGTCCTTTTAACTGAAAATATCCAGCCCAATGCTGACAAAAACTGAGAGGTTGCTCTTCTTGTTAGGTAGGGATGTATTCTCAAAGAACTTAAAGGGTATAGTCTCAGCTGCCTTTTGACAGTTACTATATGTGATGGAAATATCCTAGTATGACACCCAACAATTCCTTCCTTTTAGTGTTAATGCCTTTTTATAATTCATAATCTTCATTCATATTCTCTCTCTCTCTCTCTCTCTCTCTCTCTCTCTGCTAGCATGGCAGACACATAATGGTGTGGCAGCCTATCACCTGTTGCTTTTTCTGTTAGTTAGAGGTAAATCACAGGTTCAGCACAAAGTCAAGTGGTGGGGTGGGGTTAATTACACAAAGGTGTTAATACCAGGGAAAAGAATTATTGGTACTCACCATAGTCTGTCTATTAGACTACATTTATGTTCAAATACCTTCACTGTTTATTGCATTTGCCATCTTGATTACTGCCAATAGTTGATTTTTTGGTTTTGGCTTGTACAAAAGTGCTAATGTCTTTGTCACAATCTTTGTCACATAATAATGAAACAGATTTTCATTATTAGAATGCAGAATTGTTCATGCTAGATCAAATCAAATAATTAACCAACCATGAGATTTTAGAGTGGCCCCAAGGACATGCTCAGTGGTCTAAGTCTATGACTGATCATATTCTGAATAAAATGCGTACCTGATCAGTTTGGTGATATAGTCAAATGAATAAGTACATTTACTTTCTCTGCAGTTATGAATATTAAAAATAAACTTTGAAGTCTTATAAACCTTATTTTCACTAGTAGGATTTATTTTCTGAAACTCCAAGCACTCACAAGATGTCTTTGGTTTTTATTACTTCTGATCAGTTCCTGCCACAATTGCCGAACCAGTTATTCTTAGAACCAAGGCTCCAGGAACACTAGGTAATGATATGTGTGCATTAGCATCTGCATTTCCTACCATTTCATCAGCATCATACCATGCTTCTTACACTTCACAAGGCTTCTGTGTCATCCCCTGCTGTTCAATTCATATGTTAAAATAATATTTTATTTTTAGTGATCCAAGCATGAACTTACTTTTTCATCTGCAATATAATGTCTTTGAATTTGTGGTGTCTGCTCCCATGTGACATTTTAATCATCACATTATTTGTTACTGAGTTTCAAACAATCAGTTGTGGGGGTAGGGTGTCTATGCCTCATCTAGGGTAAGTAATTGGCACAGCTATTACAGTGTAGCAGTTATTTTGCAGATCTAAATTGCTATATTTGTACCATCTGCTCGGTTTTGTTTTACCGTTTTAGATAATGACAAAGTTTTATTTAAGGAAGAGTAAAGCAGAAAATATTCCTTGGGCTGCTGAATTTAAATTATAAGTATCACCATTAGTATGAAATCTCTCTACATGCCTGCACACATCCAATAATTCAGCAAGATTTTGGAACTTTTCAATGTTCAGAAATCCCTGTGAGAATAGGTTTGAAATATTCTTGCTATATCAACTCAGGTTCTCTGATTTTTGTTTTTTAGAAAATGCAAATAATTTGCAGATCACTTACAAAATAGGGGAAAATATTTCAAGTGAAAAAAAATTTTCTGAGACTCAAGAAATTAGAACAAGTATAGGAAGCCACAGTATCTGAAATCCAAAACACTATTAACCTGAGGTTTCTTCCTTTAGCTCCCAAAATGCCTCAAAAAGCACACTGTCCACATCACAAACCTAAAAACACTTAGAGTACTGAAACACTTCAAACAGAACCAGGTAAATGTGTGGGACCTGGTTTAGGAATCTCAGTAGCACATCCTAGGGGCTCACAGAAAGTACAGTAGCAAGTCAGGAGCAGTGGCTGGTTTCATATTGGACCAGATAATCAGAAAGAGGGCAGGGGAGATGGAGTGGTACCCAATTTCCATATTCTCTATGAATTAAATATTCTCTCCAATATTAATTTAATTTACTGCTCACTCAATTCTATTCACCCCTTAAATACTGGATATTGTGTGGTAAACTGAAACAACTAGAGCATGTAGGTGTCTTTGTAACAATGGGAAATTATTTCTTGGTAATTCTAGTCATGTGAGTCCTAGTAAGTATCCAGATTAGGCACTGGTAAATGTATTCTGTAACAGTGACCAAAAGTAGGTATTTCAGGCTTTGTCAGCTGTAAAGTCTCTGTTGCACATTCTTCTTTGGGTTATTTTTATTTTTTCCAAGTATTTACAAATAGAAAAAATAATAGAAGGAATCCTTCTGGAGTGGAGGTAATCTGAAAGCTTAGAATGGCAGGAAATGTATGAGAGAGTTAGAGGAGGTGGCATTTCATTCACCAGTGGAAGCTTTCAGGCTTCTAGGTATTGATTAGAACATTTTAGTGAAGGTGCTGTAGCTAAATAGCCGCAGGACTAGATGAGAAGTTTGAATGTTGAAATAATTAGGAGTTTGGGTTACATCTAAGAATCCATACACAGTCAGGATTTCTCAGGGTATTGGACAGAGAGATGCCCTCTTATCCTGCTCACTTAAGTAAGGGCTAGCGGCCCTTTCCAGAGATGAGTTTTTGGTAAGATGAGCATGATCCATTTAGTACCTTTGTTCATTATAATGACGTACTTGACAGAAGCTACTTAGAAGGAAGAGGTTTATCTAGCTCATGGAATTGAAGGTTCACAATCCAAATGGCATAGTATGGTTTCTGTGGTGAGGGGTGCTCCTTGGCTGCATTACTTCATGGCACAGATAGCAGTGGCAAGTACATGTGCAGGAGCAAGTGATTATATCTCAAACCAGAGGCAGAGTGTGTGAAAGGAGCCAATGTTGCTTCTTTTATAATACTCCTCTCTCAAGGACTCAAGGGATTGCACAAGAACATCCAGGGTGTAGTACAAACTATCTCTCACCTCCGATGACCTAAAGACTTCCAAAGGTCCCACCATTTCTTAACAGCATCACCTCACAGAGCATAACTTTAATCACAGTGGACCCCTACAGGACTACACCATAGCGGTTTGTATTAGTTAGATTTCCAGTCATCAAAGGTAAAAAAAGTTTACATGGATATTATTGTTACAGAGTTAATGACAATCCCTCTCAAGGGATGACCATCTACAGACAATGGTGCTGTGTTCCCTCAGTTCAGGTTACAAACCGCATTTGTTTTGTGCTAGAATTCTTTGCAAGTGAATGTTCTGAGTTTTGATGAATTTTAATGTTTTTTGGTTTGATTTGTTATTTTTGACCAGTTCCTACTGCAGTCCTTGAACAAGTTACTCCTGTAAAAGAGGCTCCAGAAGCAGCAATTGGTAATGCCACTTGCCTACCTCCAGCAAACATTTTCTCTACTACTGTCAAACTTATTCTCTGCTGCCATCTAATTTATTTTTCATTTTATGAGAGTTGAACATACAAACAGAGCATATTGCCTCTTGTTTGTAAAAGAGGCATGCATCAATCTAGTTTGTGATATCATCTGCATTGTAACTTAAATTTTTTTCATATTACTTTATGTTGTTGGTTTAACCAGAATTAATTATTAGAGTAAAATTAATATATCCTTAGGAGTATCTGACTATGATATATGCAAAATAAGCTACTACAATAGGAAAGTTTCTCTGCTCATCCTTTTTAATCTAGATTTTTCTTCTTTGTTAACATTTGGGTAGTGGATTTTAGTGAATTAAATAACTGATATTTATGATACAGCTCAATAGATTTAAATAACAAACCACATCATAATGTGCAACTGGCTCCCCCTCCCTCTCCACCATAGTTTAGATGACTCTCAAGCTTTCTAATCAGGTCAAAGAACTCCAGGAGAATATGACTTATAGAAAATATCAATCTGGGCCATGGATTTAGCTCAGTGATGCCACTACCTGCTTTGCAAACACAAGGTCCCAAGTTCAATCCCTGGTACAAAAAAAAAAAAAGAAAAAGAAAATTCCAATCTTGACCAATCTTGACTTTCTGAATTAATAACTTTATTTTGTAGGGCAGTTTTGCCCCAAAGTGTTTTCAATAACAAAAGTAGATGCACTAACATATTAGGGATAAAACATTTGCACTATAAAAATACATTTCTTGAAACTCAAGAAAATTTGTTAGGGTTTGGAAAACTTGCAGATCGTTCAAACTCTATAATCTGCAGAACCAGAAGCTTGAAAATAACTAAAAGTTATTTTTTCTTTTTACTTTGAAAAAATGTCCCAAAGGACACAAACATAAATTTACAAACACTCAAAGTCCAGATGTACCTTAGAGCGCACCAATAAATACAGCATCTTTGGTTAAGGACCTGGTAGCCAGACATTGGTGAAAAATCTAACATTCCTCCTAGTGATGGAATCCTGAGGGTCTATTATGTGCTCGTATTTGGAAAGGAGTTTATGATTTAAAAGGATGTGTACAATCTTTCCTCTAACAAGAGGTGGTAGGAAAGATGTTTTGCTACTCAGTCAGCCAGGTTGTTGAATAATTTTTAGTCATTTTTGCTGTTTGGATATTTTAAAACTTTTTCTGCAAACATAAGTTGATAATTCTAGTATATGCCATCTTTATTTAGAGTCTGAACAAATGTAAGTTAGTATTTCATTTGCTTCTTGAGAAAGGTTAGAAACACATTTAAGTACACATGTAAAAATGTCCTGGTTAAAGTCTTTCATATTGGATTTAGATGACCAAGCATTGTAATTAGAGACAAGTGTTTGCATGTAGTAATGCTAAATGAGACCAAAGATGATGATGAGCTTATGAGATGGAATACCTAACTATACACCCTCTCTATATTAATACATATATATCTCCTAAATTTATATATATACGTATTATTATTATTACTATTATTATTATTATTTGAGGCAATATTTCACTGGCATAGTTCATTTTGACGTGAATGTTATTGCTCCATCTATTTATCATCTATATATATAGGTATGTTTTTAAAAAACTCCAAAACTCTTTTATTTTGTTACTTCAGTTCCTGGTACAGATGCTGAACCTGTTACAGAACTTGAACCTGTTACTTTTAGAACTGAGACCTCTGAGGTGACATTAGGTAACAAGCCTGTGCTCCTTGACAAATGCTTTTGCTGCTCATTGTATTTCAGTCTCTGTCCTTATTACATGTCTTTTCCTCCTGTCGAGATGATTTCTATCATCCACTGCTGCCATTTAATTACTTTTGTCATCTGAAAAGTTTGAAGTATCTTAAAAGCAAGTTTTTTTTTTTTAATAAGAGACAGGGCCACGAATTTAGTTCAAGAATTAAATGGCCAGGTAGTATGTTTGAAATTGTTCAGCTACCTTGCACTTCATGTAGCAGTTTTCTGTGTTACAGCTGAGTTTAAAACAAATTAGGACCTATTTCTTACCTAGGGTGATCAGCAGTGAAGCTCCTCTTACGCTCCTTTATACATCTATGTTTCTATATCTTTTTTAAAAAACCATTTGCATAGTATTTTTGCTTCTTACTTGGTGCTCTAAGTATTGGTATATTTTATTACTAATTTAACAATTAGGAAATTACCCAAATCTGAAATCTTAAATTATAAGCCTCCTTCTTAGCATGAGCCAAATTTCATCTCTCCTTTCATTCACTACTCTCAATTTTTTACCAAGCAAGAAAGTTCTAAATTCTATTTCTCAAAATAGCTACTAATCTTCACGTCTTGAGTGAATATGTAAACTGTTTACATGAGCATTAATACCAAGAGAAGTATTAATGATAAAAAGACACATTGGAATAAAAAGAGTGAAGAAGAAAAACTAAAATAAAAATTTCCTAGAACTCTAGAAAATTTGAAAAGTTTTAGAGAAACCTCTCCTCACTATCCAGAGGCACAAGACCTAGAATAAAAAAGTCTTTTCTTTCTTCAGCTACCAAAATAACAAAAAGAACCCGTCGTCCACGACCCAGACCTAAAACCACACCAAGACCTCAAGCACCTCAGACCAAGCTGGGTAAATTTGTAATTACTTGGGATAAGAGTGAATGTTGCCAGTCTGCCTTAATGAGAACCCAAAGCAGTGTCAGTCATGGGTGGTTACAGTTCTTATTCTCCCTGAATGTGGGAACATGCACATCATCTGCTCTGCCTGCCTTTAAGGAGAACATGACTGGGGAGCCAGCTGGTGCCATAAAACTTTATTCTTACTATGTGAGACTTTTCTTTGAAACTACATATCTAGTACATTTCTTAAGATCAAATTATATCCAAATCTTAAATTGAAAGTTCTTTAGCAGAGTCAGTTTAAATTATAAGTTCTTTGCATATTCCCAGACCACTTTGGCAACTACGGGTGATATGCCAACTGTGGATTTGTTTTATTTATAAAACAGTGGAATTGAGGATGTGCTTAAAACAAGCATAAGGTAACAATCTAGCAAAGGAAAAGATCGAGGTTGGCTGAATTTGGACCTTGGAACTTCTGAAGGATTAGGATCAATGGAGATAAAAATGAACCAAATCAGGAGGACTGGATGTCTGTGGTAGTCAGAATATGGTGGTTAATGGTATATTTGGAAGTATCCATCAAGCCAGTTGAAAAAGGATTTCTTAATTTGATTCAGAGACTTAGAAGATGATACAGAGACAGCTGTAGCCTTTGAATTCTACTTTTGCTGGGCTTGGGGCAGACAGATGCTCTTCTGGGTTTTATAGCCTAGTGACCACTTTTATCCTGCTCTCTTATGAGCCATGATTTTACCAACAGCCTCAGACTCTTTCTATAAATGAGTTCTTGGCAAGATCAACACAGGTCACTTTGATGAATAATTTTTATATTTGTTTCAAATGAATAAACTGCCTACTGCATTTATGTTTACTTAAATATAGTTCTGGTATATTCTTCTTCCATACAAGAACAAGGCAATTATGTTTTCAAACATAATTTAATTATATATTAAGCAAATGTATTAAAATACTTGCCAGTGCAGAGTTTTCCATATCCATTAGAATTTATTAGTTAAAAACTTAGGAGAGTTTTATGTTTACTTAAGGTAATTCAAAGCTAAGCCTAAGACCAACCATGACTAAAATTTGGCCAAACCTTCAAAGAATAAATAGATACTCTTTTCCTTAGTTGAAGAGTTAATTTGCTTTTCTTTTTTCTTTATAAGAGTTAGTATATCAGGGCTGGGGATTTAGCTCAGTAGTTCCACTGCCTACCTCATAAGTGCAAGGTCCCGAGTTCCATCCCCAGTACCAAAAAAAAACAACGAACAAACATAAAAGAGTTAATATACCAGTAAGATTTGCTTGGATATGAATGTTCTGACATATCTTTTTAAATTTATTTGATTTACTGTGTTGTTTTTTGTCAGTTCCTACTATAGTTATTGAACCTGTCACTCTTAAACCAGAGGCTGCAGGAACAACATTAGGTAATGTTGATGCACTGTATTTTCAATAATCCTTGTCTTCTTATTGTAAAGCCTCGACTTTCATCTTGTCTCATTTGTCAACAGTGTCATTCTTTGTGGCCATTTAATTATATTCTTTTAAAAAATATGAAGACTCTTCAATTATTCATTATTTTAATGGATCCAGTCATGCATAATCTGCTTTAGATCATTTGTTTTTCATATAACCCTCTTATAAGTCTCTTGTGTCACTCTGAGTTTTGTTCAGTGTTTGTCTTAAAGCTGTGTTTAAAATATATCAAAGGTCTCTATCACTCATCTCAACAGATAGTCACCAAAAATGTTTATAAAACGTGGAGGATCCATTAAACACCTGCATTTCACCTTTTCCCCTCTAAATATATGTTATTGTTTCATTTCTGTTTTGGTAGTAGTATGTTCTTTTTTAATGGTTACATAGAAAATAGGTTAAAGATTAAATTATAAATCACAGATATAGTGTCCTTCACTATCCATTCAAATTTAGAAGTGGTTCATAGCCATTTTGGTGCCAATCAAGTTGCCTTGTGAGATTTTGATTGTAATTACCAATCTTTATTTCTTGAATTAAAAAGGTGATTTTTATCCTTAAGAAATTTCCTATGATGAAAGAAGATATATAATGAGTAAACATGACAGAAATATAATACTAAAAATGGAAATCTCTAAGAAGATATAAATTCTCGAGTCATATTTTTACCTCCCATAACTTCCAGAATCATAGATAGTGTTAAGTATGTTGTAACACAAAACATTCTTCCTTCAGCTCCCAAACCATCACAACGGACACATCACCCATGTCCCAGACCAAAACCCATACCAAGTCTTGAAGCACCTGAGTCTAAACCAGGTAAACCCTGCAGTTTTAGCATAAAGAGTCTCAGCAGTCTAACCTAGCAAAACCTCAAATGTATCCTAGTGGCTGGAAGTAAAGAGTTCAGCCCTGTGAGAGTTAAATACAATTCATGTGCAGCAGCAATTCCCACAGTGTAGATGTTAAGAGGAACACAGCCTAGGGAGATCTGCGGGGCAACTAAGTGCCTTAAGTTTCCTAGCTACAATCTTCTATGTCACTGTGTATCTTAATAACTTCCATTTAACTCTTGAAAATAAAACTTCTTTAGAAAAATTGGGCCCTTTTAGTTCAAACAAAAAAAGATTAAGTGTCTTCACTATCCTCTAAACCTAACACTTTTAAGTTATACTTCAGATGTAGGAGAAATGTTTTGGTCCTCACACTGCAAGACGGTTGAGAACAGAAACCTTTTCTTTAGAAATGATGTAGAAGGTGGCATTCAGCAGCATCTGTGTAAATACAAGGTTGATGTTTGGATGCCACCAAAAAATTGTGTTACATAAATATTTGGAGCAGGGAAATAAAGGAGTGGAGTCTTGAAATCACTGTAGGACATGGATGAGTAGAAAGGTGCAAAGAATAAAACCAGAGAAATAAGTGGAAATAAACCAGAGAAGGCCAGCTAGAATACTAATACAGTGAATGTCTTACTTCAAGGTGTTTTCAAGATCTTTCTGTATCTCAGTGGGTCCATGGACATCCAAGGTGGAGATTCTTAGGTGCTTGATGAAGCTATTGAAATTTGATCTGATAAACACCAGCAAGTTCTTTCCCCAATGAAGGCACAGTCTTTCTTTTATTACAACAGAGGGATGACCTTCTTAATTCATTATGCTGAGACCCCCATCTCTTTCCAGAGATAAGTTCTTAGCAGTATCCACACAGTCCATTTTGGATTATTAATTAAATAATCAAAAAAGGAACAATAAGGAAATAGGTAACTGACAGGTATGACCAAATTTAAGGAAACACACTACTCTTTTTAGTAATTTCTAAAAGTTGTTATATAGTTTCAGAAACTATGTTACATCAGAAAGATTCATTTTGGATAAATTTGATGTTTTATTCATTAAAATAATCATTTTATTTACTTTAATAGTTTGGCCAGTTCCTACTGCAGGGCTTGAAACTGTGACACTCAGAACTGAGACCTGGGTAACAACACAAGGTAACATGTTGAGATCTTCAGCAAATACTCTTCTTTCTCCTTGCCATAAACATTGCAGCCATCTCATAGCCACAGGCTCTTCTAATTAATTAGACTAAGATATTGTCCTCTATGATCATTCCATTATTTTCTAGACTCATACATGAATTCAACTCAGGTCATCTTTTGGACACGTGAAGTTATTTTGTCATCTTGTGTGTTTGTTAACTAGTATTTTGTTAAAGGTGACTTTAGAAAGGTATTGTCTTGACTCTAACAATTATTATGGTAGAAGAAAGTTTCCTTGTGAATCTAAAGTTCTACTGTTTAATTATTGTTTATTCATACATTTATATTATCTATGTGATGTTTGTTCTTAGTTTTTCGTATTATTTTAGGAAACTATCAAAGAACTTGTAACCAACCATCACTACCACTATGATATTTTAGCAGTGATTTCCAATCTTTTTATTCTGTATTTATTACTCTTTACTTCTTGAATTAAACATTCCATTATATATACATGACTCTTCCTCCCAATGGACTCTCAATTATAAAAAGAAACAGGCTATTGTAATGATGAAAGTTTCAAATTAAAAAGAAAAATATCCTAAAATATGAGAAACATCTAGTAAATTTAGAGAACAAGGAGCCATGGGTCTTTCTACTCTATAACTGACTGTAATAATTCAGCAATAACAAGGTTTTCTTTCCTCAGCTCCTAAAACATCCAAAAGGACTCGTCGTCCACGTCCCAAACCTAAAACCACACCAAGTCCTAAGACTTTTCAAATCAAACCCGGTAAATGTAAGTTTCTGCCAAGAGGTACGCGTTGGAGTAGAATCAATCTCTTGGAGTCCATGATCAGTGCCATTGGTGGGAGTGATAGCCTGCATGGGTGAAGGCAAAGTAACCTGATGCTGCTGCCACTGTTGAGTATGCAGGGAAAATACGGTCGGAGACCATTGTGGCAGCTGCATTTTTTGTGCATTCTGCATGAGAATGTTCCTATGCATCTTATTAATTTTACTATCACTCATTTAATTATATTCTTCTCTTAAAGATAAAATGTCAGTGGGCTGGGGATTTAGTTCAGTGGCATTGTGCCTGCTTGCAAGTGCAATGTCCTGAGTTCGATCCCTGATAACCACCCCCCCAAAAAGATAAAATATCAATGTCTTAAATAGAATCAAGTTTTATTTAAAGAAATAAACATTACTTACCTTCCCTCTTCCTACAGGCATATTAACAGCTGTGAGGATGACACATTAGTAGGAGATTTGTGTCTATCTCTCAAACTGTGATATAGTCAAGGTCAAACCTGCCCAAGTATGTAACACACCCAGGTTGAAATAATAGAAACAAGGCACTTGGTGTATGCACTTAAAATGTGATTTTTAGGGTGCTATAAACACCTATGACCTTAAAGAAAGGAAAGTTCATGAATGACAGCAATAAAGAGTTGGCAAAATTGGGTCATAAAATCTTGGTGTTGATACTAAAGGGAAATATAAGACTCAACCAAGGGGCACAAGCTTCTTGAAACAAGTTTAATTCGGCTTCTAAAAAGTAGTGATAGCTATGTTTGGGAAGATTCATACAAGCAATTAAATAAAGTCCTCAAAGCTATGTTTCAGAAAGTTGGATCTGACCCAAAAAGTAATCTTTTTTGGTAATCTTTTCTATCCACCTAGAATACTACATTTTTGTGATTAGAACGAAAAGCTGCCCTTCTGGGTGCCACACACTATGTGGATATCCATTATCTTTGTTGAGCACATTGCCTCAAATGAGATTTCAGCCTGTTTCCAAATATGAATTCTTAACAAGATTAGTGTGATTCACTTTGCTGTGTTTTTTGTTACATCCCCTCTCAAACATAAAGCCTACTTGTGGTACCCAAGCTTATTTAGACACATTATTAAAGCTTCCACCACAGAGCCAATAATTACAGACCAGTTAGATAAGTAAAAGGGGTCATCAAAATATGTGGTGAGTGCTTAAATTTTTAAAATTTTATTACAGTAAAAAACACATTCCTATTGATCCTCCTCACTTTGAATACACTTATACCATCATTCTTTCCAATTTCTAAAGTAGTTCTAGAAGTCCTCTTTTGAGAGTGCCTTTATGAGATGTACTAAAAATATATGGTGAGTGTTGCTCCCATGTGCTGTCCAATGCAAAAGAGAGCTCATGAAGACATTCCAGTGAGTACTTGTCCACCTGTTCACCAAATCTGACATCTGGTGATTTCTGGCTCTGACCTGAAAGTCAAAATGATCATGGAAGATACATATTTTCAATCTTTAAAGGATATTGAGGCAATAATGATAGTGCAACAAAAGACCTGAAAGAGAACTGCAGAACTGCTTAAGAAAGTGGCAAAAACAATGAGATAAGTGTATTCAAAGCAATCCAAAGAGTATTTTGAGAAGAATTAATGGACATGTGTCTTGTACTGAAATAGTTTTTGAAATTAAGTATTCACAATGTTTTTAAATCAACCCTTGTGCATCTTTTGTAAGGTGCTTAATATTTCTAGGTCAGTTTTCTATAATAGTTGTAATCAAGTATTCAGATGCCTAGAAAAATATCACACTGACTTTATTGAGATGCTTCCTGGATTGTGTGGGCTTGAGTTGAGTAGCTCTTAAAAGAATGTTTAAGTAGCAAATATTACATTTCATAAATTTTCTTAAAATTGGTGTATTCTCTTGAAGCAGTATTATGTGGGTCATATTTACTTTGCTGACTTTTCACATATATTTATTTTGTTGCTATTAATTAGTTCCTGCTACAGATCTTGAACCTGGTACTCTTAGAACTGGAGCTCCAGACACCATGGGTAATGAGAATGTGTGTCCTTCAGATGACACTTTTCCTCTTCATTGTCACACAGTTGAATCAGAGATCCTTCATCATCTTAAGACCACTCCACTGACATTCCTTCACAGTCTATCTTGAAATTATGCTAGGCTCTACGTCAAATTATTAGTCGAATTTAAGAGAACAGTACATGAAATAATTTCAGGATATCACAAACTGCTCTTCATTGTGTCCTGTAATCATGGACATTTGTTTAAACAGTACTGACTACTTAAAGCTATGTTTCAAAGTTAAATCTCTATGTGCACTTTATCCTTCACCAAGTGTGAAATACTATGCTTCAGTTCCTTTTTTTTTACAATAGGATTTACATGATATATTTGGTAGATCTGTTGTTGGAGGGAATGATGCTTTTACCAAATTTTCAAATTTTAAAACATGCCAAACTTGGAGCATTTAGTTATAGTTTCCCACAATAAGGGAGATTGCCTTTCCTTCTCTAGCAGCTTTAAAGTGTGTCTTACCTTGACTGAGTCAAGGACACTGATGTTATGATGGCACAGTTCTTCAGTTGTGTTGCTCTTTATGCTTTCAAACAAATGAGCATTTTTTTGTACCCATGATTATTTAAATAGCAGACAAATGAGTAGACAATTACCTCAATCTTTATTAAGCTTTTTTGAGTAAGTCCAAAAATCATACATTACGTTGACATATAAAAACTTGTACAGTTCACTCCCACAACAGCAAGGGCCAGGCAATTAAATATCTAAGAAAATATCTTGAGGAATACATAGTAATATTTAGTTCTGTGCAATGCTGTGTTGCAAATCTACATCATTATCTTAATGTGCATATGGCCATGGTTTGAATAAATCTACAAAGGAGTATCTCTTCTCTCAGTTCTGAAACTAAACTAAATCAATTTGTAAAATTAACCTTACAGTATTTTTTTAAATCTCTGGTTCATTTTATCATTTCTGGCCAGTTCTGACTACAGTCCTTGAACCTGTCTCTCTTATAACCAAGGCTCCAGAAACAACTTTAGGTAATTATGTTCTGGGTTCTTCAGCAATTTTTATCTTGCTCATTTTCAAATTTATTCCATCATCATCCTAACCACTTGGTCATTGGCTTTCTAAGACTGTCTTGTCATCTACTGTTCATCAACTTTATATTGCTTGTTAACAGAAGTTACTTGATGTTTTCAAAAGCTATGCATGCACCTAGAATATCTTTTACTTTATAATCTTACTGAATTCATGTTATATACTTTTGTCTAAACAGTAGTCACAGCTGAAGCTGAATTTCATACACAAGTTGGTATTATCTATATCTTATGTAGACAGATTAAAATGTTTAAAAATTTATGGTACTGTAAATTTCTTGGAGTATTTAAAAGTTTTATTCTAATCTAAGCCCCCTACACTCAATTTGGCCACAGTTTATTTTGAAGTTAGAGATTTATAAACCTTTTTGTTCTTTGATTTAATTTTGTTTGTGAGTTTTCCCTCTCAGAAGAATCTTCGGTATGTACAAAACAACTGACAAAATAGAAGAAAATATTTTAACCTTAAATATACACTAAATCCCAGGGAAATATAACATATCTTAGAAAACACAAAGCTTCTTTACAAAGCCACCTTCACCAGAATAATTCAAAGTTTCTTCCTTCAGCTCTTAAAATACTACGAACACGTCGCCCACGGCCCAGACCTAAGACCACATCCAGTCCTGAAGCATCTCAGACAAAATTGGGTAAATGTGTAATCCCTTAGTTTTAGGAGTGAGTCCTAGAGCCTGTATCAGCAGTACCTTAAACAATGCCCTTGATGGAAGTATAACCATTATTATGTCCTTTAAGAGTCAAGCCATTAGGTATGGTTAACATCTACTTCCTCTATAGAACTGTTCAGAAAAACATGATTTGTGGATACTAGTGATTTAGTTAGAATGAAATTCATTCTCTCTCTTTAAAGATGAGTTTATAGCAATATTGCTATAGGCATTTATGGCTATTTATTGCTATATCTACATCAAAAGATATTTGTTTTAGTCATGATTACATAAAGAGTCATTTTTTTCAACTTTAAGAAATGCAACAAGTTACTTTCATATATATTTGTACACATATTACCTACACAAATTTCCAAAGCAATCTTTTGTATTATGTATAATCAGAAAACAAAATACAAAGGAAAATTTTACGTGGATCATAGTAAACTACAAAGCAGAATTCAAAGGTTATGAATGTCTTCTACAATCAACGATTCTGAATTAACATTACCATCTTGTCAAGAAACAATTACATATTGCTTCCTGTCAGTTCTAAAGTTAAAAATAATTGTTATTTGAGACTCTATTTTGAAAGAAAAGGTTCTTCACATGTGTTTCAACTTTTCTGTGTTCATGTTGTTGCTTTTAATTAGTTCCTATTCCAGGCTTTGAACCTGATATTCATAGTACGGGGGCTCCAGAAACAACATTAGGTAATAATTTTTGTAACTTTCCTTAAATGCTTTTTGCTTACTAATTAAAAATCAGAGTTACTCACTTCCTAAGATTGCTATTGTCACACCATTTCATACTTCATCTTCTTAATAGTCAAAAATCTTAATTTACATTTTACCTGTTGTTTTTAATGGCTACCTTTGGATTCAATGAAATATATCCATGTGCCATGAAACACTCTCTAAAATTGTATCATTGGACTGAGTGTTAAATCTGAGGTCCAAATTTCTCCTTTTTCTTTTAATGCTTTAGATCTGTAGAATTACAACAACTAAGTAACATAAATTTCTTCTGAGTAACTAACTTTCTACAAGATCTGTGTGTTTTCTTATTAGTCTACTTCAAGTAGTAAGGTATCTATTAATAAAGTCAAAGTTTCTCCCTGGACATTCCAGGCTTCTCCATCATCAATAAGTGTAACTACTCTTTCCTTCCACCACACTTTAGCAATGGATCTTAATCTTTATAAAATAGGGGCTCTTTTGAATGTATACACATTAATATTTACTCCTTTAATTAATGTTCTTAGGTGACTTTGGACTCTAAAGGGACCCTCAGTGATACTAAGTAAAAAATTAGATTATTAGTATTTTTAAGTTAAGACGTCAATTTGAGAAAATATAATTTAGAAAATAGGTACACATACAATATTGTTCATGGTCTCTAGACCTATAAACCCTACAATAAACCAAGCTATTCTTTCTTCAATTCTAAAAACATAGAAATGAGAGTTCTATTTGCCACCAAAACTTTAAACTTTCTGAAATCAAGAAAATCTGATTTGTGGTTTAAGGAGTCCCTCCAGCCAATTGCAGTTACCCAACTGTCAGAAAGGACAATGAAGTGTCTTGAACTTCTATGTCCTGTAAGAGAAAAGGCACTGTTAAATTAACAACAATTGTGGAGTTGGCCATGAGATTCACAGTTGAGAGCGATCATGTGGTAGCTAAATTTACCTTGTGCCCTATGTAAGGATTGTCTCTGATGCATCTTTTTTTTTTAAATTTTATTGAGTTTATTGGTACATTTTAGGGATACAGTACAGTTACATTCATTGTTGGGATCATGTACCTTTACATGGCAAGTCTTGATTCTCATTTTTTCCCCTTACCTCTGCTCTCTGATGCATCTTATCCACTTTTTTTACTCCATTTCATTTCTCTTCAGTTGTGCTATTTGCTCTTTTTAGTAGTTACTTTTTTGTTTGTCTGTTTTGGCTCATGTAAATAACCTTTTTCTTTATTCCTAAGTCCCTAACACATGAGCAGTTGAATGGGGTAGGATAAGGAACAAAATAGAGATTAAAAGTAAGTTCATGTTTTGCCTATTAGTGTAACGATTTAACTGTGAAGAAAACCTTTTCCCAAGGTTTTCTTAGATGTAGTTTTCTGAATATGGGGTGCTTTGATCATAAAAGAGCAGCTTGCTTAATTAAGTAGTAAAAACAGAAAATATTTAAGGCAATCAAAAATGACTGTGGCCTGGCAGAGAGTAGTTGTGATTTGAAAAGTGATAACACGTGGAAGGATGGGAGCAGAAAAAATAATAAATCTCAGTGTCTGTTGGAAGTGGTTAAAGAGGGGGAGTCAAACTAGAATATAGAGCAAGCATTCCTAGTTGATATTCAATGCTTTGTTAATATTACCACCATGGGATCAGCTATGGAGAGCTCTTGGAGATCCCTCATGGGAACTAAGATTTAGATTCAGTAGTCTATGGAGCCTAATAAATTTTTTTTTTTTTCAGAGGCTTGCTTTGAATCAGGAGTCAGAAGTTGTTTTTTTTTGTGACAGGTTAGATTGCATATATTTCAGACATTTTCGGCCATTCAGTTTCTGTTACAACTATTTAATGCTACAGTTGTTGTTGGAAGGCCACCGGAGCTGTCATGTATGCACTGGATCACTTTAGTTCATGATATAGTTGTGTTTTGATAAAACTTTATTCGAACTTCACAACATCATCACATTATGAAATATTCTTTTCATTTTTTTATATTGCTTAAAACATGTGAAAACCATTCTTAGCTCACACATCAGGCAGAGGGCTGAATCAGGCAGGATTATAGACTGCTAACTATTTTAAATAATGTACAATTTGCATGTTTCTTGATAACCTTGCAATTTGCAATTTTGAGGATCTATGTTCTTCAACTCATTGATATTTCTCTTTAAAATCTATGAAATAATCATTTATGTTTAGTTTTACAACTTAGACCTTCTACTTTCAGCTCCCACTGAACTGCAAACTCTTATTTTGAAACCAGTGACATCACCAAGCTTAGAAATGGGATACAGTCAACCTGGTAAATAAATTGTTTATCTGTCAGGGCACACTGGGAGCTTCAGAGAACAACATGTGTAATCCTCTAAGTGCTGTAGGTCCAAATATAAAAAAATCCAAAAGAGATATTAATTTTATAGCTCTAAATATTGTAGAATGCTCATTTTATAGTTGCACGTTGGTGTTTAGTAATACATTATATTAATATTAATTGTATTGTACTTATTATACTATTAATTACATTTTATTTAACTGTATAAAAATAATTCTTCCCACTGTTGTATATCATTATAGAGAATGACATCTCTGATTAAGTGGTAATAAATTTTTTAGAAACTTTTTGTCAAAAATTACAAATCTGTAGGTCTCTTTAGTAAGTTAAATTTTTACACTGCCATCTAAAAAGAATGGTAGTTCAATTGTGAGCATCAGGAAGAAGACATTTCCCATTTCAGTTAAGATTAAAAAAAAAAAACCAAAACCTCCACTTTAGCAATGTGAACTCTTCAAAACATACTGCCACTCAAAATTGGAAACAAATTTTTAAAATCAGTATTAGCAAAGCTATTGCTACTTCCTGGGTTTTTTTTAATAAAACATTGGATTCTATTTTTTTCTAGCATAGAATTGTAATTTCTTTCCATTTCTTCTGAGTATTTTAATTCCACAAATAACATTTTGATATAGGTATAAGGTATGGTTATTAATGGTATCTTGCAAGAGTTACATCATGAATTCAATTCAGTTATTGGAGCTTTTCTTAGTGTTAAAACAAGTGTCATTGTTAATATCATAAGAATTAACATTGAACACTTAAAAGTGTAAGGCATGTAAGTACTCAGTTTGTACTGATTTATTTAATGTTCACAACTCATCTTTGATTAATTGTACCATTTTGTGTCTTTTGCTAGTTTCTGATATTCTGGAATCAGTTACATTTAATACCGAGTCAACAAAGGAGACTATAGGTAAAAAATTTCCCCCAGGGGAAGTCAAATATATTTGCTTTTCCATTTCATTGCAAAAATCATCTCTGGATGTCCTCATGCTTTGTGACATGTCATAGCCACTCGCTTCTCACATCTTGCATATGCTCATTCAGTGGGCTTGAAAGTTAGTTACTTTATGCAGCTCATGCCACAAGTATCTGCTATATTGTTGTGCCAATTCCATAATTCCTTCAGTTTTTCTCTCACCGAATGAAAATTTTTAACTTTTTAATATTCTGATCACTCTTTAAATATATGTACATACATGAATATGTGCAAAGATACACATCTGCTACTTCATTGTCATTGCAACTTTAGAATTCATCTTCATGCTTCTTAAGGACACATTCTACATCTCTTTCTCTTACTAGAATACTTATGCAAAAATATGTAAGAAGGTGAAATTACCTGCTTTGCTACAGGTAGTAACTGCTTATAGACTCTGCTGGTTATGTGAGGTGTGTGTATTTTCCCACAACAAATTGCCTTCTCTTCTACTCTACTAAATTATACTATTCTTCATAATCTACCTGAATGTTACTTATATTCAAGAATGTATCTATTCCAGGTAACTAACTTGTGTTTTCAAATTAGATTCAGGGTTCCATGACCTGTCCCTTGGCCTCCCCACCACTAACGACCCATTCGCTGTTTCTTCCCTAGCACCTGCTGAAACAGATTATATATATCCCACTACAAAAATACCTCTCAGGCCAGAGGAGCCAAAGACTGAAGGTGGTAATGTTTTCTTGCTTGGATTCATTCATTCATTCACCTCATTTTAATTAGTATTTGTTACATCTGTGGACTATGAATGCCTACACTGTGATGCTTGATCTAAAACTAAAGAGCTGTGACTTCCAACACTCTTGGATTCTTTTTTTTTTCTTTCTCTCTCATTGAGTCTATTGGTAAATTTTAGGTATACAGTACAGTTACATTCATCATTGGGATCTTGTACCTCTACATGACAGATCTTGATTCTCATTTTTCCCCTTGTCCCTGCCCTCCCTTCACCCCCTCTTCTCCTCCCCATTTACTAACACTTTATTTCCATTTTTTCATTTTCTCATATTTTTTCTTTTCCCTTATTACCTTTCCCCTACCCTTCCCACTTCCCCTACACCTTTAGTCCTTTTCTTCCTATTTCACATTGTCAATTATATCATTAGGATCTTATGTACTATTATAGTTTTTTACACCAGAGAAATTACTCGGTATCTTGGATTCTTAAAGTGACAATTGACTTTCTAAAACAGAATAAATTCCCATTTATCCACTAGTGTCTGAAAATTGAGATATAATAATATTTGAAAATCAGTTAATAACAGTTAAAATATCAATGTTAGTTGGTAAGCTAAAATAAAAAAATAGATTTCTTCTCTTTGAAATCCATTATATTATCTGAAATTATGACGCAAATTCATGGGAATGAGGTATGTTGATATCTAATAAGGAAGTACGTGAGTATAGCTAATATCTTATAGTTTTTCTAAATTGTTCTCCTTTGTTTTGATGCAGCTGTGGAATCTGTTACATATGTGTCTGAACCTCCTGAGATCACACTAGGTAATGACAGTCTCGGCAACCCAGCCCATATGCTTTCTGCCGCCACTGCACCATCATGTGCCAAACTCAGGGCCTCTCTTGTGAATTCATAGTTGTCACACAGTTAATTTTCTTCTAGACATTCCTACTCATAACACTGTCCAAAAAATATCTCTTTTCTTCAGTTTTGTATCAAGACCTTTGTCTCTTTTTCTACTGTACATCAGCCAATCTGTGGATTGTAAAGCATCTTTTTCCTAACATAAATATTCTGCCAGTGTGGTATAGTGTTGAATATTTCAGGTAATATTTTTTGTATGACGAGCCATTTATACTTCCTGACCTAGCAGCATCCCTTCCATTAACACTCATTCTGTCACATTCATTTACTTGTTTTATTCATTTTTCTCTGTTAAGTGAAATCCTGTGCTTCATACCCTGCATGTGTTGTTACATTTGTTTAAATTACCTTTTCCCTTCAGGGCTCCTATTGAATATATCTTTCTAGAATTGTTGAAGAGGTAAGATCCTAGCATGAAGTAAAGATTTCCAAAGTAATAGTTTCATTTACTTCAAAAGTACATTGGAACATGGCATTTTAAAAGCTAAATGATTTATGAAGTTGAAGTGTTGTTTTGCTGCAGAAATTTTTCTTTATTTGTAAAATTCGTTACCATCCTGTCCATTGTCTGTAATTAGGGGGTGTCAAACATTATAGGAACCCCACATACTTTCCTTCAATTACCATGGAAACGTCTCCCCTGCCTTCTCAAACTATAGTCCTATCCATCCCAGATGAGCCTCACGCTGAACCCGGCAAATATTCTACTCTGTATTTCATGTATGCGGTGCGTCCATAACAGTACTCTGGATAGCAGGGGCTCTGACCTCATCGCTCCATTCACAGTGTTTGGTAGGTGATACCAGACTTCTGCATCTATCTCAGTAAGCTCTCACATGACAGTGTTGTGCACGTTCCTTAGGATACTGCTTGGAAACACCTCTCAGCTATTCTTCAAATATTTACTGCATTGCTTCTTGGCCTTTTGGCTAAGATCAAGTGCAAATATTTACTTCAGTATCTAGCAATATTTCTAGGGAAGAAATTTATATCCTGTTATTTTAAGTATATATGTATCTCCTAATTTTAATTCCTTTATCATATGACTAGTTTGATAATTCTGCCCTCGTGTAAAGAAGTATTTTAAGATATCATTAGTGTTTCAGATTAAAATACACCTCCAGAAATAAGTTTTGTAGCGTAATCCGCATATAGCAATATAACTGGCTACTTACATTGTCATTATTCAGGGACCTTACTTCTTTAATGCTTTTCTGCAATAACTTGGCCATTTCATTGTATATAGAGAAACCAAAATCATACCATTAATTTTAGATAGTCATAAAAATTTACTTGGTGAAGTGGGAAATAAATGAATACAAATTACCAGCATGGATAGCCAAATGTGCCTCTTCTTACAAGGAAAAATCCTTTTAACATATATGAGTTTTCATAGAATAAAGTTTCGTCATAAATAAGCCCAACTTTAGTTTTGATTGTTATCCATTTTTTTACATGGCTTTATTTCCAGGAGATATAGGGATATAAATTTTACTCATTGCACCCCAAAGCATCCTATTAAGTATTGCCGATAAACTCTAGAGTTTAATTATTTTCCAAAATTTATCAAACCTACAAAAATGAAATCTATCAGTTATACTTAGCTTTTTCAAAATTTGTCTTTAACAGCCCTAAAAATTTATATTATTGAAATACACACTTGTAAATATTATAGTCAGTAATTCTTATTCTAAATACTATTTCATGGGATTGCTTCATGACCTGTCTTAACCTTCACAGGGCCTGTCATATTCACTGGGGAAAGCAATTAGCATATCAGTTGGAACCTCAGGAAGCTAGGAAGTTGACAATCAGAAAATCATGACTGCATCAAACTCAAATCATCAAAATTTAGGTTTGGAGAGGTTCTAGTAAATCATGTAATTTTTGATGAAGAACCTGAATCTTTAGGCCTAATGATTGGCAGAGGGGGGCTCTAAACCAAAGTAATCTCTCACGTATCTTGATGTTCATCTTTCTACAGGCAAGAAGATACTATTAAAACTACTGTATACCTTGTATATTTTTATTTATTATCAGGAAGAAGCCTCTGAACACTCATTCAGAAACTTCTGGCATCTAATTACTCTTATTTTTAGCAAGCTCTTCCTAAGATGTCTGAGACTGAATTTTATTTCCTTTATCCCAAACATATTTCAATCAACAAAATGAGATGTTACCCCAAACTGCAACTTTGCATCTGATAATTCCTTTCCCTCCCCAGGATATATTTTTAACTTCCTTTGTGAAAAAGCAATTGGTTTTTATAATGAATGTCCTAGAACTTCTTTTGGAATGTTCAGCAAAAGAATAATTCTACAGAAAAGTATCTTGGTTGTTCATTTTTTTCCCCAATATAACTAATAAAATTTGTGTTTTGTTTTATAAGATTGATTTGTCCCATTAAGACTTTATCTTAAAATGCAATCTATATTTGGAGTATAATATGGCAATTTTCTTTTTTACATGGAAAAATTGCACATACTTGTATTTTATTTAGTACATTTGGATATAATGTGTATTTGTAATAAGAATGAATTGTTGTTTTTATGAGGTTTAGTTTCAACCTATTTGAAAGGAATTTTCAGTAGATATTTTTAAAAATTCTAACAATTCTATTCTGCCAGTGTCATTTAATGTATCTTTTTCTTTTGTTTTTTATATGTAAAAAAATATCTACCTCTACTTTGTAGAACTTTAGGAGCTTTAATTGCAGTTGCTGTGCATTTTGGTCTTCACCCACTCAACAAACATCTGAGCTTTCAGAGATTTTGATAATGTGATTCTTGAAGGGCTTAAGAGTTCCAAACCTATGTTTTTTGTTTAGCTCTCAGGCAGACACCACATACTCCTCCCAAGACAAAAACATCACAACATCCAAGAATCCCACAAACACAACCAGGTCAGTATGTATTTTACCTTGAAAAGTTTTGAGGTTAGTGGGGTAGCAGGGTGAATTTTAAACTTTGTAAAACAAGTCTTCCTCAGTAATTAAAAATATTTACTGTATACCTAGAATGTACCAATAAACTCAGTAAAAAGAAAAAATATTTACAGTACATTTATTTTTAAACTTGAATCAAAAGTACAAAAGCACATCATTAAAAGATCTTATTCCATAAAACTTCTCATTGTTTAAAATGGAGATCGTCAAGAACAGTATTCTTGGACACAGTAGCCTGCTTACTTCATACTTCTCTCCCAGATCAAGATTCCCTCCTACCCCTTCCACTTTCACTAACTATACTTCCGCCTGCTATTTAAATGGCCTACTTACAAGACAAAAAATCTGAGTTAAAATCATCCAATATACTAGGAAAGGAAAATATATTACAACTAAAGGTTCACAAAAGGAAAATATTTGGTAGCATCAAAAGTATTCTTTTTTCTGGTACTGAGGATCAAACTCAGAACTTTGCACGTACAAGGCAGGCGCATTGCCACTGAGCTAAATCCCTGGCCCTGCATCAAAATTATTCTTTATCTTTAAGGGGAAGGGGAAATGGGAGTGGTAGGGGAAAGAAAAGAAGGGAATGGAATCAATATGAGAAAATGAAAAAATGGAAACAAAGTCTTTGTAGATAGGGAGGGAGGGGATGAAGGAAGGGCAGGAGGATGGTCAAAATATAAGAACCCAGATGGGTTATTTAAAGGTGCAAATTTCCAATGATGAATGTCATCATATTATATAATTTAAATGTACCAATAAAATTAGTTAAAAATTTGTTCTTGACATAAATAATAATTCTAGATTCCTGTGTACTCATACACTTAAACCATATCTTGCAATCTCTACTGAAGGTAGTCTCTAATATCTGATTCTGGAAAAATTTTACCTGTTCTTAAATTTTTTTTTTCTCATTGAGTTTACTCCTCAGACAAAGGACTACCATCTAGAATATAAAGAACTTGGGCTGGGGATTTAGCTCAGTGGTTCTGCCGCCTGCCTTGCAAGCACAAGTTCCTGAGTTTGATCCCCAGTACCAAAAAACAAACAAACAAACAAAAAATAGAATATAAAGAATTCTCACAGGATCCTAATGAGATAATTAATAATGTGAAATAGGAAGTAAAGGGCTAAAGGTGTAGGGAAAGTGGGAAGGGTGGGGGAAAGGTAATAAGGGAGAGGAAAAAAATATGAGAAAAGAATGAAGATATTAGGTAAAGGTACAGGGTCCCAATGATGAATGTAACTATACTGTATACCTAGATTGTACCAATAAACTCAATAAAAAGAAAAAAAAAAAGAATATAAAGAACTAAAAAAAATCGGGTCCCCCAAATATAATTAGCTGTTATTAATTTTAAAGGAAATATTCTTTAAAAGACTATTTATAGCCCATATCTTATATACTAATTTTAAGTCTGCCTTAGTATATTTTTAAATCTGTTCAAGCTAATTACCATAACTTATTAAGTGAATAATATACTCTGATACATAAATATATGAAAGTACCTAGCTGATACTCAACCAAAGAATAACAAATTTGGTAACAATAAATACACTTGAAACATTAAGACAGAAAAATTCCTGAGAAAATGACTGATTAGTTATTAAATAACCAATGAATAAAATACATAAAATATATAAAATTTAAAATGATTTACCAAGTTATTAATAAACCACATATATTAAACTTATCAAGAAAGTAAAAATATAATTTTAAAAATTAAGATTTTAAAATTACATTAGAAGTTCTCAATTTTTTATTTGAATACACAGCATAGAACAAGAGTAGAAAAGAAATCAAAATTTGATAACATGAAAACTGGTATATAAAAGCTACTAAATAAGAAATACCAAAATTTCTGCCTTGCAGGCAAATATGAGGACCAGAGTTGGATCCCGGGTACAAAAAAAAGAAAAAAAGGAAGAGAGGGAGAGAATACTGAAAATAAAGACATTCAGCCTGTTTCATAATTTTTTTTAAGTTAAGGGGATAAAAAGTAATAGGTAACTTTTTTTCAAATTTTTATGAGTACTTTGTACTTATAAAAATATAGTGTAGTAAATTAGAAGCTTGCTCTAAATTATTTTGCTATAGTCTAAATTTCCAATTTAATTTTGATTTGGAACTTTAGCTTTCTTTTCTTGACAAGATGTGCAGCTTGAGAATGGACAATGCACTGCATTCCAGTTTCTTACTCTGAATCCTGATGGAGCTGCCAAACTGAAGAGAACCTTCTGATCTTATCACAGTTGAGTTAGCTTCCATACTGGTGGAAAGGAGCTACAATCCAAATACTTCTGGTTTTTTCAGTGCTATTTAATGTAAGGGAATGACTTAGAGCTCTGATCATGAAAAACAAGTGCATTCTAATTATTTTTTTACTTAAAGTGAGTAGAATTAAGATCTCTCTTTTCCATGATGAGAATATGAATATTACTTAATAGATCCTAAAAATACCTAGATTTTTATAATCTTTTAAGGATGTGTGTGCATTGTATACAAACGTAACACAAAATATTTTAAACAGAAATGTTCAAATGTTCACCTTTGGCTAGCTCTTGTAAATTTCAAGAGGCCATTTGAGAGGAAGAATATTTTGTTTAAATATATAATACCAATGCAAGGTATGCTAGACATGAAATAACTATTATCTAACAATAGCATGTAATTCAGCATAAACTATTTTATCCATCTACTCCATTTCAAAATAAAGTTTCATAATTGGGTGTATTATCTTTCTTGTTATGTTTTACTTAAGTGTGCTTATAAATTGGACAGAAAAATTCAGGTCGATGTTTGGTATTTGAGGGCAAAGAAGGATTTAAAATTTGGAACAAATAATGAAGAAAATTTTATAAGTAAAGTCGATATTTTTTGACTTCTGTGTTTATAGGTAATAATGACCCTTTGTTAATTTTATAAAGAGGTCTTATCCAAAATTGTGGGTTTGCCTAGTTTTTGTAGGGGCAAAGAATATGAAAATTGGGGTGTACTGAGATTCTTCAATTTGAAATTTATAAAGATCCTTGGAAGTGGAAGAAATTTCATAATAGTATAATTTGCACATAGTTTTGACATTTTGTATTTGATTTTCACAGTTACCCTTTCAGAAGGACAAATTTATTATTTCCACCTAAAAATGTTCTCAGTTTTAAACAAATTCAAATGTGACCAGCAGATTTGGGATATATAGAGTTCCCAAACATCTGAGCTTGAGGCTATGTCTGGTCCTCAGCATTTGATTCTGGTGGTAAATAACCATGTAACTTCAGGCACCAAACCAAGCTTTGCCTCTCTCTGTTTACTACCTTTGAAATTCCTTCCTTCCAGCATTATGTTGTGAATCACAAGGCATAATCCTTATAAAAGCAAAATTGAAATTGTAAAATGAACTGTAATTAAGTCAGACATTTTCTTCTGTTATCTATGACATTTGCACTTTGTCATTCCAAAAGCATGTGGAAAGACAATTTTAGTTCATGATTGTGTTCATTTAAAGGTTCATTGGGGGCCTGAGAAATGCAGACATAGAGTGAAACTGTTCTTGCATTGCATTGCTCACTTCACTTGCATTTCTGCTGTTTTCCAGAGATGACTTTCTCTGTCCTTGTAGAATTCTACTCTGATTATACCAACTTTATCTACTTTAGTTTCAGTGAAAGACTTGAGAGTGAGATTAAATAGAAGTCAGGCAAACACATTCAAAAAAGGAAAATCATGCTTGGATTAATTTAATTGTGGTCTCCACTGACATAAAGATTTCAAAAAAATGCATGCCATCTTGATGTTATGTTCAAAACATTTTTTATTTCTAAGACCTGATTTTTCCCAAAATATTTAAATTTCCTATACATCTATTTCTAGAGCTTATGATTAACATCTCTGTCAATAGTACTTTACTTTATCAGTGTTCAGACTATTCCTTGTTGTGCCTTATGTGTTAAGTATAACTGAAAGGTTCTAAGACCATATACCTTATGATCTGAGTTCTCTCTTTCAGTTCCTAAAGGATCTCCGAGCACTACTTCAAAACTCAAAATGCCACCAAGCCCAGAAGTGTCATACACTACATCTGGTAAATGCTTTATTTTATGTTTAAGCCAAATGCATTTTACTGTTGCACTCAGCTGAACTGAAACAGGAGAGTTGATGGATGTGAGGTTAATATTTCACATATGCTCAAATGCCCTATTGTACCTTACATGGTGTGTTTAACTCAGAGGACTCCTAAGAGTCATCCAATTTCTCATCTAGTAAAGCTATTAGTAAAATTAAAAGGTGGATACTTATGTCAAGAATAGAATGACTTTCCTAGAACTATTCTTATTCCTGACTTACAAAAACATAACCTTCTAATTCTGATTATTCTGTGTTCAATGTTTTCACCAAACAAGAAGATAAAATAATTTAGTTTCCCCCTCACAGGATAAAAGAAAGATAAAAATGGCACTTTACAAACAGAGGCAATGATATTTAGCAATGTACTTGGAACCATAAATTGTACTATGTCCAATGTTGAGGTCTTTTTCCTGTCAGATTTTATTTTTAAAGTTTATGGAGCAGTTGTTCAGTTTAAGAAATTTATTACATACATACACACATAAAAGCTTGGGGGGCTGTAGGTGTAACTCAGTGCTTATCATATACAAGGCCTTGGATTCAATCCTCAGGATGACCCAAAACTTTAAGTTACAGATTTGTTTTTTGTATATCCTCTGAGAAGGCCAATTTTTCACTTATGCAGAAAGTAATCTCATGTTTGTAGGATTATCCAGGGAGGAAATATAGAAATTCAGACATTACATGGGTCTTTATTCACTGCTATTTATATCAAGTCCTCAAAAGACCTTAGGAAGACAGCTGAACAGTTGTTATATACAAATCAAGCTCATTTTAACCCAGAGAATCTGTGGAAATATTGTAAGTTTTTTCTTTTGCTGTATAGGTATAATTATTATAAATTTCTGTTTTTATATGTTTTTAAAGTACATAGAATATTCCCAGAACCAAAGAATTTATAATTTAAAGAAGTTATAATTTGAAATGGCATAGTCTAAGGTCACTTGCTATAATGCTTTTACATACAGAGGGTGTTATTGTTGCTATAATGTAAACAGGTTCTTGAAGGTGGTGCTAGAGAGAGGCTTCTTTGTCCTAAAGTCTAGATATTAATTTTGTACTACTAGACAAAACAACCAATAATATGAACATAAAGTTTAAAAATGATGATCTTCCCACTTTCCAATGCCAATGTATTTTCAGTTGTGGGGGGAAAATGCAATAGAAATTGAGTTTTTATAGGCAACAACATAGATTTGAGTCATTTTACTTAGTTTTAATTACAGAGGGTAATGTTGCTATAATTTCATTACAATCTATTTTATGTTTTTTCTGTTTAATAGTTAATATTTGCCTTAATTTCACCAACATCTTGTTTCCACAGCAACTCTGACCCAAAGCTTGTATACGAACACTCCTCCAGGGCCTCTGCTGGTCTCTTCTGCTAACTCTTAAGCATTATGTATTCAGAGGTAGAATTCAATCTTTAAACATGCTGTTGACCCAATCACTGTGATCATGAGGGTCCCCACATTGCCCCACGATTATGACGCTTATAGGAATAATCATAAAGCAACTGTTACCACATTTATATTTTCTCAGAAGTGTTCAAAACTGGATTCTCTTGCATCCGAATAGTTTGAGGTTGTATCTCATATTTGCATCCTAATGAGTTCAAGAACTTGTTTAGCAAATCCTACCACTTATGCCTCAAAAAAAAACCAAAAAATAAATTATATATGTATTTAACATGTATTGGTAATTTAGAGGGTAAAAGTCTAAAATGTGCTGAGGTCAGGACAGAGTTATATTTTATCATGATGTTTATCTCAAAATATATTCTCAGATATCAGAAGTAACAAACTTGAGTTTTCAGACCTTTATCAAATAGTCAGGCACTGTATGATTCCCTTCTATAGATTCCTAGACATAATCTTAATCCAGGGAGGTCTTAAACTTCTCCAACCACCGAGCTGAATTATCTACTACACTTAGTGAGGACACTTGACAAACTGATCTCACATGCTATGTTCAAACCAAAGCATTATTAGATTTTCTTTGGAGAAATACTTTAGTATTAGGACTTCCCCTGATAGGAAACAGGTGACATTTACCTGGGAGCCCAAACACAGAGTTCCTGACCCAATAGAGCTCTGTGTTCCTTGTAGATTCTTCCCCTCACAAAGACCTGTCTTGACTTTACAGTCATCCTGTGGCAACTAGGCATTTGAATAGATTTCTGTCATTGGGAGTAAACCCTGAAGAAAATTTACATTTCAGCAAATCTTCATGAATGTCCTGTGTATTTACTATATCAGTAAATTCTCAGTTGCAGTTACACATTTCTGCATTTCTGTGGTTAGTTTCACATTTTCAGATAAATAGGCCTTTGTGTAATTAAGAATGAGTGTCTAATTCTAAACACTTCCTTTAAATCTTGACTCCTATTGTTTCAAAAGATAAAGATTTGGGCTTGTACATGTTAGGTATACAGAGCCAGTAGGACTTTTAGGTGGTTGAAAATGGTTTGCTGAGCTCTAAATGAAATTTAGTATTTGGGCATATGAATTTGGAAATCACTTGTCTACGTGTAGTTTTATCTTGGATTTAATCGGAATATATGATAAAATAAAGCTATTTGTTATCATTTGAAGCTCTGACATCATTGCCCTAGAAATTTGAATTGGGACAGGTTTCTATTCAATATACACATTCTATAACAGTTATTTGGCTGCTACTTAGTAGCCTAGATCTAGAGCAGATATAGTGTGCAAATTAAATCATCCTCCCTCCAAAAATGTGCATTTTATGAAACCTATTTCTACACTAATAGCAACACGATGCTTGGCTATCTCATGATACAAAATTTTTCTTCATTCTTCCTTCTGAGATAGAATTCTAGCAGAATACTAATGATTTTGTGCATTATTACAGAAGATTCAAGAAAGTGATACTGCCTACCAAAGAGGCCCTGGTATTTTCAAAATCTTCATTGTAGGAAGAGAAAAGGCTTTCAGTGAGAGACTAGGCCTGAGGAGGACTTCCTTGTGGGTAAACTGAGCTGAATAAGTGCTTTACACTGCTCTTGGAGTCAAATTCTGACATAGAAATCTGGTATAAATAATAAAGAAATCACTCTGGTATTTTCTCTAGTAAGAAATAAAGTATCACATTCCCAGACTATTTTATTTTGCGAAAACTAGACACAACATTAAAAATATACTAGGGTATCACAGATTAAATATGGGTTTGTTTAGATGGCATGTTTACCTTTTCATATTTTCCTATGTCAAGCACCCATGATACCTAATATACTGGAAACCGTGGCTCTCAGAAAGACAAAAGTCACCGTTGCTACCATTTTTCTAGCATTTACTCTGTAACAGGAACTTCCATGAACTTTATATGGTATCTTCTGATGACCAGAAATTTCCTTCTGCTTTATTTTCTTGCCACAATAATTATTAGTGTCATTTTGAATGATTTTGTCCTCTTCTTAGATATTCAGGATATCTGTCTTTCTTTCTGTTTTTCTTATTTTGTATGCCATTTATGCACTTTATTTAAGATAATGTATTTTCTTTTTATTGAGTTTATTGGTACAATCTAGGTATACAATACAGTTATATTCATCATTGGGATCCTGTACCTTTACATAATAAGTCTTGATTCTCATTTTTTTCCCTTGTCCCTGCCCTCCCTTAACCCCCTCCTCCCTTCCCCATTTACAAACACTTTATTTCCATTTTTTCAATTTCTCATATTTTTTCCCTCTCCCTTATTACCTTTCCCCCACCCTTCCCACTTTCCCTACACCTTTAGCCCTTTACTTCCTATTTCACATTATTAATTATAAGATAATGTATTTTCTATTGCTATAAGTGGGATTCTAGCATCAATGTCAAATGGCAGCTAACCACTTCAGGAAAAACTGACTTTTCTATTTTGAAAAAGACCTGAAGAAGATCTACCTTTGTGCTTTAAACAAAATTTGTTTTTTGAGGTACCAGGGATCAAATTCAGGACCTTGCATTTGACAGGCAGATGAAGTGCCAATGAGCTAAATCCCCAGCTCTCATGTTTTAAATTATACTGACTATTTTGACCCATCCTTTTTTTTTCTCCTCAAGCAAGACTTCAAAAGGAACTTTGATGAGCTGTTTCTGTTTGGTGCCACCATACCTTTCTCTACACAATGATACTTGTCCATTTAAAAAGAATAATCATCTTATCTTTGATCTTTAACCATCCTTAAAATACTTTTATTCCCTGTATATCTGAGGAGATTTTAATCATGGGTTGTGTTCGTTATAGGTGTGACATTTAGAGGATATGGTGCTTTATAATCTTTTTCTTTCAGGTCCAGAATATGTGCCCCTTCCCCATGAACCAGACCCTGAGGTCTCTCAGAGTGAACCTGGTAAATTAATTATTTTATTTTCCCAGTTAGAAGTGTATTTTTAAAAAATAGTCTTACAAATAAAGTTTAATGACTATGATATAAAAGTAGCAGCCTCCAAAAAGTAGTGTATATAAAATGAATATCTCTTTGAGGGAATTTTAATCATATAATATGGTTGGAATTTTTTTCCTCTTAAATGAAGGACTAACATGATAAGTTTATCTTCTTTGGAAGTGCTTTTATTGAATAGAATATCATACTGAAATTGTAAAACATAATTATTGAGTAAGCCAACTGTTTACATCATTTTAAAATATAAAAGTAACTACATTATGACTATAAAATATACTTTTAAGTAAAAAATGATGCCTGCTCAAATATTTTTCTCAAAATTATGGGAGTTAAATCTTTAAAATTTTGTTTAAACTAAGTTCCCTGAGTTCTGTTATGTAGAATTTGCTTACATCTATTATGGTTCTTAGTGTTCTTTTGTTCACCTTATGTTCAAATGATTAAATGAATGCATCTAGAAAATATGAAATTATTTTGGCTTTACAAGATAGTGATTCTCACTAATATGTTTCTTTGGTTTGCTTTTGATATAGTTCTGCAACCTGTTACCTTTAGAATTGAGCCACCAAAGACAACAATAGGTAATGGTTTTTCCATATTGACTCTGTTCTCTTTGCTGTCATCAAGACTGCAGGTCTTTGTCATATGACCATAACTGAAACATCATCTCTCCTCAGTCCATTTCATCATCTAATTCTCATTATTATTATTCTTTCAAAAATGGAAGAGCTATGGTTTTACTACTGTAAAGGTTTTTTTTTTTCCTGACCGCTAGTTTAAGATGGCTCATTACTGAGTGGTTCATGTTCTACCTTGTTATCTTCATAATTCTACCTTTCATGTCGCCATGTTGTGAACAATGAATGTCTGCTGGGTTAGTGGTTCTTAGCTGTAATGTTACAACATATTAGATGTGATAACTGTGAAATGTACTGTAAGGAATTAATATTGCTCAAAAGATGGAAAATTGCCATAATTTTTGTGCAAAAAATGAGCAGATCAAAAAAATTATCCCAATAATTTTGTGATAGCTATGCTTTCTTGAATGGGAGATTAAAAAGAAAGAGCTACCTCTAACAGACCAGGATTATGTCTTACACACACCCTGCCTTAACCACTCCTTGAGTGGGTCAAGCATAGATCTATTATTATGTGTCCTGGTAGAAAACAGTTGAGAACTATTACTGTAATATTCCATAATCATTTTCCTAAAAGTTCTGTACACATTTAGTTTTCATCATTACTCATATGTTTCCCTTTTTCTGCTTCAAATGAAAGAAAAGAATGTAATTCCATTCTGGTTTGGTGCTGGCTTTGAGTTAAAAGTTTATAGCCAAGGGCCTGTGATTTAGCTCAGTGGTGCCGCTGCCTCCCTTGCAAGCACAAGGTCCCAAGTTTGATCCCTGGTACCAAAAAAAAAAAAAAAAAAAAAAAAAAAAAAAACCTTGGTACTTTTCTTTTGCAGCTCCATTAGAGACACGAAGGATCCCTTTCATACCTATAATTTCACCAAGCCTTAGTCAAGAGGAACTACAACCCACTCTTGGTAAAAAAAAAAAAATTTTTTTTGATATGTCAGTCAAATGAGGGATCTACTTTGAGGAGTTGCCCTTAAAGTACATTATGTTGCCGTAAGTACATTACAATAAAGGGTTGTGTCCAAACAATACAAGATTTCTTTTTACTGTTATATAAAAAATATTTTTGTCTCTTTATACTTTCATATTAACTGTAATTTGTCCTTCTAATGTTTATGCTGATTTTAACATGGTTCCAAAGTCGATATCACCTGAGACATTGAAGTGAAAGTACTTTTCAAAATCCATTATGGACTAAACAATCTCACTTCCATGTCCTGTGAGTGTGTGTGTGTGTGTGTGTGTGTGTGTGTGTGTGTCTTTGTTTACTGAAGGAAGAACTATCTTCTGCTAACTATCATAGGTAACTTTCTTATGAGCAGAATAATGAGAATAAATTAAAGCAGGATAAACATAGTAATATGTTCTTTATGCCAAGCATTTCTTTGGGTCCAGTCTATGACAAAAGGAATGATGTTATTTGCTTATATCATTATGATGTAATAATTTCAAGAGAGTAGGCATACACTCTCATACCTATTTTGTTAAAAATGTTCTTGAATGTCAAAAACAGGTACTTTTATTTTACATGAGAAAAATAGAAGAATATTTATTCCCATAAGGTATAATGACGTATCTTCTCATGTAATATCTATTTCTTCCAACTCATTTAAACGCCAGTGAATTTTTGGAGTAAGGAGGAGACAGAGAGAAAATAAATGCATAAGACACAAGATTGTTTCATACATAAGCCACACCTCAAATTAACTAATATGGGGTCATAGAACAATGGTCCTGTGCAAGAAGCATTTGAAATCCTAGTAATAATCATTAAAATAATAACAAAAGTCAGAAAATATAATAAGCAAGATTTATTATTAAAATACACCACTAGCTGAATTATTATGATTCTAGGGCATATTTTTAAATGTAATTTACTCTTTTGTCACTGCATGGGGCAGAAAAGAACATGGAGTGCTTTTGTTTTAACTTTTTTGTTATATTCACAGTGATAATTATTTCAAACAAGCCATCTTACTATGTTTTTCTTCAGAAAAAATAGACCAATCTACCCAAGAGCTCTTCACAACTAAGATTCCACGAACAACTGAATTGGCAAAGACAACTCCAGGTAATACTATTTCTCCACCTCTGGAGAATGACTTTTCTCATTTGCTTCCCCTCCCCCTCATTGAGTTTATTGATACATTTTAGGTATACAGTACAGTTACATTCATTATTGGGATCCTGTACCTTTACATGACAGGTCTTGGTTCTCATTATTTCCCTTTTTCCCTGCCCTCCCTTCACCCCTCCTCCCCTCCCCCTTTACAAACACTTTATTTCCATTTTTTCATTTTCTCATATTTTTTTCTTTTCCCCTACTAGCTTTCCCCGTACCCTTCCCACTTTCCCTACACCTTTAGCCCCGAATAGTCTCTCTGGTGTGAATAAACCATAATAGTACATAAGATCCTAATGATATAGTGGACAATGTGAAATAGGAAGAAAGGGGCTAAAGGTTTCATTTGCTTTTAATCAAGAAACTTTCTTTTCAAAAAGTTTTTTCTCATCATGGTGAATTGCTTAACTTTTTTCATTTTGAACATAAAGGACATCAGCTAAACCTGAATCTGAGTATCAGTTGAATGCAGAAAGGACAAGTTCTTTAGTTACAACATTGTTCTTGAATGTTTGTCCTCTAGGTGCTGATAACTAGTAATAAAAACTCTCCTTTTTGTCTTCCAGCCTAACCATCATATGTCTCATTTTCTACATCTGATAAATAAGGAAGAATTTTTATCATTTTCCTTCTTCCTTGCCCAGGCCCTCCCCTTCCCAGTTCATCTTTTCTCCATCTGTCTCATTTCACCCCCCATGATGAAACTCACTTATTTTGTGGCCTGAGAAAAGAAACTATTGATAAGAAAAGAACAAAATCTTTTTTAAAAAAAGTAGTGACAGTATTTAAACCTCCAAGAAGGCATTTTTCTCTAATTTTCTGTTATTACTTCTCTGTGACTTCCTATTTTGGGGGAAATGTACTCACCTACAGAAACCTGTATACCTTTGTGCTTTTTGTATTTTCCTATCCTGTTTGGATTATATCCAGTTGTGAATATCTAGTACTTTAGTGTTACTGTCATTACTCTTTTAATGATCCCTTTTGCCCGTCCTTATTAAATGATAGAAAATGAAAAAGAAAAAAAAACAAAGTAAACTTTTTTAAGGAGTTGGAATGTGAGAGGGAAAGTTGGTGGATTAAATTTGAATTAACAAGAGGAAATGATAATGACAAAAAATCTAATTTGAGATATATACTTAGACAATATTTATTCTAAACAAAGGCAACTAAGTAGGACTGTTGTACAGGACAGCTTCTTTAAATTCTACAAATCTTTTCCTGTTTGATGGTTTAGCTTTTTATTAAATTTTCATTTTATTAATTAATATTTTCTTTAACTTTTATTTCTTTATAAATACACACATTATTCAGAAGCATAACATCAGCCTTCTCACATCTTCATTATCATCTTTAGCCATTAACAGCAGATGGTCAGTTGTGTTATTACATCCATATCCTGTCTTTCTTTCTATGTTTTGGCAAATCTCTTTAACATTTCATTTTATAGAAGATAGGTGTATTCTCCTGACCAATATCTTGGTGTAAAATATATAAATATTTACAGTAATCAGGATAAGTAAAGATACTCACTCAGGTCAGGCTGTGCTCTCAACTTTTAAAAAAAGTATTTCAGCTTTTGAAAGCTTTGTAGATTCAGAATCAAAGATCAAAGCCTTGTTTTCCCCTGTTTTACTTTTTCTTAAATAGGAATGTTGATATTGTGTCATCATTCCAATGTATATAGAATTTTTGTCAAATTCCTTCTAAACCATTTTTTATTACATGAGAGCTTAACACTTTACTGGGTATCTATGAAGGATGTGCTATTATTATATAAACTATCTTTATACATTTAAGCAATGAGTTATATTTTACTTTTATCCTCATATATTAAGGTTCTTAGATTGAGCCTCTACTGTGCTGCCCTAGGATTCATGCTTCAGGTTTTTGGCCAGAATCTTTAGGGTGGGCTCATTAGGAATCCATTTGCAGAGACAACAAAGAACAAGTTTATTTTATTTATTTATTTCTTGGTACTGGAGCTCGAACTCTGGACCATGTGCTTTTGAAGCAGGCAGCAGAACCACTGAGCTAAATCCCCAGCCCCAAAGAACAAGTTTAAAAGGAGCCCATCTGCGAGTGTAAGAGAGCATTCACAAGCTGGTCCATCCCAATAAACCTGTTTGACAGTAGAGGGTCAACTTTTATAAAGGCACACTGTGTGTCCCTGGGATCATCCTCATACATGTGCCTGAGTGCTGAGTCAGAGGACAATCTGCTATTTTGTTTTATTTTAATGTCAGGCATTAGGAATATAAGAAAGCATGTAGCAACTGAAAGACATGCAGTAGAGATGAAATCATTCCTCTTGGTCCTCATACTCTGACCATGTGTATGCCACTGATACTTGTGGCTTTGTGGTCTCCAATCCCTATCTCCCACATCATTTTTTTGTGTGTTGCAGACTTATCCCTGTGTCTACTGAGACAATTTCCTTGCAGGGTTCTGTAACTCAACCCCTTTCCCTCTCCCTTCTGATTTCAACCCACTGTAGCTTTGATCATTTTCTGTAGGTCTGATCATTTTCTTTCATCCAATTGTCTCTCCCCCACCCAGGGAAATATACCTTGTTCCTTGTTCCCTGTAAGGGGGAAGACTATGAGAACTCAAAATATTTCTCTGTAGTCACTTTATACTTATTTTTTATGGTTTCTTTATACAGTATTATAATGTTTTATAAAAGTACATTTTTATAACGTAATTTAGATAAGTCATCTTTTAAATTGTTCATTTTTATTATTGGTCATCCCAAACTATGTGATAATGTTTATGTAGTTACATTGTCATATAGCTCTTCTGTCTTCTTCTGTTTTGCTTTGTTTTTTTGTTTTTTTTTTTTCAGCTTAAAGTTGAAACTCCGTAGTGGTTTTCTTAAGGTCATGAGGTAGTTGGTAATAAGTTATATGAATTAACTCCAAGACTAAAGTTAAATTATATTTCAACTCTTATTAAAAGTTCTTTCTAAATTTAAGTGAAGACTAAAAATAGCCTCTGATCCTATGGTTTTGTAATAATGAATGCACTGCTGATTATTTATTTTTGTGCTGTTCTCTGATCTCTTCCCTGTTCAAAGTTTTAAAATTTGTATGTTTTCTAGAATGAGACAAATAGAAACCATGAAGCAAAAGCAATCTAACCTTAACAATGGTTCATATTAAAAAAAGCTGAAATAGGTTAGACTGAGAAGAATTTCAGTCAACTCTCAAAACTGAAGAAAAACATTTTCAAGTCATCATTTAGGGTGTGTGGGAATTAATACTTTCTAACAGTCCCTCTATTCCCTCTGATTATAACCCTTGGGAGGGATCTAGAGAATTTCAATATGCCTTTGCTGTTGCTGCCTTGCAGTATTGCAGAATCTTGCTCATCATAGTCTTCTTATTGGAAGCTTATAAATGAGCTGCATTGTAAACTATTTCATGGGTGTATTTTGTTTTTTTAAGCTGGGTAGGCAAAGCATTGATGATTTATGAACAAAATCATAAAAATGATGTAATCTACATACATAGTTTGCAAGAAAAATTCTTTCCAGTCTCAGCTAAAGCTTTAGCAAGAAAGTTGGTTGCAAAAACCAGCATCTGGTATGAGAGAAACAGGGAAGAGCTAAAGTAGGATGAACAAATTCCAGGGTGAAAATACACTTTAAAACATTAAAAAAACAAAAATATTTAGTAACTTTTATCAAGTTTGCCTGCTTACAATGGTTCCCTGTTTATTAATTCATTAAGATCTCATTAGAGTTCATGTCCAAGGCCTGGATAACAGGAGTGGAGACTAAGGAGATGTTTCGGTCTCAAGGATTAATTCTCACTCCTTGCTCACGTTTCCTTGATGGTGGGGAACCAGATATCATGGTCTCTATTTCTATGTATGGTACCAATATGGAGGGCTTTCAGAGTTTATGAGTAAAGTCAATTCAGTAGAGACTTCTGTTCCTACTTTTCGTCTTCATATCTACTAAAGACTTTGTTTCTCTTTTGGTCTTTAAGTTTGCTTTTCTTCTTTGGGAAAATAATGTTTTACAGTGATTCCTTACCGAGAGACATGGATGGGTGGATGGTGGATGGTGGATGGATGGATGGATGCATGGATGCCTTATGTGTTTATAGCATTAAGCAACCTTCTGGGAAAACCAATGCACTTGAAAAACATGGAATAGATGACTAATCCTTAATACATATTACAAATTATCTACATCACTCTATATACATATTTGATTTTCTTTCATGAATATGTTCATTTATATTATATTCCTTTAGCATGAAATATATAATGAATAATTCAAGATTTCAAAACATTCTTTTTATTATCTTCCAAAGCCTATTAGTTGTTAATTCTTAGAGTGATATATCTCCATTAATTTAGTGGACTTTGAAGTATAAGTAATTAAATATGAAGGGTTTCTTCTATTTCAGCACTGCACAGATACTACACTACTCCTGGAAGGTCCAGAATACCTGACAAATCACACATCAGACCTGGTAAATTGTTTCTCTTTCTTTGATGACCTAAATAATTCAGAGTTTGAGGAAGATATTAAGTGGATTTAAACAGTTAAATTCACCAAGAGAGATACATAGGAGATACAATAAAGATATGCAGAATCTCTGATCTTTGTAGGTAATTATAGAGGCACTAATGAATCGATGTAAATGATAGAACTTAATTAAGGTTTTTCATGAGTGTTCAGATTCAGAGACCACTATAGAACTATATTGATATGAAAATATTTTTTAAATGGTATTTATGCATAAATCATATAACTTCAACTTTCCATGACGGTTTCAAATATTATTTCTTCCTTCAGAAAGCATTATCTTTTCTCAGTATAAAAAGGCTTTGTAAAGGGAGAACATGTTTATTTTACTCCTTTAAAGGATAAAAAAAAATTAAATTGTAAACAGCCAAAATAAAGTCACAGCTATATATTAGGAAATACTTTAAATTTACTAAATTCTCTAAAGACCTTGGGATTTTCTTCCATAAAGTATTTTTAAGTAAGCGTTAACTTGAAAAGGTTAACTTGGAGAAGTTGATTCAACTCCTAATGGTAATTAGGCACAGATATCCTATGTAAACAAACATCTTCATTTATGGATTTTGTGTCAGAGGAGCTGTTGGGGGTTCAATATGTTACTGTAAATCATTTCTACAAAATAAGGAAACAGTAAAGATAATGGTTGACCAAGGCTGAATGTTTGCCACCTGATCTCTCAGATACAGTTTAGGAAAATGAGATGCTGAAAGCAATCAGAAAAGGCAAGCAGACTAGCTCCAGAACTTACTCACACAAACAAAATCTGTTCCATGCACCTCCTTAAAGATAATTCTAAGTGACTATAACATAGGTGACCTCTTAAAGTTTTGGAAGTGTGTGGCATTCTACAGAGAAGGAGAGAAATTTAGATGTTTTCATCACAATGTTCAAAGTGCATGTCTGCAAGGACTAATACAATAAAACATCTGTCCCTAGAGACTCCTACAAAAGGACCACCAACTTATGAGTTATGAATTGAGGCCTTGACAATAAATACACTTCAAATTTTGATTTTTTCCTTAGATATATATAGTCCTGCTCTTTCTTCAGTTCCGTTTTAGAATATATTTAATGCTGATAGATGAAGCAAGATAAATAATTCCCAGTTAGATTTATAAGTTTCCTTTCCAGTTATTTTTTCAGGTCAAATATTAAATCCCAGTGACTATCTCACTAAAAATTTAGATCTCTATTTCCAGACTCATCTGTAATTTTTATATCAGAATATAGTTTCTGTATTCTGAACAAGGCTCTTTAGTGAAACATAATTTTCTTATTGCTAGTTAAATTACTTCCATCTTGAAATTTGTTTTCCTTAGTGGCAAACTTTTAACTACAAAATATTAAACTATTCATTTCCCATTTTTTGTAGTTCTGAACAGGACAACTATCAAACCTATTAGACCCAAACCTAGTAGGATACCCAGCAGGAATGGAGTGGGAACAGGTAATCTAAATTTATTTCCTTTTAGTCTTGTCAAAACTACAAAAGTTAGTTATTGTTATATAATTTTGTTAAATTTATACTTCAATTTCTGGGTTTTCTCTCTCTCTCTCTCTCTCTCTCTCTCTCTCTCTCTCTCTCTCTCTCTTTTTTTTTTTGT
>NW_022900936.1:45373853-45397526 GCF_012274545.1 Fukomys damarensis | reverse complement strand
ACCTTGGGCCGGCACTTATGAGGCAAGTGGTGGAATCACTGAGCTAAATCCCTGGCCCTAAAGATTTTTTTTCCTAAATCCCCAGCCCTCTCTTTTACCAGTTTTAAAAATTCTTTGCAAAACTGAAACTGAAAATTAGAATTCATCCCAAAATCAAAACATCAAATGTCTCTAAAATAATGGGAAATAATTTTTCACTTTTCTAAGCACAGTCCACTATATTAGGTACAATATTAGAGTCATAATATGAATCCTGATTAAATATAAATTACTGAATGAGCATAATAAAAATAGCTATTTCCCTAATTTCAGAACACTTTTCATTCCTGAGCTGACCTTTGAGAGTGTGATTCCTTGGTTTTTAAATTTATAATTATTTCATAAGTATTGTCATAATTTTCTTAAAGAGTTGCATGTATCAATGGTCTGGTATATAGAATTGACACAAGAAACATTTAATCAACAAAATTAGCAACTGATCATCCTTCTTAGTCATACTAGTGTTTACAAATCATTCAGTTTAAATAAATGGCATAACCCTTATTTGGTCAGATCTGAAATTCTAATAATGCTCTTCAAATCAAATAATGAGGACAATAATATAAATTCCTAAGTCATGAAAAACAAGAAATAGCTGTGCCCAACTATTCTTTTTATTCTTACCAACTGTAAGATTAGGCAGTGCATAATTTCTCACATTGGCATAAACAATCTGAACCTAAAAAGGACCATCTCTCAGATTCTTTTGGGAAGAAAACAGGTACAAATTATTTAATATTCAAGTAATTCCTTGAAAGCTGCAAAAATAAAAATAGAAAAAAAGTGTTAATTGTCAACAAAGCAGCTGAAAGAACAAGTAAAGTTGATATGATCACATTTGAGAGCCATTAGCTTTACATGTAATCAAACATTAATTCTTACCAGAAAATACACATTATCTTTTGGGGAGAAACAGAGGATTACTATATTTCATCTTCTCAATCATATAAACATTTTCGAAAGCCATCTGCATCACAAATTGGCATCTATTGCCCCTGTGTTCATAAAACCAACTTTGCAGTAATAACTCATCCAACATAGCTTTTGAAGAATAATATGTCAATACTTCTACAATTTAGTTAGTGGCTAGTGGAGAGGGGACTGGTGGGCAGATGTAGAGAATGCAGAATTCATTGTTTCCCTTTCCTTCCTGCTCCTTTATCTCTAACTAAAATTTACTGTACTGTTCTATATTCTGTTGTCCATCTGCTGGGTCAAGGAAGGGCTTACAGTTAGCTTATAGTGAGTAAGGGTCAACAGATGGTATCTAGATGTCATCTCCTTTAGGATCAGGTCTTAGCTGAGAATAGAGATAGGGAGTTACACCTCCATGTCTGCCACAGTAATGCAAAACAACCCAATGGAATTGACCCCAGGACTGCAAGATTGGCTCCACATTCTGACTAATCTAGTTCACTAACAGAATAAAAAAGAAAAAACATATGATCATTTGAGTGGATTAAAAATCTACACAAAAGTTCAAAATTCAATAATGATGAAAACTCAGGAATTTCAGAACAGAAAAAGATTGCTTCAATCTGATAAAGGCCATCTGTGGAAAGCCCACAGTAACATCACACTCAGATGTGAAGAACTGAATTCTTTTCTCCTAAGATGGAAAATACAGCTACTTTTACCACTTCAAATGAATATAATAGTGGTGAGTGTAGCCTGTGTAGTAAGGCAGGTAAATTGTAGTTCTGAAACTATCTTGCCACATACTATTAGGCAATACTATTCAATACTCAAACCTCAGATTCTTTTCTCTAAATCCTAATGAGGAAACCACACTTTACTGTCCCTACATGGCGTGTGCTTCATAATGAGAACCCAGACTCCTTGGGGTAAGGAATGTGTCTTTCTGGGCTGTGGCTAAATTGTCCAGGTTGCTGGCTCATTGCTCTTGAAATTTTAGCCAGGTGCTAAGATGTGAAGACAAGGGTGCAAAGAGATCAAGCATCCATTAATATAACACCTCTTTTTGGATACAAAAAATGGAGTTACTGATGCATTTTAAAATTGATTCCAAGTTTATCATGTTTGTTTGCAAAATTGTCATTGCTATGGTGAAAAAATACTCAACTCAGTACTTCATTTTGGACAGTAAATTGCTAGGTGTCAAACTATGTAAATCCAGAGATTTTTGGAGAACTTCCATAGGACAGTTGGTGGCTCATGCTGCAGCTCAAGGCTTGAATCTTCCAGAACTCACTGCCTTTCAGAAGATGGACCCACTAATCCTGCTTGAGGGAAAAAAAAAAATTCAGGTCATAGCTTGGGCCGGACTGTTTACAGGGTGCCAATTCCTGAAGATTCATTTTCTGCAGTGTCTCTCTTACTGGCGTCGTTTCCTTCTTTCTCCTCCCAGTGCCTCTCTGCTGCCTTTGGCTTTCATTTGTTCATTAGCTCTTGCTCACTTTGGTTTGACTGAGGTCAACAGAAGTTCACTGTTCTACCCGGAAGAGGAACGAAAGTATCCTGCCCCAGCTCTTCATACTGAGCTCCACAGCTGCCTTTCTCAGGACCCTTCCCAGTTCTGCTACTACCACCAGCTCCTTTTCATCTCTAAAGTCTGGAGAAAGTCCTCCTAGCAACTGATATGCTATTGATTTGGGTGCTTACAACTAAAAATTATAACAGTAAGATGCTTCTGTTTCCAACTATACAAAAAGTAATTTTTTGTTTTGTTTTTTGTTTTTTGGGTACCGAGGATCAAACTCAGGACCTAGCATTTGCAAGGCAGTTGCAGCACCACTGAGCTTAATCCCGGGAAGAAAGTAATACTTTTTAAAATTCCCTCTTTGTCTCTTCCCCCACTCACCCCACTTTGCTCTCTCTCCCTCTCTGTCATGTTAAAGACCAAACATAGGGCCTTGCACAAGCTACTCAACCATTCCACCAATGAGCTACATCACCAACCCAATATTTTTCTTGATTAGGGAGAGGAAAAGAATTTATGTTTTGGATCTTATTCATCAAGAAACCCTGTAGAACTCTGGGTCCTCTACTGTCAACTCACTTGCCCCTTTGGACACTCATCCCTGCTTGGTAAATCTGCATGTACTTGGTCAAGGTGTGCTGAAAGCCTGCAACTATTTTCTGAGTCCATACAGTAGTGACAGGAATGGATAACCAATGTTTTTCAACTATGACCATTTAGCTTTTATTTAGTGGTTGTCACTTCAACCTACCCAAGAGACACAGAATAGAGCTTTAGGGTGATATTCACCAGCAGGAGAAAAAAAGAAAAAAGAAATTACAGGAAGACACACCACTTGGGAGAGAGGCTTTGAAGACAGGAATATGATTCTGAATCTCAATGCTTCCTAGATATGAGATGTTGGGCAGTTTACCTAAACCCCAAGCCTTGGGCCCTTCCTCACTTGTGGGCCCTGGATGTTATCACTATATCTCCCACACAGAAGCACAGCATGGCTAAATCAAACAACTAATATGTAAGGTGCTTGCACAGTATTGGATTAAAATATTTGGAGAACTGTGAAAAAGGATCTACTCAAGACAAACACAGCCTACTGGCCTTTTAGGAGATATCATTTTTTAAATCTTTTTTTACTGTTGAGGGAAAGAGATAAGTCAAACCCTACCAAACTAAGTTATTCTGGTAGCATGAAAAGAAATATTTTCCATTTCCCTATTCCATTCACACAGCAGCCACTTAAATGGGCCATTACCATTATCACTGACAGTGGGGCAGAGGAAGAAAATGAATATGCTATTCGTTTTCACCATCCCTGCAGAGTTAGCCATAAAATAGTCGTTGGTCCCTGAAACTTTTCCTACCACAAATAAGCAACATTTGATTCATGGTGCCATGTAAACATCTTCCATGATTTTATATACTTTCTTTTATTTGATCATCAGATTGTGTATTTTCCATGTTAAGTTCATCATCAAATTCCACAATTAAATGCAGAAATGTCATCTCATTTTTGGTACAGAGCCTCTGCTGTATATTTAATCATTACACCTCTCTCTGAACATTAAATGAGATTGAATAAGTGATGTCCTTAAAAAGTTCCCTGGATTACAGTGAGCATTCAAAACAAGACTGTTATCATTGTTACTATGGTTGTTGTTAATGTACTAACCAGTATATTAATTGTTAATTAAGTAATTCTTATTTTTAATATAATAATTACAGGTCCTCAGAGTATGGATTCTTTTTTAGGATGAGTTATAATATAAGAAATGATATTTATTATTTAGGTTCTTAAAAATATCTGCTTCTGCTGGGGATTTAGCTCAGCAGTTTGGTGGCCTGCCTCGCAAGGGCAAGGACCTGAGTTCGATCCCTGGTACCACCAAAAAAAAAAAAAAAAAAAAAAAATCTGCCTCTAAGCCAACCATAGTGGTGCATGTCCATAATTCTAGTACTCTGGGAGGCTGAGATAGGAGGTTTGAAAGTTTATACCCAGCCTGGACAACTTAGTAATTTTAGCAAAATTCAGTCTCAAAGTAAAAAACAAAAAAGGGCTGAGCATGTAGCTCAGTGCAATGGCACTGGTTTCAATCCCAAAACAAAAAAATCTTTTTATATTTTTCCTTAATAGAGACTGTCTTTCAGATGATTATTTTATAATAGGACTTATATATGTAAATACTGAGTAGTTTCTCTGGTGTGAAAAACTAAAAGTGTAAATAAGAATCAAAATGTATAATTGATATTGTGTAATAGGAAGAAAATGTCTAAAGGAGTAGGGAAAGTGGGAAGGGGAAAGGAAGGAAGGCAAAAGAAAAAAATGTGAGGAAAGGAAAAACATGGAAACGAAATCTTTGTGAATAGGAAAGGTTGGAGGGGGTGAAAGGAGGGCAGGAGAATGGGGAAAAATAATAACCAAGATACAGCATATAAAGATACAAAATCCTAAAGATAAATGTATTGTACACCTAAAATGTACCAATAAAGAAACTTAATGAAAAAAGATTATTTTATAAAGTAAAAGAATAATTATGAAAAACTAAGATGAAAAATACATTGGTTCCCTCTATGCTAATAACCAAAAGTTAAGCCTATTTAGGTAAATGGCCAAATAATAATTACCAGAGTGACATGAGACAAAAGTATCAAGCTATTTTTAACTCAATTTCTTCCAAATAGAAATTTGTTCCTCTAAACATGTTCATTACTAATTGACAAATCCCAAAGGTAACTTTAGCCTCAACAGCCTGATAGAAAGTTCTGTGCAGGAATATTTTTTAAATATTAAAATGTACATTTTAGATATACATAATCATCACATTCATCATAGGGATTTTGTACCCATATATAATATATCTTGATTCTTCTTTTTCCCCTTAATCACCTCCCATCCCTTCAACCTCTCTTCCACTCCTTGTTTATGAAAGCTTTCTTTCCATTAATCTATTTTTTTTCTTTTCCCATCCTTCCTCCCCCTGCTTTGTTCTCCTTCCCATTTGAACATTTTCTTCCTATTTCCCAATATCCATTATACATTTTGGTCAGCATATACCCTTTCAATTTCTCACACCAGAGAAACAATGTGATATTTAACCATGTGTATCCAATTCAACTCACTGAAGAGTAAGGTCTCAAGGTACATCCATTTAGCTAGAAATGTCTCAAGTTTATACTTCTTTTTGGCAGAGTAATACTCCATTGTATAAAAAACCCCAACATCTTTATCTATTCATCTATTAATAGGCGTTTGAGCTGTTTTCAAGATTTAGCTATTATAAACTGTGCTTCCGTAAACATGCATGTTCATATATAACTGTGGTATGATCTTTTTAATTCTTTCAAGAAGATACCCAAAAGAGGAATAGCTAGGTCAAATAGAATCTCTAGTTTTAGTTTTGAGGAAGCTACACATAGATCTCTACAGTGATTGCACCAGTCTACACTCCCACAAAAGTGGAGAAGGGTTCCTTTCTCCCCATACCCATGTCAGCATTTGTTATTGGTTGATTTCTTGATAATAGCCATTCTTTCTGGAGTGAGGTGGAATCTCAGCATTGTTTTAATTTCATCTCCCAGATGGCCAGTGATGTTGAAGATTTTTTCATATATTTATTTGCTGTTTGTACTACTTTATTTGAGAAGTGTCTATTCATTTCAGATGCCCACTTTTGAATTGGGTCTTTAAATTTGGGCAGTCTGATTTTTTGAGTTCTTTATATATTTTAGATATCAGTCTTTTGTCTGAGGAACAGCTGGCAAAAATTTTTTCCCACTCTGTAAGTTGTCTTTTCACTCTGTTGGTGGCTTTTGTTACTGTGCAAAAGCTTTTTAATAAGATGAAATCTCAGTTGTTGAGTCTCTGTAATATTTCCTATGTGATCTGGGTTTTTTTCATAAAATGTGCCTACATCTGTGTCCTCAAGACTCCTCCTTATTCTATCCCCCAGCAGATTGTTTATTTTTTTAATATTTATGTCTTTGATCCATTTCAATTCAAGTTTAGTGCATTTCAGAGATATGGGTCTAGGTTTGATCTTTGGCATGTGGAAAGCCAGTTTTCCCAGCACCATCTATTAAAAAAGCCTATCTTTCTTCTGTGAAGGTGTTTGAATGAGTGTGTTGAATGAGTTGTTTCTTCAACTTCTAATATGTTCCATTGATCATCAGGTCTAATTTTTTTCCATTTCCACACTGTGTTTATCATATAGTGTCATGTATTTGTAGTACAATTTTAAGTTGGGAATTGTGATGTCCCCTTCCTTGCCTTTGTTGCTCAGAATTGCTTTTGCTAGTCTAGGTCTCTTCTGGTTGTAAATTAATTTTAGGATTGTTTTCTCTAGTTCTGAGGGGTATGTTATTGATATTTTGATTGGAATTGCATTAAATCTGTATAACATTTTTGGAAGTATGGCCAGAGTCACTATATTGTTCCTGTTTATCCAAGAACAAGGGATATCTATCCATTTCCTTATAGTCTCTCTGATCTTTTTTCAGAACATTGTAATTTTCACTGCAAAGATCTTTTACTTCCTTTATTAGATTGATTCCTACGTATTTCATTTTTTATGCTATTGTAAAATTGTGGTTTCCCTAATTTCTCTCTCAGTAAATTTGTTATTTGTGTACAGGAATGCTATTGACTTTTGAGCACTGATTTTGTAAAGTCAATTAATTAAGCATAAACCCAAACACATTGCAATTCCAAGGTTTCTATGGGCATGGAGGAGTGGGAGGAAATTGTTAAAACATAAAATGTACTCATAAACATTGGCAAAAAGCATACACTTAGCAAAGATGAAATTCTGCTTGGCAAGGCAATATTGCCCAGTAAGGCATTAAAGGAGGAGGGTCATGGAGAATTGTGACAAGCCAACAACCTACAGTACTTATCTCTAAGGAGATAATATAACCAATGAATGCAGGGTTTTGAATATTTTATATATCTAGATAAAAGCCAATTAAAATATCTGGGCAGAAAAGCACTAGTATCTCTGATCTTGCCAGAAGGTATATTATCACTGACTACCAAGTTCCGATGAAGAATTTAGTATGTTTTTACTATATGTTTATTATCTTTCATTATCTCTGCTCATAGGGGCCAAACAAGCACCCAAGCCATCAGGCAGTGGTAGGAATGTTTCAGTAGATTCTACCCAATCCACAAGAAAACCAGGTAAGGAATACTGTAACCTAGGTCGTATGGCCCTCAACATGTCAGAACCACATTAACAGTATATACATGTTATGAGGAAAATATCCCAAATTTTTTATCTTTAGGGGAATGAAAGATGTCTGTGAACAAATTAAATGTTAACAAGAACTTCAGGTGGGGTACCAATTTAATAATTATTTTGTATGATGTTCTGTCACTATGGGTTCCAGTTTTTGTCACGTTTAAGCTTTACTGTTATGTGGTTTATTACACTATCCTTTTCCAGAAATGATTTATGTTCTTGATTTAAGAATATACCGTGTGAAATAGGTAAAATTATGAAGCTAGCAATTTTCAGGATACCTTTGGTTTTTCAAAGGATTTTGAAATATTCTCTTTTGCACTAATGTCTCTATCACCATTCTTCCCCTCTCCCTCCCGTTCCTCTGCCTTTCCCTTTCTCTCCTTCTTTGTCTCCCTGGTACCCCAAAAAGTCTTTAAAGCCATAAGGCATTTTGCTCTATTGACAATTATTCTTAAAATTTTAAAATCAACTTGAATAGTGCAAAGAAAGAAAACTTCTAAGTTATAACACAAGACTTAAAAGTTTGCCTTAAGCACCTTTAGCCCTGCCAACCTTTGTGCAAAGTAAACAACTTTAAAAGGTGCTTCTTCCCCCTGCTCTTTAGGCAGATGAGTTAGAAAAACAAATGTGAGCCTTTGGTAGCAGTTGTGCCAGGAGTCCTGCTGCAGTGCACAACAACCACAGTTGGCTTACAGGGACTCTCCTCTCCCGAGGCACATAATTATTGTTTCTGCCCTCAGGGCCACTTTGGTACAATCATTTGAGAGGTTCTGAAGGTGTTTGGTTAACTACACAATAATAAATTTAAGGGGTAGGGTTAAACAGTCACAAAAGAGAAATTTTATGCTCAACAATTCAAACTTTAAATGCAATGAAAAACATGGTCTCAAAATCAAAATCAATTGAGAATAATGAAGTTCACAAATGCTAACCTATACAAAATGTAAAATGTTAATTTCTATATATCTATACAGCCTTTCAAAAGGCAGATATACTTAGATTTGCAACTGTAATTATAGAATGTTTTACATATACTGATATGCTTCTCTGGTAAGATGATCAGCACTAATTTAGAAAAATATCAGCATATTTACTTATGTGTACTTTTGTACAAAATCTACTCTGTCATGAACTGCTACTTCTCAAAGGTTATTTTTTAAGGAAAACTGTGATTTTTGTACAGTGAATGTTTATGATGGACTTATCTGTAATATAACCTTTTAGCTACAGTTCCAAGGACTCACCGCCTACCTCTGCCACCTAGACCTGTGCCCCCACGAAGAAAACCTTTACCACCAAATAATGTCACCGGAAAGCCAGGAAGCTCAAGTACGTCCACTGTTTACTCCCCCCATTGTTTCGATTTTGTGAGCCATGATTTCTAATTTTTACACCCTTCTTGATGCACCAGATAAGCCACTGGTGTGTGTGATACATGCTTGTGTGGGCCCCAAAGATTGCACATTATAAATTATAACTTTGTGGACTATATTCTGACTCTGCATGGGTAGACAAAAGGAAACTATCCCTCTGCATCTAAGCTAGCTTGCTTCTTAGATATTTGCATGCTTAGAACCTAGATAGAAGATGACTCTAGCCTTTCAAGTGGATTCTACTGAAGGATGAGATAATATATATTTCAAAGCCTGCAGAGAAAATGGAAAATGTGATGCTCTGTCATTGATTTATAATTTTGTCTCCTGGAATGAAGTCCTATATGTTTCATTCAAAGTTTTCCTAGCCTTTATGCTAGTCCCAGCATTATGGTGCTTAGGGGAAGAGTTAGGACTAAACTATTGCGGTAACTAAGCAGGCCTAACCCGTGTAACCACACAGGCATGTCTAGAAGTCAAGCTGCTTCTCACCTCCATGCCTGGGCACAGACTGCTCCTACACATAGCATGAATCCTCTGGACCATGATTACTCACACATCTTCCCTCCTCTAGCTCCCCAGATGAGGTTTTTTTTTCTATGTGACCTTGATACATACCTCTGTTAGAGGAAAGAGCAAATTGTTTTATATCTCTCTGTATACTTGCCCTCCCCTCAGACCAAGCTGTCTTTTTTTTTTCCTTGTTGAGCTTATTGGTACATTTTAGGTATACAGTACAGTTACATGCATCATTGGGATCTTGTACCTTTACATGACAGGTCTTGGTTCTCATTTTTCCCCTTGTCCCTGCCCTTCCTTCACCCCTACTCCTCTCCCCCTTTACAAACACTTCATTTCCATTTTTTCATTTTCTCGTATTTTCCCCTTATTAGCTTTCCCCTATCCTTCCCACTTTCCCTACATCATTAGCCCCTTTCTTCCTATTTCACATTCTCTATTATATCATTATGATCTTATGTACTATTATAGTTTATTCACACCCGAGAAACTATTTGGTATTTACACATGTGTGACTTATTTCTTTCACTTAGGAGTATATCCTCGATATGTATCCATTTTCCTATAAATGAATCTAATTTCTCATTCGCTATGGCTGAGTAGTATTCCATTTTATAGAAAAACCACATCTTCTTTATCTGGATTACAACTGATGGGAAAATGGGCTGTTTCCAAGGTTTAGCTATTACAAACTGTGCCACTATAAACATAGGTGAGCATATGTCACTGTGGTATGATTCTTTTAATTCTTTTGGAAAGATACCCAGGAGAGGGATGGCTGGGTCAAATGAAACCTCTAGTCCCAGCTCTTTGAGGTATCTCCATATTGATTTCCATAATGGTTACACCAGTTCTGCACTCCCACCAACAATGGAAAGAAACCATCAACAGAAGTAGGAGACAACCTACAATGTGTGAAAAAATTTTTACCAGCTGCTCCTCAGACAAAGGACTACTATCTAGAATATATAAAGAGCTCAAAACAATCAGCCCCCCAAATATAAAGACCCAATTCAAAAATGGGCATCTGAAATGAACAGACATCTCTCAGACAAAGAAGTAAAAGCAGCAAGTAAATATAGGAAAAATGTTCCGAAATAACTGGTCATTTGAGAGATGCAGATGAAAACAACACTGAGATTCCACCTCACCCCACAAAAAATGGCTACTATCAAGAAATCAAACAATAACAAATATTGGCAGGGTTGTGGGGAGAAAGAGACCAACCTGTCTTAATCATCTTCTCATTGCCAAGACACAATACCCAACATCACAACTTTAAAAAGGAGAGGTTCACTGTGGTTCATGGCTGTAGTCTGTGGTTAGCTGCCTCCAGGGAAGAAACAGCATGGCAGAGGGGCATAGTGAGGGGAAGCTGCCCATGTAATGGCTGTCGGGAGGACAGGGGGGAGCAACAGAGACAGAGATGAGAAACCGGGGAAGGAGATATAGCCTTCCATGTCACATACCCAGAAATCCACCTCCAACCAGGCTCCACTTCCTAACAGTGTACATAACTACTGATCCCATAGGTACATTATGCCCATGACGCAACCACCTTCCTAAAGCCTCATCTCTGAACCCACAAGACTAGGGGCGGGGCACTCCAGACCTAAACTGCAACACAGGCTCTGTGATGATAGTTTTTGGTGTTTTTTCCTGAATTTCCAGTACTAAACCCAGCACTTAGCACATGGAGAATATTTGATAAGTAATGACTGGATGAATAAATGGATAGGATTAAGAGTCAGTGAAAAGTGATCTAGTTCAAAGCAAAACTCTACCATATTTTTATTAAGGGCTTTTTCTCCTGGAACTCTCCAACAAATTGCAACATGTTCCCTATTGTTTTTTCCTCTCCGCAAATCTCTACTTCCTAAATATTTGGTGAATGGAATCAGAATAAAAGTATAAAAGACAGTTGTAAAAGATAAAATTGATGTGAAGGATCATGGATATCACTCCTTTTTCAGGATGAAAAGAGGTCATAGTGATGGTGAATCTTTCGTAAAGTGTCATGAACTCTAGATCATTTTTCCCAATGTCTGGAGGAGGAATCAGCCTCTCATTCATGCATCTAGTGTCTTTCTGAGTGAAGGTCTACTGACACATTCTCATGAGGAGAACAGGTTTTACTGATTAACATGAGAGCCAGATGCTTTCAGATCTGGATGAGTCACAGACTGAAAGTAATGCCTGGATGTGTCCGTGGAAAACCCAAGGGACTGCCCTTGCAGAGTTCCTGTTAGGTCAGATGTCTTCAGCTGCAGTTCAGTGGCCTGCCATATGAAACCCTTATTCTTGCCTGTCAGTAAGTATAGTTTTCATACAACCTACCTAGCCTGAAGAAGAATCATAAAGACATTTCATTTCTGAGATCACTGTGGTCACTTCTCCCCGTAAACCATCACTCACCTCTAATGCAAAGGAAATTGCTGCATTGAGGAGCTGACAATAAACAAGGGTTGTAGTATAGATTGGGCCCAATTAACAACACAGAATATATATTCTGAATTTAGGAAAGTCACTAAATGTCTAGGAATGGTTGAGAGCACAGTCTTAGGCTTCTGTATGGAATCTGTTCCCTATCTTGTCCAACTTGTCCCCCATCCCCAGAGCTTCCTATCTCTGAGTCCCACTCTTCTTGCCAGGGTAAAAATTGCCAGTATTTGGCAAAGAAATAGGCCTGAGGATCAATGGAACAGACTGGAAGACACAAAAACAAATGCAGATGTACTCAGCTACCTCATCTTCGACAAAGGAGCTCACCATCCTCAGTGGAGGAAAGATAGCCTCTTTAATAAATGGTGTTGGAAAAACTGGATATCAACCTGTCACAGATTAAAATTAGACCCTTATCTTTCGCCATGCACTGAATTAAAATCCAAATGGATTAAAGATCTAAATATTAAAACAGAAACATTAAACTTGCTGGAAAGTAAGTTAGGCAGAACTCTGGAAGACATTGGTATAGGAAAAGACTTTATGAACAACTCCTCAGTAGCACGGGAACTAGCAGAAAGAATCAACAACTGGGATCTCATCTTACTAAAAAGCTTCTGTACTTCAAAAGAAACCATTAGCAGAACTAAGAGACAATCTACAATGTGGGAAAAAATTTTTATCAGCTGTACCTCAGACAAAGCACTATTATCAAGGATATATAAAGAACTCAAAACAATCAGTCCCCCCAAATATAAAGACCCGATCCAAAAATGGGCATCCGAAATGAACAGACATTTCTCATACAAAGAAGTGAAAGCAGCAAGAAAATATATGAAAAAATGTTCCACATCACTGGTCATTCGAGAGATGCAGATGAAAACAACACTGAGATTCCACCTCACCCCACAAAGAATGGCTGCTATCAAGAAATCACACAATAACAAATGTTGGCGGGGTTGTGGGGAGAAAGGAACCCTCCTCCATTGTTGGTGGGAGGGCAGACTAGTGCAACCACTATGGAAATCAATATGGAGATACCTCAAAGAGCTTGGACTGGAGGTTCCATTTGACCCAGCCATCCCTCTGTTGGGTATCTTTCCAAGAGAACTAAAAGAATCATATCACAGAGAAGTATGTGCACCCATGTTTATAGCGGCACAGTTTGTAATAGCTAAATCTTGGAAACAACCTACTTGCCCATCCGTTGGAAACTGGATAAAGAAGATGTGGTTTTTCTATAAAATGGAATATTACTCAGCCATAAAGAGCGAGAGAATAGATTCATTCATAGGAAAATGGGTACATATTGAAGATATACTCCTAAGTGAAATAAATAAGTCCCACATGTGTAAATACCAAATAGTTTCCCTGGTGTGAATATTCTGCAACAATGCATAAGATTCTAATAAGATTACTGACATTTAGAAACGGGAGGAAAGGAGCTAAAGGTGTAGGGAAGGTGTGATACGTAGGGGAAGAACAAAAAGGGAAAAGAAAAAAATGTGAGAGAATGAAAAGATGAAAATAAAGTGTTTGTAGATGGGGAGGGGAGGAGGGGGTGAAGGGAGGGCAGAGGTAAGGGGAAAAAATGAGAATCAAGACTTGCCATGTAAAGGTACATGATCCCAACAATGAATGTAACTGTACTGTATCCCTAAATGTACCAATAAACTCAAAAAAAAAAAAATTGCCAGTATTTCCTGCTGACCCTACCACCACTGAAAAGCTCATGCCAGCTGAAGCACCACTTCTTTTGGTTGCCCTCTTAGCTCCTTATAGTAAATCGTAAACTAAAATATTCTATAGGAGGAATGGAGTCTCAGTTCTATAGCTTCTATTTTTCTCAATTTTATGACTTATTTTCACTTGCCCTCTTATTGTGATGTAATCCCTCTAGAACCAACAGTATGAGTCTCTAAATGTAGACCAGAGTCCTGATTTGCCTGTGATTCCATGCTGGACTAATCTCTGTGGCCCTACAGCAACTGCAGGCTGGAATAAAACTCTTCATCTCTATCTGCTGATCACTTCTGCCCTTCTTGGGTCATCCTCTGTAAAGACATTCCTACCTGCCCTAACACCTTCTATCTTTGCCCATAGATGCAACCACTTGCTCTTCTTGCCCCTCTATGACTTATTTAATTATTTTGCAATGTCTATGGTGTGTCAATATCCATGACTCACCCATCTATCTCCATCGAGAACCAAGTTCTGTTTCTTCTCTAAGCCTGGCTAATAGTGCTAAACTACATAATAAGTGCTTAATAAACATTTATTATGTAAATAAATGGGAAACATGGCAATGCTCCTATAAAGACACTATTTTGGCTCTCTGTTGTTACAGGAATTATTTCATCACTAGTAACTTCCCCGCCACCTAGGGCAACACTCAAACCTACTGAAACCACCACAGAGAGGCAAGAAACAGACAGAAAACAACCAACAGCTCCTGCCTCTGGAGAAGAACTCGGTTAGTATGTTAGTCCATTCTCATTGGATGCTTTGCTGTGAGGAACTAAAATATTTTATAGGAGGAATAGTCTCTGTTCTGGATCTTCTCTTTTTCTCAATTTTATGATTAATCTGTGCCTTTTCATTTTAAATTTATATTTATTTTCAATGCTTTGATATAAAATATGCTCCGTTCCTTAGCAGACAGAAGAGTTAAATTTGTTTCCTAAAAAGATCTAGACTATCCATTACTACTATGGAATCATATGTCATCACATATCTTAATTTATTAATTGGATTAACAAGTTGTTGCAGTGTCTGATTCATGATTTATTACATTCCAGAGCATTTTATACTAAGGACACAATTAAAGGCTTTTTACTGTAGATGAATATGTATAATAATGATAAAGGAAAGTAAAACTACTGGCATTTAGGAAGAATATTAAATATCTTTAGTCCCTATTACAGTTTTGGTTGAGTCATGAAGCTTTCCTTATCCTTTACCAAAATTGTTCATAATCCTGCATTCTCAGGTAATACAACTGACTTTAGCTCAAGCCCAACAAGAGAAACTGATCATCTTGGGAAGCCCAGATTCAAAGGTATGTTTGGCTCCCAGTCTTGAATTTGACAAAGCTATTTTAAGTGGGTCAATCAGCCAGGCATTGCTATGTAATAACCAGCAAAACTTAGTAGCCTAGTATAAAGAAAATTTATTCTTTAGGTCTCTGAGAGGTTGCTGACCCAGGGTGTGCTTAGGCAGATGCTTCTGCTTCTAGAAGTATATATAACAGGTCTCTCTGGTGGGTTGGCCTCAGGTTCACCCCACATATGTTCAGCCCAGTGCCTGAAAGGAGAACCAACAGTGACCCAGGGAAGTCATTCTCATGAAAACACAAAGTAAAGACAGGTAACACTCAAATATACAGTCCTCTTTCAATTATCTTTTTATATTATATCTGCCAATATATATCAACTGAAAAGCCACTTAGTAAACCTCAAACCAAGGACTGAGGAAGTATACTTCTCCAATGGTCATAGAGTATTTATTTCTTGAAAAAACAATGTAGTATACCACAGTAGTAGAGAGCATTTCCCTTCATAATTTTTTTCTGAAGTCTAAAATTTGATGAATTGTAGCATATGTATTTACTCATGACCATCATCGTAAACAAGATAATACATGCACAAATTATAGATCTTTTGTAATGTACCTTTGTAATTCCTCTCTCTCAAGCCTACCAACTAGTCCCCAGTCTCCAGTAACCACAGATATGAACTACTATACATTTTTATATGCTTTATGGAATTGTATATAAATGAACACATACAGTATAAACTTCTGATTTCTTTTGCATAGCATAATTATTTAGCGATTCTTCCATATTGTTCTATGTACCAATAAATAATCCATTCCTTTTGTGGATCAGTATCCTATTATATGAATATATATTAACTTGTTTCATTATTAAACCTATTAATGACATTAAGGGTTTTTTAACATAACCAATAAAGTTGCTGTGACTATTCACATATAAGTCAGTATATAGACATATACCTAGGAAAGGAACGGTTACATTATAGTTAATTTATTCTAACATATTAAGAGACTGAAATTGTTTTCCAAAGCGACTGTACTGTTTTACCTTTCTGTCAACAGTCATGAGGGTTCTGGTTCCTCCATGTTCTGGTCAATGGTTATTAGAGTCAGTTTCAAAACATTAGTCATTTTAGATGTGCAATGGTATCCAATTACAGTTTTAACATGCCTCACCTAAGGACTATAGGCTCTGGACACCTTTTCCCATGAAACCATGAAATCTGTTTTTTTTTTTTTTTGGTTACATCTGAATTTTTGCCCACTTTTTAAATGGAATTGTTTATTTATTTATTGTTGAGTTTTAATAATACTCATATTTCCTAAGTACTTTTCACCCATATACTTTGCAGATATCTTCCCTAACATGTGTCTTCTGTTTTTATTTATTTATTTTTCACCAGGGACTGAATTCAGGACCTCGCACTTGCCAGGCAAGTGCTGTACTACTGAGCTAAATCCCTGGCCCCCTTCTTTTTAATTTTAATCAAGCTCAGTTTATCAGTTAGTTTTTTTTATAGAATTCAGTTTCTTTTAAAGTATAGCACTTGTCAGTGTTTTTTCCTTAGTGAGCTTTGCAATTTTGTGTCTTTCAAATGATTAGGGTAATGTCTTGTCAAATTTATCTACAGAAAGCTGTTCATGACATTCTGATTATTATAATATGTGTATTTTGTATCATATCTAAAAATTATTGATTAAATCAAAAGTCACAGTTTTTGCCTAGAAGTTTTATATTTTTGTATTTAAATTTATGGTGCATATTGAGTAAAATGTTGTATATGATACAAGGTTAATACATGTTCTTTTTCTTGCTTATGAATATCCAGTTGTCCTTCGATCACTTCTTGAAAAAATTATCCTTTTTCCACTGAATTACCTTTGCTAAAAATCAACTATCTACATATGTTGCTCTGTTTTGGGACTATCTGATCTGTTCTATTGATCTATTTATTTGCTGATATCACACTTTCTGGGCCTCTATGGTTCTTCTCATCTGGTAATGAGGTTGTATTATTCTCCTAACATTATTCTTATTTGTAAGAGTTGTTTTGATGATTCTGGGTCCTTTCTATTTCCATTTGATTTTAGAATCAGCTTGTACTACCTAAAAGGTAGTTTGGTTGGGTTTTATTTGGAATTGCATTGAATCTATAGATCACTTAGGAAGAACTCACAGCTGAGCAATATTCTTCTTACATATGAATGTTGTACACCCTGTCACTTATTAAGGTCATGTAAATTTCTCTCACCAAAGTCTTCTAGTTTTCAGTGTGTAGGAAATCATAAAAGTATTATTTTTTTCAATCTCAAGTGGTAGGTTGTTAATATGTAGAAAAATGATTGATTGTTGTATAGTCATCCTATATACTGGAACTTTGCAATGATTGTTAACTCCAGGGTCTTTTTTTTTAGACCAAATGGATTTTCTACATACAGAATTAAGTTATCTGAAAATAAAGTTTTACTCTTTCCTGTTCAGGTCAAGTGTCTTTTTTTTTTCCTTGCTTTATTGAACTGGCTAGGTCCTCTGGTAAAATATTATATAGAAATAGGGATAAGAGATATCCTTTCTTGGAATCTTACAGGAAAAGCACTCAGTCTTTAACTTTGTGTGGCTTATTGAATTTTCAGAGATGCTTTGATTGGAATGAGAAAGTTCTCTTTTATTAAGATAAGAATTTTTATTAGAAATTGATGCTAGATGGTACTTGATTAATGAGCTTTTATTGTGATTATTCTGATTTTTATTTTCTAGTTTGTGAGCATTATGAAGTAATTGATTTTTAAAAAATATTTAAATGAACTTTGCATGCTAGGGACAAATCCCATTTGGTCATAATGTACTCTCATTTTATGTAGTGTTGGATTTAATTTCCCAAGATTATTTTTAGAGCTGTGTTCATGAAGGATATTGCTGTGTAGTTTCCTTCTAATATGCAATCAAGTTTAATATCAAAATAATGCTGAACTTCCCTCTTCAATTTTCTGGAGTAATTTGTTTAGAAATGCTATTGCTTCTTTCCCAAATCTTTAGGGAATCTGAGTCTAACATTCTATTTGTGGGAAGGTTTTTATGTATAAATTTACTTTTTAAAAATAGGCATAGGGCTATTCAGAATATGTTTCCTTCCTTAGTAGTTTGTGTTTTTATAAGTCTTAGTCCATTTCATCTAAGATGTTAGATTCATTAGCATAAAGTTTTTTTATAATATTCCTCTATTATAATTTTGGTATCTTTAAAATCCATATTTATGTCACCTTCCTCATTCTTGATATTACTAAAATGTCTCTTTTCTGTCATAATGTGCTCTTTTGGTTCTTAAAATAGACATTACTCAAGAAGCATCCCAAACGTTTTGATATGATGTATTTTCTTTTTATTTGGTGCAAACTGCTTTTTACTCTTTCACTTGATTTCTTCTTTAACTCAGTTATTATTTAGAAATGTGATATTTAATTTCCAAGCATTTAGTAATTTTCTGGAGAATTATATTGCTCATTTCTAATTTAATTACAATGTAGTGTAAATCCTTAAATCCTTTTAAATTTGTTGAGATGTTTTTTTAGCCCAGAGAGTGGTGGTGGAACTATGGCTTGTGTGCCACAGTGGCCTGTTGATATAATTGAAAGTTCTAGAAGGCTTGCCATCACCGGCCTCGAATGTAGTGCATCTTGGCAAATGTTCTAAGTGAAAAAATAAGTATATTCCTCTATTCTTAAGTGGGATGTTGAATTAACTTGTCAGGGCTGCTATAACAAACATCACAGATTTGGTGCCTGAAATCATAGAAATTTATTTTCTCAAGTTCTGGAGGCTGGAAGTCTGAGATTGGAGGTTTCATTTCTCCTAAGGATTCACTTCTCAACTTTCAGGTTTTCATGTGGCCTTTTCTTTCTGCACATACATCCCTTGTGTCTCTTTCTTTTTGAATAAGGATATCAGTCATATTAGATTAGGGCCCCATCCCTATGACCTCATTTACTGTACAGTCACACTGGAGGTTAGTGCTTCAACATATGAATTTTAGAGTAATACAATTCAGTCCATATGAAGCATGCTATAAATGTTATCAGTTAGCTCAAATTGGATGGCTGTACTGTGCAGTTATGCTACATCCAGACTGTTCTTTTGGGTACTTGGTCTATCAAAAAGAGAATAAGAATTGCTTCTCAGATTTTTGGCTAAGATCAAGTGCAAAGAGAGTATAGAGAACAGTACTGAAATCTTTAACTGTGATTATGGATTTATTTCCACTTGCTGATCTGTCAATTTTTGCTTCACATATTTTAAATATGTATATTGAAGTACAGATATAAATTGTTTGATATTGTAAAAGAATTCCCCCAATTAATTGATCATTTTCATCATTATGAAGTGACCCTTTCTATAGCTATAATATTCTATGCTCTGAAATCTAATTTTTTGATATTAAATATCCAGTCAAATTTTATTTGATTAGTGTAAACTTTTTCCTCATCCTATTATATTAACTTTTTAGACCCTTTATAGTTAATGTCTATTTCTTATATGCATTGTCGAAATGTTTATTAATACTTATCAGTGAAGCCATCTGAGTCTCACATTCTCTTATCTCATTTTTTTCAAAATCAAATCTAACCATTTCAGAACTTTATTTGGTATGTATAGAACTTTACATTTAATGTTATCAGTATTGTTAGGTTTAAATCTTCAGCTTGCTTTTTTCTAGTTGGCTCATCTATTCTTTGTTCCTTCTTTTCCTCTCCTTCAACCTTCTTTTAGATCATTTTATGATTATGTTTTACGTTTTTTATTTTGTTTAGAATTTTATTCTTTTTGTAAAAATTGTATTTTGTCATTTTATTAGTTGTAATTCTTTGGTTTTTTTTTTGGTTATAGCTTTGAGGTGTATATTATGTATCTTTAACTTATCCTGATCTTCTAGTAATAATTAAAAACTTCACACATAAAAACATTATACTCATGTAGCTTCTTTTGTACCCTCCTGGCCTGTGGGCTACTACTGTCATACTTTATAGTCTTACATGTTATATAAATTATAATAAATTATTTTTATTTTTTAACAGCAAATTATCTTTTACAGACTTAAATATTGAGAAAATGTTGTATATATGTATCAGTGCTGTTACTGTTACTGTTTGTACCTCTGGATTCTTATTTTCATTAGGTATAATTTTTACCTTCAACCTGAAAAACTTTATTTAATATGTCTCACAGTGTGAGTCTACTAATAACAAATTCTTACAGGTTTTATTTTTCTTAAAGTATTTTGCTTTTGCTTCTTTTTAAGACATTTTCACTAGTTATTGGATTCTACATGACAGGTTTTACTTGCCATACCTGAAGATGTTGCTCCATCGTCTTCCACTTTCATTCTTTCCAGTGAAATAGCCACTACAATCCTTATCTTTGTCATTCTATAGATAACATCTTTGGGGGGGCAGTCCTCCAGGATATATTTTCTCTTTTTCACTGGTTTTGAGAAACTTGATTTGATTAGCATAATTCTCTTTATGTTTGTTGTGTGTCAGTTTCCTTGAGCTTTTTGGATTAATATATTTATAAGTTTTATTATATTTGGAAAATTTGGGGCTGTTATTCTTTTTTTCTTTCTACTTCCCTCTTGTCTACCTTAGGTACTTCATTTATGTGTATATAAGATCATTTGAAGTTGTCTCATAGCTCAATGTTCTTTATTTCAATTTCTTTTTTTTTTGTGCCCATTATTTTTATTTTCGGTAGTTTTTATTGGTATATTTTCAAGTTTGCTATCTTTTATTTTGTAATATTTTATGTGCATTAATTATTTCCAATGTATTTTGCATCCTATATTTATAGTTTTCATTTCTAGAAATTTGATTTTGAGTCTTTTTATATCTGCCCTGTCTTAACTTTTTGAACATGTAGCTTATATGGATAACTGTTGATTATTCTTGTCTGGTGAGTCTAACATCTATAGAAGTTCTAAATTGGTTTCATATGGCTGACTTTTCTCTGCATTATGGGTAATGTATTTTTGTGAATTTCACCTTGGTGAGTACTGGATATATGTATATTTTTTAATCCCTAAAATATTCTTGAATTTTGTTCATAGGTACACTTAAATTACTTTGTCCTTTTGAGTTTAACTTTTAAGATTTGTTAGGTGAGACCAGAGCTGTATTTAGTATAGGGTTCATTCTTCCCTACCACTCAATATCCCAGGGATAATATGAGTAAGCCAAGCCAAATTATAGAGACCAAATTATTTTTTAAATATTAATATAAGATAAAACTATTTAGTAAGTAATTCAACAATGTCTATATCATATATTCCAAATATAGGATTTTGGATTTTTTTACAAGTTTGAACCATCCATAGCACTGCTTCCAAGCATCTGCCTATGAGACTGGATGTCCTTACAGAGATACTTATATTTATGAGTTTTATCTTTACAAATTTCAAAAATGGTGAACTTCAGTCTTCTTTCTCTTAGGTCCTCATGTGAGATACATCCCAAAGCCTGACAACAGGCCCTGCTCCATCACAGACTCCATCAAACGCTTCCCCACAGAGGAAGCCATGGAGGGGAATGCCACCAGCCCACCACAGAACCCTCCCACCAACCTCACTGTGGTCACTGTGGAAGGGTGCCCCTCGTTTGTCATCTTGGACTGGGAAAAGCCATTAAATGACACTGTCACTGGTAAGATTATGGATATTGGAAGAATAGATGTAACTCCTAAACCTGCTAGATATCCGTAACACGAGTTCGTGTTCTCTAAAATTGAAGAATGAATTCTAGGAACAATAGAAGTTAAGAAAATTTATTAAGAGAAAGATAGCTGCTTTCTAAGCGAGACAGAAGTGGGACCAGAAAATGGGTTGCCTGCCCACACTGCTTAGATGTGTTTTATACTGCAAAGCCATGAGGTGAGGTGGATGCAAAATGGGACAAAACTGTAAGACCCAATGGAAAATGGCAAGGTGGGCATAAGGTGGGACAAAACCATGACCAACCATTAAGATTACAAGTATAGGGCTGGGGATTTAGCTCAGCGGTTTGGTGGCCTGCCTTGCAAGCGTAAAGACCCAAGTTCAATCCCTGGTACCAAAAAAAAAAAAAAAAAAAGATTACAAGTATAGTCACCCAGGTAATATTGATTAAATGGGGATCAAATGGGAAAAACGAGTCACATACAAGGAATTTAGCATTTAGAACATCAATCACTGCTATCTATCTCTAGGGGAAGTAATAAGTCATTTCTTTTTTACAGTGCTAACCAGTGAATGTGTCTCACTTGTTCTCCATGTTGGCTCTTCCCTGTGTTGGCCTCTTGAGGGTAGCCCTGTCTAACTGCCTACAAGATGTCTAATTATGGCATGAGGGACTTGTTGCTATGATGGGAAGCTTAGATAACATGATGATGCTTTGAGAGTGAGATACATAACCTGTGAGGCTTCCCTGACAAGGGAGTCCTAGAAGTGTCCTGCTGTTTTATGGCTCATTGTTCCTAAGTGTCACAGATTGCAAAAAGTTTATCTTTGTGCTTGTCATGGGGCCTCCTTTTAATTTAGCAGATCACTTTAACCTATTCCTTCCATCTTCTCTCAAAAATCCTTTGCAGAGTTTGAAGATATAGCTTGTCTTCTCATTATCAAGAAAATTTCAGACAATATATAGGGAGTTGCCATTTCTGATGATATTTATATTAGTTTTCCTTTAACCAACCCAACTTCTAAATTGACCCAGAACTTTCAGGCAAGCTAAAAGTTATTTCACCTGTTGTCAGAAAAGAAAAAAAATTTAAATCCACTCCTGGGAAATTTTCTGCTCATCTAAGAAATTTTTGATTCTTACTATCCCTCCAAATTTCTAAAAAGGATTGTAAAGAATAAGAAACCATGAGTTATTCTTTGTATTTGTTATGTGCCAGTTTAGTCATCCATAATGAACAGGATAGTGAAACAAGAGAAGCAGAAATAAAAAACTATCAGCTTAAATCAGGCTAGTCCTTGGATAGCCTGAGCTCATGAGGTTCCTGTTACCAGGTCCTTGCCATGTGCCTGGTGCAGGGAATAGAAGAGCTAAGGAAGATGCTGTCAGGAGTAAGAGAGGAGTGAGGAGCAGTATAAGGTGAGGTGGAAGAATTCAGAATCTTCCAGAAATATTTTCTGCAATTAATAAAGGGGAAAACAGCAGATGTAGGCAACTTTTACTTAAGCAGCAGATCTTTGCTTAATTGGCTTTCTTTGCCATATTTTATAAACTTCCCTTTCTTATGCAAAGTAGCCTGTGTTCTGAGAAAGAACCCACTTGGTTCCCGTGTTACCAGAGATCTGCCTAGTTCTGCTTCTTTATTTGGGACTATGCCAGTTTACCATCCCTCAAAAATCAATCCATATTGGTTATCTGTGGTGTATTAAAAGACCCAAAACTTATGATCCTTATACTTCAGTAATAAGGAGTTCCTATGCTAGTCTGAGGCTTAGTTTCATTAAGCCAAAAAAAACTTATAAAATTTCTTTTTCCCTAAAGATGCTGGGGTTGGTTAATCTAATACCTCTAATATATATATATATAT
>NW_022900936.1:45340013-45373587 GCF_012274545.1 Fukomys damarensis | reverse complement strand
ATATTTACATGGATAATATTTGCTTTATCTTTTAAAATATACAGTATTTTCTTTTCTAAATAAGAATTTTAAATAAATTTTTAAATTTATATGTGTGTAATCTTGAAGGATCATGAATGCAGTATATTTTATACATCTAATCATACTTTATACATGTCACTAACGGCTGTTATAATGTTATTATATGTTAATGGGATGCTTGGGATCTTTCATGGGATATAAGACTTATAAGAACTTTTATGGACAAGGATCACATCTCTTTAGCCCAAATATTTCTTAAATAGAAATGTTCATCTTTAACTGTTGTTCCCTTAAACCATATTTCAGCATTAGACCATTTACCCTAATGTTCTGCTCTAGTTTTTCCATTTTTGTTTTAGTGTTTATTAAATACCACGATTTCATATATGTTTGCTACAAAACAACACCTTAGATAATATAGAAATTAATTTTTATGGCACTGGAACTGGTGTTGTAGTAAGTGATTAAGGAAAATAAAGAGAATGAACTGTAGCCCTCATATCTGCAATTGACTTCTGTCAATGATCTTTTTTTTTTAAGCTGACAGGCACATATTTCCCTCCAGTGAATATATTCCAATTCAGTTGTTTTTGCATGTCCCTTCTATATGGAGGTAGAAATAGGTACTGTAAAAAGTTGATCATAGTTTCAGTTCTTGAACAACTTAGAGTTAGGTTAATTATAAATTGTTGCCATATTCTAAGAGCATGTTATAAATTGTTGCACAATGTTCCAAGAGTGGGCTGCTGTGGATTTATACCAAAGACTGGCTATATTTTTGATGTGCAGCTTGGACACATAAATGAACTCTGTGAACTTGTTTCCTTATCTGTTATAATAGTAATTCCATCATTATTGATGTATCCTAAGGAAAAAACAGGGAATTTTAATATACAAGTAACTGTTGAATTAATGTTTGTCAGTAGACCAATAGTAGAACCAATCTTTATGTTTGTAGATTTATGGAAAGATATCACTTTAAAGAATTAAAAATGGGCCAGGTGTGGTGGCCCACACTTGTAAATCTCAGCCCTCAGGAGACTGAGACAGGAGGATTGCTGAAAGTTTGGGCTAACCTGGGCTACATAGTAAGTTCATAGCCAGTCTGAACTACATAGTGAGTCTCTGTCTCAAAAAATAAACAAAACAAAACAGACCAATTAAAAATGAAGATAAATTTACAAAGCACAAGACAAGCATACATATATTCAAAAGCTAGAATTTTGTGAGGAATTCTAAATATTTTCAATTTTAAAGAAAACTCCTAGATTCATTTTGAAAATTGATTTTCCAGGGGAAAATATCATTAACTTTTAAGATTTGTGTCAAATAAAAATTAGAGAAGATAGTCACCACTAGTTTCAAATACTAAATCTTTGGGTTAATAATGAAAAGGAATATCAAACAGTTTATGCAGAATACCTCAAGCCAAAATATATTTGAAGGTGGTTCATTTGATATATACTTAACTAGAATTTTATATAAATTGTTCTTTTGGTGACTAAGCAGCATGCATCTTTCCTATTGGAAACTTTAAAAATTTGTGTGAACTATTTTTAAAACACAACTTGGAGATAAAGAGAATAAAAGCAACAACAGTAATAAGTATCACTGGTTTAACAAAATCATGCACAGTATTAGGTGCCTTCCATATGTTCCTGCTTTAATTCCCAAAAACAATACTATGAAGAGATATTACTGGCATATTACAAATGGGGAGATTGAAATTAAATTCAAGGTAAGTGGCTTGATTTGAATCTTTCCATTAAGTCATGTGGTTTCCATTTTTTTTAAAAAACTCAATTTAATTACTTCTTTTTTTTCTAGCAAATGTCTTTTTATAACTGAGGAAAACATATAAAATGGACAGTTTTCAACTGATCTTCCCTCCCTCCCCTTCCATTCTTTTCTAGAATAAAGAGCCAAAGGGAGAGAAAGGAGGCTGGGAACAAACAGGAATCTGAATAAGTTACTTAGCTAATTATCAGTCACCGGTACTTTAGCAGTTGCAGTGATGGTGTCTAGAAACAGTGTTCACTATCTTCCTGCTTTATTTTAACCTTTCAGAAAGATCATCATATTAAATTGTTCTGAAAAGATTGTTTTCCTTTTTGGGTTTTTTAAATAAACTATTAAAAAATCCTTCCTAAATTAAAATTGGGAATTTTGGGTTTACCTTACTTATAGTTTACATTTTATTTCCAATATTTATCTCAGTACAGTAGCAAAAGTCCCTAACAGAACTTGCTGGCTTCTTTGCAATCTTTCCAGCTTATGTGATGCCAAACTTTTTTTTTACTTCTTTGCATCAATGGAAGTGATTTGAGTAGTGTGGTAGTTTTGTTTTTTTGGGTTTTTTTTTTGTTTTTTTTTTTTTCATTTCTATCATCTTGTCACATGCATTAAGTTTAAATCTCAGTGGAGAGCAGGGAAAATTAATTGACAAGTCTGTATATTATATTATCTTATTCGGAGTCTTTTTTGTTGAGCCCTAGAACTTCATAGAAACATGCCTTTGAGTGAAATTTATATACACTTGCAGACTTTAAAGAGACAAGTTTCCTTTATCACAAAGAAAATTATCTAGGTAGCATAACTTATATAAGCAATAGGTACAAAATCCTCCTAATTCTGTAGCTCCAGATGATGAACTACAGAAAAATAGCTTATTATTTGGTTAACTGGTATTTGTTGATGTAATAAAAACAGCTCGAATTTTTACAGCAGTACCTCATATTCTATGACATTTCCCTCAGCCTGCATCACAAAGCCCCATAGATTAGGAAACATGGCTTCTACACAAGCATCACTCCTCATAAAGTGCTTTGCCCAAACTGGGCTTTCTGGTGGTGGCAGACTACACCTAACATTATCACAGACTATACATCCAAATCAACTTAGGAGGGTCCTTAGTCTTTACCAGGCCTTCCTGTACTCTGATAAAGGGAAAGTAGAAATGGCCAGTGAGCAACTCTGAAAGTGTTTTGGGGACTTTAACAATTGGGGTGACCATTCCTACCTGGATATTGATAACATATAGGATCAATATGACTCTAGAACTGCAATTTCAATTGCACACTTTTATTTAAATGGCTATAATTATACTATTAGCTTCAAAAGCCATTACATCAACTAGGACATGAAGACAATTATTCTTTTTGTTTTCATTTTTCAGAATATGAAGTTATATCCAGAGAAAATGGGTCATTCAGCGGGAAGAACAAGTCCATTCAAATTACAAATCAAACTTTCTCCACAGTGGAAAATCTGAAACCAGACACAAGGTAAGCCCCAGTGCTATTCTGAGGATGCAGGAAAAAAAAAGAAAAAGAAAAAGAAATAGAATTATTTCATCTTTGCTGTGTTAAAAGAGTTTGTGTTTCACTCTAGCTTTCTAAATACCTCTGGAGACATGTTTTGACAATATGCAAATTATTGGTGGGGGATGTAAATTAGATTTGAAGCACTGAAGAATTTGGCTTTTGTGGTAAAAGAGGACAAAGAAATGGAAGCCATGTGACAAAATTTAGGTAGTTTTTAGTAGTAAGTAATACTTTAAATAACTACATCCTGGTTCCAGGTACAGAGATTCTTTGCTTTGGGACATTTCATCATTGAAAAATTTAGAATAGAGTTTTGACAATGGAGTTGCACACTTTTCTTTTGAGGTAGTTCTACTTGGGATAGAAACCAGGGTCTTTGTACTGAGCTGTATCCCCATCCTTTTTAAATTTTTTAGTGTAAGTCAAGGTCTTGCTCAGTTACTAAGCTGTCCAGGCTGAGCTTGAACTTTCAGTATTCCTGCCTCAGCCTCCCAAAGGGCTGTGATTACAGGCATATGCGACCACACCTAGCTGATTTGATATTTTTAACATTGCTCTATAATAAACAACTTTTTACACATTAATACCAGGTTATTCATAATACTGCATGGTTTTGTGACTCCTTTTTAAATCTACAACACATGATATTTTTTCAGTTTATTTTAATATTGAGAGAAAAATAAGGGCCTTGGAGAAAAAGAAGGGCTTTTTTTCATTGATTCACTTCTCAGACCTCTCATTATTATTAGTTGACCGAATCAAATTAGTGACTCTCAGAGGAGTCTATTCGAACTCCAGCAATACAGGAATTCTTCTAATCCTCTGAGGAAAAAGGAGATTTTCTGTGTATAAACTTTAGTCTTATGTTGCAAAAATAACTTCTACCACAAATGTGGTTTCTTTGCATTTTTTTAGTTTGAATTGTAACATGGAAATTTTTGTTAATTGTTAATTTTCTTAAAAAGATTTAGGTTGGCGAAAATAAGCACATATTTTAGTAAAAACCCACTTGATGGTCCTGGTGGTTTCCTTACCAAAATTGAGAGAAAGAGCCCAATTTTGCTACATTTTTAGGAAAAAAGAAAAAAAATAATTTCTTCTTTTTAATAGCTTCTTGTGTGCTGACAAACTTGGATAGTTTTTCTTTTTAGTTTCCTGTTTTTTTATCCCACTTAATAAAAAGTAGCTTGTGCAGTACAATTTCTAATGAAAGGTGTCCAATTTCTAAATGTGCATTGTGTTCCTTTGCTGGATCAGGCTGTTCTCAGAACTTTTCGTAGTGTAGCCATTAGCTCATGATAAAAATGTAGAACAGTTTTTCTGGTGAAATCTTAAGGTCAATTTGTTTGTGAAAGGTTTGCTTTCCAGTCAGCTAATATGTATTACGTGTCAAGGATATGCTCAGGAGTGTGCTTGTCTTGTGGCTACAAACAAGTACATATGATGCCTGCCCTGGAGCTCAAGGCTAGCAGAGAAGCAGCTGATAACCAAATGCACTATTCTACATAGAGTGGTGGAAGACTGGTGGAAATATGCCAAAAGTCACAGAGAAGTCCAGAGTGAACAGCGCTCCACAGAGTCTGGGGAAGGTAGGAAAACTGTCCTGGAAAAGGCGGCATCTAGGATGAGACTGACAGAAGAGTAGAGAAGAGCTAGCTGAGTGATTGTGTTAGGCAAAAGGAATGCCACAGACAGTAGCATGTCTTAGTGCACAGATGCAAATTTTGAATTATAGCTGCTGAGCTTCTGGACTTTTCTACTTGAAAAATTGGAAGATAATATGCTTCTGAAAGAATTACTATAGCTATGTTCCATTAGTTGGAGATAGATGTAAATCATTTGTCTTGGTAACATTTTTTCCACCAACTGGACTGATTGGGGGTAAAAGTGATATCTAAAAGTATAAAAGGATAATTACTGCTGTGTACACACTGACAAGGGTGTAGTAGAGCTTGGAGTTTGAACAGTTAACCCAGAAGAATCAAGGTAGACATTAAAGATTTATAGACTGGTTATGGCCAGAAATCCTAAATGACCACACATTATTGCAAAAACAAAATGACAGTAGATTTGTGCTCCTTTTTCCTTGTCACAGTGAAAGCCAATGTTCTCTTGCATGTTTTTAGACTTAGCCAGGTTTTTATCTACTTTGCAGGAGCTCAAAAATAGTCCACAGCGAGGGGCCTTTCAGTAGCTATTTTGCCAAAATGAGAGTCTGGCTCCACACCAGGCATTAGGTATTCCTGTGTATAGACAATGGAACCCTGATTGCTCTGGAGACATGGGTACACCTACAAAGGCAACATAAAGTCCACAGCCAGGACAGTGGCTGCCTGCAGCTGCAGTGGGCTGTGGTCATATATGTGCACAGGGAAGAGGAGCCATAACTTTCAGTCAAGTGAGACAAAAGAAATCTGTTAACATAAGGCAAACTCTGTTTTTAGAGCATCCATCTTTCATCCTTGAAGAAATGTGCAAGTGTTGTTATCAAAATAAATCAGTGCCTACCTAACCTACTCACAGTAATTAGTTTCCATTTATTTTCTTTTACTCCTGTCCCACAATCACCCAGGATCACCAATCCTTTCTGTCTTTAGGTTCTTGTTGAACTAAAAGAAAAATCTTATGAAGGGCTTTTCCAATATGGAGCAACCTACTTTTTCTGCAAGATCTGGTTATTTTTAATTCTGTGAATAGAGGAAGTGATAAGGTACAACAAACCATAAATCTTACACCAGTGCACAGAGGGACAGGCAGTGTGCTGGTCTCTAAGTTTCTTCTAGCTCATAATCTATGATAGCTAAAGCCACAGACCAAGTCTGACAGAAGTGGAACTGAAAATAAAACTAAAGCCTCTGTGAGCCCCATAACAAAATTTTCTGGGTAAACTACCTTCTTTTTTTTTTGGTACTGGGGATTGAACTCAGGACCTTGCGCTTGGGAGGCAGGTAAACTACCTTCTTTTGACTTTCTGCAGTTTGCAATCTGTTTTCAGAGAAATTGGTTTTAACATACATTTTGATAATGCGTTGATGGGCTGTGTTCTTCCTGATGAGTTGGTTGACAGCATTAATGGACACAATAATCATTGACACTAAAAAGGCCTTTTAAACTCTCAATTTGGTTCCAATAAGCCTACTTCTCCTCCCTTTACTGAAAAACTGAAGAATCCATTGTGTGTGCCAGCCTTTATATGCTCCAACAATTTCCTATGGAAAATTTACTCTGTCTGGTAATTAGGATAAATCAAATTCACTTAATCTACCCAAGTACTTTTATTGACCTCTGTTGGCTTGGAAGGATTTTGGAGAACAATTCTTCCAGTAGGACTAAAATCTACCACAGTGGCAGTAATGGTTGTTTGGGATTCTTTGTTTATGTTGTTTGAATAAATAAAATGTTGGCACTGAAGATTAGCTGGAAAAGAGGCAGCAACTTTTTATAAACTGTAAATCTGGCCCAAGGAAACAGGCATGTGGAATAGTCATTATAATATTTTCATAGTGTTTTTGTGGAATTCTGGTCTCTGGAAATTCTGTATTAACTTTTCAATGTCTCTTCTCATGTTGTGGGTTTTGTAGAAAGAAGCAAAATAAGCTGCCAAAGTATCAGGCATTTATTTAGTTTTATTGTAGGTACAGGAAACAGAAAAGCAATTCCTCCCTTGTTAAAGATAAAATTGAGTTGATAGCTCAGTTTAGCAACATTTCATTAGGCAAAGGAGCAGTTCAATAGGAGCACAGAACTTTGCTAGTCTATAAAAACATCAGTTCTTCCTTTCATGTAACTGTATACTTTTTATTACATTTCCCTTGACTTCCTTAGTCTGTATGAAGAGTGAGAGAAAGCCAGGCAACACTACAGAAGTGAAGTGCACCTCAACTCTGGAATTTCTAGTCCCTCACAGAAATGGGGGGACTCAAGAAATAAATATCTCTTGGGGCATAGCAGGCAGCTAGTTTACGATTTCTTATGACTGCTAAGCTCCTGTTCTTCCTTCTGACTCTGATTTTGTTTATGAAATGAGGGTCTTGCTATGTTGCTTCTTTCGGCCTTTCATTTCAAGTAAATGGGATTATAGGCATTTGCCACTCCCCTAGTTCTGTGATCCTAATTTAGGGTTCTTTGGTGCTCCTTTTCGTTCAGTTCTGCCCTCTTGCTCCTTAACTGTATTCTGAAATCTATATAATGACTTTGCACATTCTAGGTATCCAGAAATGCTTACTATTGTCCTCCAATGTCCTTGAAGATGCACTTTCACAAAATAATTGACTACTTTTCCCTAGACTTTTTGAGTGGCCCTTATTCTTTTATTTTTTCCTATTCCACTTTCCCATTTTTTTCATTTGATGGAAACCTCACCTGACTGGGGCTCAATATTTCAAGACTACAGTAGAGGTAAAATCAAAAGTCAAACCAATGGGCAGCTACAGGGTGGCCTTTCTACATATAAAAAGCAGGCTGCCTGAGTTGATAAGGCTTTTGTTAAGCCAATTTTCTAAACAAGTAGGGACTATGTAACAAGAAAAGTTCATCAAACAATGAAAAGTATAATTCAGCCCTCTATATTTTGGGAAAGAACAGAGTGAAAAGGTTCTAAAGAGGAGCAAAGTGGAGGAAGGAATGACAGAAAGAAGCATCCTTCCCACCTGTACCTGAGGGCTACCTGTGAGTGAGCCCCAACCTCATCCCACCTTGAAGACATTAGTTTTGAGACTAGATCCTGCACAATAGAAATCACCTGTCTCTGACAGTCTAGCTCATGAACCATGGGTTGAACTTTCTGAAATCTTAGACTTTCACTTTTAAATTAATTGATGTATTATCATGGTGATTTTTTTAGTTGCTTTCAAACTTGGTCTCAAACTCTCCACTTTATTCTTCTCCCTTTCAGGATAATACTATAGAATTTCATCTCAACTTTTCATTGAATTCTAACTTCATTTTCTTAGTGTAAGGAGGTAGAGGAAGAAAGATTTATCCAGTAAAATTTAATCTTCCTAATAATTAAATGGCTGTGGCCTTCTTATAACTAAGTAAAATGCAAGTAGGTTGAAAGTAAAGAATTCTACATTTGAGAGGTTTATGGCAGTTTAATTCTTCAATAAGACCTCCTTTTTTAAAAGTCCTATACAGTACATTACTAGGAACCATTTATAATCACTATTTATCAGGCATCTTACTTTTATTTATATTAGCTCATTTAATCTTCATCCAAACCTCACAGATGTTTATATCCTTGTGAGGTTACAATGACAATACTTTGCTCACAAATAGTGTTATTAGCCTTATTTTTATATATGTGGAGAAACCAACTCAGAAAAGTTCATTAACATACTTAAGATCACCTATCAGTAAGCTGTGAGCTCATCTTTCTGCCTACAGAGCCCATGTACTTGACCACTGGATAATATCAACTCTTGCAAGGCATGTCTGGGAAGACTGTTTCTGTTGAGATTCACACCTATCCAGGTAGACTATGGATAGCATTCTGAGGGATGTTAGGTTATACTTGACTTGTTCTTGATGGGGCTGTTTTCACCTGAATTGTACTCCGTTTAGATATTCATTTCTATATAGTGGGTCTTATAAGTGGCTTTTAAATTTTCATTTCTTTCCATTAATAAATGTTTTGTTTTGTTTCTGCTTATACCCCTAAACACATCCTGAAATTTAATTGCTATGATTGAGGTATTGAGAAGATGGAAAATTAAATCCATTGGTGTTATAGAAGTGGGACCTTTGGAAAGTGTTCAGGATTAGATAAGATTTTTAGGGGTGAGGCCCCCATGTAAAGGCCTCCTTTACATGGAGGAAAAGAAACACCAACAAGCACACTCTTTCTCTTGTCATGTGACACTATGTTCTACCTTAGGACCCTGTTAACAAGAATGTCATCAGCAGATGTGGCCCCTAGACCTGTACCTCCAAAACCATAAGCCTCTTTTCTTTAAAGAAACCTGCCTCAGGTATTTTGTAGTAGTGACAAAAACCACACTTAAACACTTGATCATAATTGCCAGTAGAAAATTAAAACTCAAACACTACAAAAAGAGTTCCTTTCTATTCTTAAATTTTGTTTCCTGAGGCAAACATTTTTTGTTTTAGCTTAATTTCATCAATTAATTAAACCTGTAATTCTAGATGGAATGTATCTCAAAATAGCCAAATATTCAAGTCTTTTTGGTCTCTGGATTTCTGTACTATAGTAATGCTTCTGGAATCCCTTACGATCATCTTTTGACCACAGCAAATCCCCTAATTGCCATATGTATGTCTTCCTTATTTCCTTATTTTGTGGCTTCTGGGGAAGCAAACTTTGAGAAGGTTATGGGAAACAGTACTTTTTAGTTTATACATGTTTTAAAAGCCCATGCTTTACTTTGAAAGTACTGTCCAGCTGAAAACAGATTTTAGGATTAAATCATGATGAAGACTTTTGAAGGCAGTATTCCTTTATACGCCCCTACCTCCAAATTGCCACTGTTGTGTTAAAAAGTCAAATAAGTATCATTCTGATTCTGGACCTTTGAATGGGACCTAATGTTTTGTTCTGTATTTAGAACCTTGATTTTTATCTTACTATTCTGAAATTTTGCAACTTCTATAGTGCTTTAGTTAGTCCTTTGTGGGGATACAAAGTAGGCCTTTTCAACTGGGAAACACATCTTTTAGTTCTGGAAAATTTCTTATACTGTATAATTTCTGGAACAATTGTCTACTATACTTTCCTCCTATTTTCTCATCCAGAATTCCTACTAGTAGAATACTGTGTTCTCTAGAATAAACCTCCAATATCTTTATATGCTTTCATTTTGTATCTCTGTATTTGCAGAATGTTTTCAAATGTGTAACTTCTAATTTTACTTATTTCAAAAAAATTTGTTTGCTAAAATTTTTAAATATCATCCTGTGCTTTTCTGTGTAGAATCACTATTTCCTCTTGAGATATTAAAAACTTATGGTATCATTCATTTTGTGAGAAAGTGTACATTTAGGGAAAGATTTTTCCACAGAAATATGTTTATCTAGGGTTTAGATAAGAATGTCCTCATATTAATTAAGGACACTTTTAAATTATTTCAAAATTTGTCAGGTAGCAAAAAATGCTGTCAAAAAAAGTAGTCTATAAATGTTTGTGTTCATGCTATAGAGGTTATGTGTAAGTAGCTGAAATAAAAAGATGTACAGATGATTCCAGCAGTCAGATTTGGCCAAGGCATAGGGCTGTTGGCAGTGGTCTGGGATGAAAGTGGAATGTGTTCCCACCTGAATCCATCTCCAAATGCCTATCATTGTTTTCCTTCCATTTTCAGTTCACCAGTTTTGTGAGATTTTTCTTTTTCTTTATGGTTTTACTTTGTTCTGAGGCCCTGAGAATCTGGAAAATATTCTATGTGAAAACACTTTGTGTGGGTGTGTGTGTGTGTATTTTGTTTAAATGAATGGCATAGGTATTTCATAACAGTATTTTCTTTTGGTAAATGATGGAGGTCCCTTATACCAATTGTTCAGTTTATAAAATGTTTTCACTTGCATTCATTCATTAAAAAGCCTTATTAGGAAGGTAAGTTTTAATCCCCATTTCACTAAGTTTTAAATTTTGGAAAAGCAATGATAGTAATAGTACAATGGTTATAAGCTTCATTTTTCTCAGCTGAAAATTAAATAGTCATTATCACATTTGTTAGATATTGTACATGCAGACTCTACATATTGTATATGCTTCTGACAGTGCTTCAAAAGCAGTTGCCATTGTTGTAATACTAGTATCTATCTTCTTATACTACATTCTTGCAGTGTTATAATGTAATGCCATAGTGATCAAACAAGTGATTCCCTGTACCCCAGAAAATTCTTTTATTGTTCAATTGGTACCATCTGTACCAAACTGAGAAATGTCAACCTTGTTTTTCACTTACTTATAAAATCTCTTTTGTGTTCTGCATTCTCATTTAATGTAAAGCTGTAAATTATTTTATAAACACATTGTACAAATCTGGGACTCACAGAGTATTATTAGGTGATTCAAGATGGTTTGAAATCTGATTATTTTGCTGATAAGTTTGCTGTTGACATGAACTCAGTTTGAGACGAATGACAAAGTGCTTTAACTGAGTTTCTTAGAATTTTCAGTTTACATATCTTATAATAAAATGTCAAGTATTATACAAGTCAATGAATAACTTCCAACGATAGAAACGCAAGTACTTACAATTCCAAGGAATCTGTATTTTGCTTCTTTATAAAGGGGTAAGTACCTGGTCAATGTGAATATGGTTTATCAAGGAAAAGTCTGTGGTTGTGCTTGGACTCCATGTAAAGTAATACTCGCAAGCTTCTTAACTCAACATTGTGGCTTCCTGTGATCCATAGATCTGAGTTCCAGGAGATACAAAAGCCTTACAAATAAACTTTTTCAAGTGACAGGGGTAGGGCAGGAAATCTGCATTTTAAACCAACTTTCCCTACTGCCACCCTATCCTGGTTCTGACACAGGTATTTTAAATGAGAAATACTACCTAACACTACCTAAGTTCACTAGCTAAGTTTAAGGTAATTCTAATTCTTTGCATCAGGAAATAGAAGAGATATTTGAAAGTTAAGGTGCCTCACTGATGGAATTAGCTTGGGTCCACCAAGTATTTCTTAGGTCTTACTACCAACTTGGCCATTTCTTTCTAGTTTGGTGCTTTGAAAAAGACAGCCATCTCTTTAAAATGTTTTTCTTGTATAAAGTATCAGACAAGATAATGTATTTACAAAGTAAAATTAAGAAAGCATTATTTCTCTAGAACATATGTTATAATCATACTTTCAAATAGAACCAAAAGAGATGTCAGTATATCGAGGGAATGTTGCTTTCTTACCCTCCAATAATATGCAATTATTTTTATTTCTCCCTATAGCTATGAATTCCAGGTGAAACCTAAAAATCCACTTGGTGAAGGCCCAGCCAGCAACACAGTGGCATTCAGTACTGAATCAGGTAATCACATTGATATTAATCCCCAACAAAATGTAAAGGGACCCAATGGGAGAAATATTTTGTATGAGTTTCTTTGAAACCTAGCTAAACTCTGCATACTCAGTTTCAGGAATTCCTAAAAAACTATTTATGGTAAAAAGCTAATTGATGAAGGTACTGTCATGACAACACCACTTATGCATTTCCTCATTTCTTTTGATGCCAGAAAAAAATCAGTTAAAAAAAACAATTATAATAAAAAATCTAGTGAATGAATGTTCTCCAGTATGCCTAGAATCAAAATATCAGTTGAGTACACCAGGAAAGGGCATTTGTGAAATTCTCTAAGTACAAGCACTGACTCCTTGGGTTGTGTTTTTAGCACAGTGGCACCGTGCATGCCTCACAAGCATAAGGTCCAGAGCTCAATCCCCAGTACTGAAGGGGGAAAAAAAAGATACATCTGTTAAGTACAGCATTATTATTTACATAATTTTTATGTCAGCTACACTTCATGGCATCTTGGTGACTTGAACTTGAAGGCTAGAATAGTAACAAAGGCTCATTTCTCCTCATATAAAAGATATTTTCGAATACCTGAGAAATTATTCAATGAAGGACCTTTTCAAAGAAAACTTTCAAATTCAGTCTTTTGCAAGAATGTACCATTTTGCAAGTAAAACTTAAATCACCATCATGCCACTGGAATTTTAGGACTCTAAAAATTTTACTTTAATAATGGCTGATTTCTTTGTTTGTGTTATTCCTTAGCTGACCCAAGAGTAAGCGAGCCAGTTTCTGGTAAGTACCTGTCTTAGTGAGAACAAGTACATGCTTTTCTATTCTTTTTCTAAGTACATGCTTTTCTAAATGGACTGAACTAAAACGACATGGTAGAGTTTGGGTTATTTCTTTTTTACCATTAGCTTTCCCAGAAATCAATCAGGTGTGAATAACTTGATGAATATTAAGAAGCTATGATATTGCAGGGGCAAGTCAGATACTTTGAAACTTACTTTCACTCATGTACCAGGCCAGTCCAGATTTTAATTAATTCAAGATATTACACCCTTATTTCTTTTAACAGTGTCACACTGAAACATGTTTAAATATTATATTATTCTGCAAAACAATCACACACAAACCCCCTCCCCCCAATTTGTCCCTAAATTTGTCTATATCCAGCACCTAAACATACTGCTTTGAGATTTATCTCACTGTTGACAGGAACTTGAGTTTGTTTAAACTTTCATGCTATTTTTGGTTCCCATACTTAGCACTGGAAAACAATGTAAGTATCAGCAAGTTGGCATTGAACTTTGCAGATTGGCTTTGTAAAACTCTGAAGACAGCTGCTCAATATCTAAGAGTCAGACAGAAAACTCAAACCATGTCTTCTCCTAATGCAGGAGGAAGAGATGCCATCTGGACTGAAAGACCCTTTAACTCAGACTCTTACTCAGAATGCAAAGGCAAACAATATGTCAAAAGGACATGGTATAAAAAATTTGTAGGCGTGCAGCTGTGCAACTCTCTTAGATACAAGATTTACCTGAGTGACTCCCTTACAGGTAAGGAGGGCTGCAACCTATTTTGAACCTTTGCCTTCAGAGAATGTTTGCTATATTACTGTACTCTCTACCCTGGCCAATTCTGTGAAGTTCCAGGCACTAAAGGGTGAGTAAGCATTCTACTTAAGCTGTCCTCTAAGCAAAATGTTATTGAAATAGTTACAGTCTCATCCTAGAAGATAAGGACTTAGGCCTGCTATTAGACAGCTGCTGGGGATTTAGCTCAGTGGTGCCAATGCCTGCCTCGCAAGCACAAGGTCCAGAGTTTGATCCCCAATACAAAAAAAATTTTTTTTGAGAAAGAAATGAAAACACAGGCTGACACGGTACTGTCATGGCACATTTATATATACAGGTACTAGTACATTCAAGTTGTTTTTTTTATAGCCACCCAAAGAAAAAAAGTCTATTGATAATAAAATGATTATACCTAACAATAGTTGTGGAAGAAATACAGCATCTTTAAGATACTAGAAGGGCTCTAGCTCCTTGCTTGATACCCAATAGTCTATAATTTTTCTCCTATATTCACAAAAGTTTTTAAAAAATATACAAGGCTGTCCCCAACATTAGGAAGATGATGGTTCACTCATTTAAAAAATATTTATGGTAGCCATATGTGGTGGTGCATGCCTGTAATCCCAGCACTCAGAGGAGGCTGAGGCAGGAGGATCATTGTGAGTTAGAGACCAGCAGCCTGGGCTATATAGTGAGTTCCAGGTCAGTCTCAACTACATAGTGAGGCCCTGTCTAAAAACAAAACAAAACAAAACCAAAAAACAACAACAGTAACAACAACAAAAACCAAAGAACCAAACAACAAACAAAAATTTATGGTATTATCTACTTTATGCCAGGCACTGTTGTAGGTGATAACAAAGTAGCAAACAAGACACTTTCAAGTAGGATACCTATCTCCCCTTTACTTAGGGAGACACACAAATATGTTAGTTAGAATTTCATACAGGTGCTTTGAAGACAGTTTTAAGAAGGGTAAGAGAATGACTTAAGAGGAATTAGAAACTCCTTTAGATAGAATGGTTTTAGGGAATGTCTTTCCATAAAGGTATCACTTCTGCTAAGTAGAAAATTATGAGAGGAACCAACCAAAGTTCTAGCAAGAAAAAATGCAGAGGTAAAGAGAAACTGCAGAGGCCTGAGGCAGAAACCCTTTGGCCAGGTCCAAAGAATTCATAGAGCTCTGAAATAAAGTTTTATGCTTAGTGTAATAGGAGACTGCTAGAGAAAATTATTGTTTTTGGTACCAGGTATCAAACTTGAGACCTTGCACTTGTAAGGCAGGTGGTGGAACCACTGAGCTAAATCCCGGGCCCTGCAAGAGAAAATTATTGAGAATGGGGAGGGGGTGTCACCTTAGTTGGATTTTTTTTTTACAAATCACTAATCTGTAAAAAGGAGAGGGGAGAAATAATATACAAAGACAAGAAAGAAGTCAGAGACATCAGTTGCAAGACTATTCTATAGTTCAGTCAAGAGACATTGGTGGCTAACAGAGAATAAGGGAAAATATACAAGAATGGGAAAGATCATTCTTTGAAAAAATTTATTTCAGAATTGTAATACATCAAATTTCTGCTTCTTCAGGAAAATTTTATAACATAGGCGATCAGAGGGGCCATGGAGAGGATCACTGTCAGTTTGTGGATTCATTTTTAGATGGTCGCACAGGACAGCATCTCTTTTCTGATCAGTTACCCACCAAAGAAGGTATGTTTTCTGATATTTCTCATAAGCAAGAGGGCTTTATAGGTTAACTCAAGAAATAAGGTAGGAAAAGTTCTCAAGTTAAAAATAATTCTATAAAACTACTGTTCTAATTATCTGGCTTGAAAAAAGTAAACTTTCTCAACAGGAACTTAGTGATAGACATAAAAAAATGTATCTACTTTTGGGCTGGGGATTTAACACAATGGTTCGGTTGCCTGCCTTGTAAACGCAAGGACCCAAGTTCAATTCCCAGTACCAAACAAACAAAAAAAAAATGTATCTACTTTTAAGCAAATCTGTATTTGCAAAAACAGCTTAAAAATCAGTATTTCTCAAACTTAAATCATTCAAGTATTAACTTGTTTTTTCTTCATATGGAGCACACCTGCATTATCTTTTACTTCCTTAAAAAAATTTAAATTTTATTATAACACATGGAAGACAAGTCTTATAAATATAATTGAAATGTAATAATTTCACTGAGGAATAACTTCTATAATTTGCTAAATACACATTAGCACCCAACACTGTAATGAAGATTGAAAAAGACTGAAAATTAATTTAATCTCTGTTTAAGCAATGAAGGAGTAAGTTAACTGTCTAAATTGCTCAGGAAGAATCGAGAGGCTTTTTAAATACTTTTAATTATTTGATTAGACTTTGCACCAACATATTCACCCCACACTGGTACTTCAAAAAAAAGACTAACCATACCAAAAGAAAACTAAAGATCACTGAACCTATTAATGGGGCAGTCAAAACTGTTCTAAGGTACTATAGACGATCCCATTTTAACTTGCTAAGCCAAATGTCAAGAATTTGGGGGTTCTGATTTTAGGCAGCCATTATACCTGACGAAAGACATCTAGTTTACTTAAGAGCTTTACCCAAAGATTTTTCGGCCACTCAAGAACATCCTTCAGTCTATGAACAGATAGGACAAAATGTAGCATACTAACTGTTAAAACTCAACTATTTTCTCTCTTAGGCTATTTCAGAGCAGTTCGCCAAGAACCTGTCCAATTTGGAGAAATAGGTGGTCACACCCAGATCAATTATGTCCAGTGGTATGAGTGTGGAACTACAATTCCTGGAAAATGGTAGATGCTATAATCATGCTCCAAGTACTTCTGGTTCATATGGCCAAAATAAATCCCTCAAAAACCAAACCAACAAAAACACCCCACTATGGTATTTTCTCATCCATTTAAAACAATTTTGTTTACTATGTATTAAAGCCTGCAATCTAGCAACAATATTAGGTGTTTAGAAGAAAAAGGTTGCTGAGAATATTTATCAGTTTTTACAAAGTCATTTTAACAAAGGAAGATATTGACATTTTAACAGAATAACATTTTTAGGGAAGCTGGCTCCCTATTCATGGTATTTTAAGAGATCATTTGTATATTATTTATCACATTGTTGTAATGATGTTTTGAGATACTTTTATAACAAAATTAACATCAAAAACATAATATACTTTTAAAAATATTTACTTTTACTGATGTGTATGCTTCTTACTGGTGAGTTAATTTCTTAAATCTCTACTTAGTTTAACTTATTAGATCAAATTATCTTCAGCATAAGTATCTGGGGAAAACAGGTCTTAATGTTTAGTTAAACAAATTTTTTAGCAACAGCTGAACAGATTTCTGAGGCATGTATATGTTCATGCTAATGAAAATTTCCATGAAATATCAGCAATTACTAAAAAAATTTGAATTAGTAATTTCATTTTGACTAAAAGCGGAGGTCAAATCTGATATATTGCTTTAAAAGTATACTAGTATCTGAATATACTTTGTCAAACTAGCCCTTTAACCAATTGTTTTTAACCAATGTTGTTTTTATGATTCTAATCAAACTGTATGCGGGTTGAATGTGAAGTTTGAGCATGAAAAGATAATGCACCACATGATTCCTACCATTTTACAAATGGCTATTTGCAAAATATTTATACATTAGACCTCTATGAATGAATGTATCAGGGTGTTTCTGTAATTCTCTTTAACTCAAGGTGTAATAAAAATCTGACTCATTTTCATTAAAATGCATTGTTTTTATTCATGCTGGAGAGGGAGATGGAAATGGTACATTGTTACCCTTATTATGGAAAGACCTTTTCCTATGCTTATTTTACAACATGGTTCTCTCTTTTTTTTTTTTTTTGGTACCGGGGATTAAACTCGGGTCTTTGCCATTACAAGGCAGGCCACCGAACCACTGAGCTAAATCCCCAGCCCTACATGGTTCTCTTTTATCAATGCTACAATTTGTAATTTTCAAGTTAAGTATAAATTCTTCAATAAAGAGATGTAATTTTTTTAAGAATGAGGTTTTTAAAAAATTTTCTGAATGTTTCACCTGTATGTAAACTTACCTTTACCTCTCTAAGAAAATCACAAAGTTAGGATCTACTAAACCCCCTTACATCTTTGTAAGAGTATTTATTGTGCTTAAATCCTCAATTAAGCTCCCTTCCTGTGAAATCTATTTTAAGGTTTAAACCAATGACTGTTAAATGCATTTCTTTCAAAATCAGTACAAAAACCACATGGCACTATTTCTCTGAATAGAAATCTGTAAATATTTGTATATCTCTTTAAGAACAAACATTAACAAAAATTTCTGTAAAATATGATTTTTCTCATTTAATGATTAGATTAAATTACAAGACAATTAATGGATTCAATCACTTTTATTAACCTATCAATGTTACATTTTATACAGTATCTAGTCATCTCAAAGGGTTCTACTTTAGTACATCAGGTTAACAGTAAAAAGCCAAGTAAAGCCAAGTTGGCTAAACCTCAACCTAGCATTTTAATATCCTCTGGACAAAAGAAGCTAGAAAGCCAATCACTTTACACACATGTAAGAGTAGTGTTTCAAAATAACTAGAAAGCTGCTAAATTTTTAAGCAGGGGAGGAAAAATTTTCATTTTGGTCTTTTTTGAGTTCCAGCAAATTTTACTTTCAATTAACATCAACAATGATACCATTAAAAAAATGCTCTGCTTTTTTAATTTCTGAACTTCAATACAAATTAAAATAAAATAGTATTGGAGTCTTGGGAGGCAAACAGCTCATTTCATCAGCTGAACCTCCTTATCGATAACCAGGTCCAGGCTGGGTATAGCCCTGACTAAAGGCAGGACGATTGCGTGCATAAGGATTTGGCCCACTTGGAGGAGGGGCCATGGTACTTCCTGGAGGTGGAGTAAAACCTGGTCGTGGTTGATAAGCCCCTGGTTGGCTTGGAGCCATTCCAGCCTGAGAGGCAGGGGCCACAGTGTAATTAGCAGGCTGAGATGTTTGGGTAGTATAAGTTTGTTGAGGATAACTGCTCGCCTGATATTGTTGTGGTGGTTGAGCAGACAGTTGTTGAGGTTGACCAGAGAAGGCAGGAGCTGGTGCCTGGGAAGTTGGTTGCTGGCCATATCCCTGGAACTGCTGAGCTTGTTGGGGTCCAGTCTGCTGACTATAACTAGCTGAAAAGGCAAAACAAATAGTATATATACCTCGTTTCTCTTCTTATGAAAGGCTTGCAGAGAATTAGTCTTACTGTTATGGATCAAAAATGATTAAAAGTTTAATAAACATTACAAAAATGTAGTAAGTGGTACATTCCTTTAAAAATATTACTTTAAGGCCAGTTATTAAAGAGGCATTTTCAAGACAGTTTTTAAAACCTCTAATATTAAAATGAACTCAATATATGTATTTATTACAACTGCTTTGAAACTTTATAACCGAGAGCAAATTCCTGTTCTAGTGTAAAGATGTTTGAATAATAAAAGGAATTAACATACTTCCTAGGAAGACCAAAAACTAGTCATTAACATGGTTTTGATGGGTGGCCTATTTACCACAGTACTAAAGAAAAATATATCTCATCTTTTTAAAAAGCTTCTGCACTGCAAGAGAAACCACCAACAGAGGTAAGAGACAACCTACAATGTGTGAAAAAATTTTTACCAGCTTTTCCTCAGTCAAAGGTCCAGTATCCAGAATATATAAAGAACTCAAAAAAATCAAATTTATACCCCCCAAATTTATACCCAATTCAAAAATGGGCATCTGAAATAAACAGACATTTCTCAAACAAAGAAGTAAAAGCAAATAAACACATGAAAAATGTTTAACGTTACTGGTCATTCGAGATGCAGTTGAAAACAACACTGAGATTCTACCTCACCCCAGGAAGAATGGCCACTATCAAGAAATCAACCAATAACAAATGTTGGCAGGGTTGTGGGGAAAAAGGAACCCTTCTTCATTGTTGGTGGGAGTGCAGACTGGTGCGACCACTGTGGAAATCAATATGGAGACTCCTCAAACAACTAGGATTAGAAGTCCCATTTGACTCAGCTATTCCCCTGCTGGGTATCTTTCCAAAAGAATTAAAAGTATTATACCACAGTGATATAAGCTCACACATGTTTATAACAGCACAGTTATAAACAGCCTAATTGCCCATCAACTTGAGACTGGATAAAGAAGATGTGGTGTGTGTGTGTGTGTGTGTAAAATGGAGTACTACTCAGCCATAAAGAATGAGAAACTAGAGACATTTATAGCTAAGTGGATGCAGACTGAGGACCTACTCAAGTGAAATTAAAAGGACACACGTAAATACTGAATAGTTTCTCTGGTGTGATAAACTAAAAGTGTAAATAAGAATCAAAATATATAATTGATATTGTGTAATAGGAAAAAATGTCTAAAGGTATAGGGGAAGTGGGAGGGATAGGGGAAGGTAAGAAGGGAAAAGAAAAGAGAATAGGAAAAAATGGAAACAAAGTCTGCAAATGGCGAAGGGTAGAGGGGGTGAAGGGAGGGCAGGGGAATGGGGAAAAAATAAGAACCAAGACATATCATGCAAAGGAACAAGATCCCAATGATACACTGTATTACACTGAGATGCTTTACATTTTATTTACTCGGTTATTATGTCATTTAAGAATAAATACTATGTACCATTTCTACAATTCTTAAAATTTTTCATTTCTTTTATATTTGATACCTGATGGCTTTTGCACAACTAAAACTTTAACTTAGTTGTACAGCATAATATACAGAAAGCATACTGTATTGCTCCACAAAATCAACATCTACATTATTAACAAGGATGTAATTTTTTAAAAACAAAGTCTGCTTCACTGAAAACTTTTTATCTCTACCATGAAACACACCTGCAGCTACTTGCAATGAAACCTCTCCAATGACTGGAATCCTGTCAGCATTAAATACCAGATACATAAGAAAATTATTAAAATATGTACAACCCTGAATTTAAAAAAAAAGGATTGAATGAATTTGAGTATATTCTGAACTCACCTTGAACTTGGGTTCAAAATTTACTCATGAAAGAAACCTTTATGATACAGTCCATGAACAAAACTGTAAAAGGTTAGAGGGAAACTGGCAAACCAACAGTGTCAAAATGGTCCAATTTATTTCCATAACTCTCAATCAAATTCAAGTTAATAGGACTATTGGGATCAGAAATACAAAGATAATTTCAAAAGAACTAAATTTTACTGAGTGAAAACCCTAAAATTATTAATAGTAAGCTGAGCTGTTAATAAGAATCAAATCTAAAAGCTTTTTATTCATGGTAGCATCTAAATACTTAACTAAATTAAATAAATTCATGACAAAATCTTGAATGCCATATAATTTCTCCTATCCTCTACATAAAAGTTTTGAACTTAATTATGGTTTGTTTTTTTTTTTTTGGTACCCAGGATTGAACTCGGGTCCTTGAGCTTGTGAGGCAGGCAGCAGAACCACTGAGCTAAATCCCCCACCCTGAACTTAATTATCTATTGTTAATTTTTAGCAAAACGCAAGAATTCAGCTTTATGCTGAAAATGTCTATCTCATTTAAGACTGAAGGGAAAATTTAAAAAGCTGCCTTTTTATCCTGGCAAATGAAATCTAAACTGTGTCAGGAAACAACCAGATCCTTAATTACTATGCAAGAGGGGGACTAACCCTAAGAGCTGAAGGTAGCATTTCATTAAATCTCCTAATCTTTAATTATAATTAAATTATAATAATTATAATGTGGCAGTGCTTTTTGCTATTTATTTTAATCTCCCACTTCCATTCCTGCCCCTGAAAAAAAATGAGTAACTTTCAGTAAAGAATATCAGAAATTCCAAGAATCAGAAATTCTGATTTTTTTAAATCAATGAATAAGAAAAGCACCATATAGTGTACAAAATCTAAAATGCTATCTAGATTTTCACAGAGAAAGTGTTAACTCTTAGTCTAGAGTGGACAATGCAGAATGACACAGGAAACTACAAAATTCATAGAACTAGGGTTTGGTCCAGCTCTCCCACTGAATGGTTATATGTCCTATGACAAGTCACAACCTCTTTAACTCTATGTGCCTCATTTATAAAATGAGTAAATGGGATAAAATGATTGATCCCAAGGCCTGGCTGCAGATGACCTGTGATGCTTTTAAAATATTTTATCAAAGCCTGAGTCCAACCCCTAACCAAATATCAAACAAATCTACACAAACAGAACCCAAACATCAAGAAGCTCCTCAGTGATTGTGAAGCACAGTATGAGCTAATCCTCTAGTTTAGATGATGACTAGATCTTAAGTTTATTCCATTTGTTTTATACAATTAAAAAGTACCAGTCACAGGTTAAGTCATACCACCCAAATAAACATACAACCCAGATAAAATTGTTGTTAGTGTTAAAATATATGGAATTCCAATTTATGACAGAATTTTATGGTCTAGATCAGGGGTCAGCAAATTTATACAAAAAAGGACACTTTTTCCAAGGAAAGGTTTAATTTGGCAAAGAAGTATTTTTAAGGCTTATTTATAGTCTCTCCTGCAAATACTGAAGCAGATAGTAAATATTTTAAGCTTTGTGGACCACATCATATTTATTGCAACTACTCAATTCTGCCATTATTGTGCCAAATTAGCAACTAAAAATATCGAAATGAACAGGGTTAGAAATGTTCTATTAAAACTATTCACAAAAAAAGGCAAGTTTGCTGACCTCTGCTCAATTTGGTAATACAAAACTCTGTAAAATATAATGTAGACAAAATTCAACTTATATCTCCTTTTTGACTGGGGATTGAAGCCAGGGCCTCACACATGCTATGCAAGCACTCTTACTACTGAATTACAACCTTGGGTATTATTTACTTTTATGTTAAAACAGGGTCTTATTTGTCTCAATCATCCAAGGGTCCCAATCATCCAGCATAGTCTCCAACTTCCAGTCTTCCTATTTCTACCTCCCAAGTAGCTGCAATATAGGCATCCATCACTTTGAGCAGCTCATAAATTATTTTTAATTACAGTTGAAAGTGTTATTCTTAAATTTCTGGCTGTAAACCAAGACTTGGAATTGGAACTCTCTGGCAAAAATATAAAATTGCCTAAAGTATAATCAAAGCTGCATCAAAGTGATTTATCATATTTAAATATACATAATCTTCAATAAACAGAGGTATAACAAAAACAAAACACCCTGGATGCTTACTTAAAACAACTAAACGTAATGTTTTTTGTTGAATGAATTACATTTTAAATTATTTTACAGCCAATTTTTGATATTCCTACATTCTTTAAGGAGATATAAACACCTAAGTAGCTTAATTTACTTTTTTAAAAATAAGATCACTTTTGTAAGTCTGAGAGAACTGTTAATATTTCTACAGGTACTAAGAGTACACCGGAATCATGTGTTACATATAAATGGGGTGGAATGTTGTCTCTTTTGCAGTTCTAAGCCATTTAGAGCTAAGCTGATCATGTTCATAAGAGATAGCTTTGTACTACAGGCTTTTTTATACTACAAGTTATTACAGAATCATCTACTGCCTTATTTGCCCACAAGAAAAGAAATATTAATCTTTCCAATAAAACATTTATATATAAATTTTAAATAAAACAAATGTCTCCTCTGATAAGTATTTAATACCTATTATGGCTGTATTACAGTCATATACTTAAAGGGAAGAGCTTAAGTACAGAAATAGATCAAAAACCATAAGCCACCTCCCTTTCAACACCTGCTCACCTGAATATTGAATACCATACTGCTGAGGTTGCTGAGGCGGAGCCTGAGGCTGCTGTGCACCATAGCCAGCTTGTTGCTGGTACTGTTGGTACATTTGACCTACAAAAGAAAATACAAGGAAAAAAGGCCATCTAGATTAGCAGAGAAAAATATTTTTAAAGCATTATATTCTCCTATCCATCCAAATACATAAACACACTGAATGACCACATACAATGTGTTTGTTCCCCTTTAAATGACTACAAAAGAGAAAAATAAATAATGTAAGACTGCAGAGAACTCTTAATTGGCAGGAAACATAGTGTTAAATGATTTAACACTAGTGGCTCCTACTTCATAAACTCTAGAAATGTTTCCAAACCCATATGACATTAAAAAAGTACTGCTATGTTCAATGAAAATCAAGTTAGTTGAAAAAATCGATAGATAAAAATCTGAGAAAAGGGGACAATAATTTCTCAATCTTTCCTAAAGTGTTACATTTATCCTTTCATGAATGGTTACTATGGTAGCGACTAAATAACAATATTTTTTTCTAGAAATCAGAAACACCTTTGAAATTTGCTGATGGTTTGGTTTTCTACGATAATCCAATATCTTGATATCCTAGCCAATTATGTGGAATCGATAAAGCCTAAATAGTTCTTCATTGCACTTTTTAACAATGATAGACCTCTTTAGCACTGGGGATGTATTATTGGACACAGAGCTCTATTTGGGCCAGTAGATTACAGTTCCTCTGAAGAAATCCGTTAAGACACTTATAACATGAAATTTTTCAATCAAGAAAGGATGTATTGACTTATGTCTTTACCATCTCTACTTCTCTGAAATTTAACGGCTTTAATTTCCACCTTGCTAGTATTTAAATCTTCAAAATAATCACACAGGCGTATTCTGTATAAAATTCAAACTACCTGCTGTTAATCAAAAGACTCTGGGAAAATCTGATCTTTATGACCAAAAAGTAAGACAAGTTCTGAAAACCAAACAAATGCTTTACTAATGTCACTCATATTCAAGTACAGTAAGCAGCAAGAACTCACAGGCTTAGATCAAGACATGAAGTCCACTGTATGTACTATAACAGCTGCTCAGTCCTAAGGGTGTCTTATGCCTATACTTACAGCCAGTTTATTTCATACCAAAAAGTAATACATTCTTTAAGTAATAAAAATAAATATTCTCAACTATTTTTAAACTACTAATCTTTCTTAAAACAATAAAAACAAGATTTTTCTTCAATGTTTTCTTAATAGTATTAAGACATCAAGAGCACAGAAGCTAACCAAATTTAAATATCACTTTAATAATGGATTATATTTCATAACTCAGTTTTAGAATAGAAGCAATGAAAATCTAAAGGTAAAAAGGTATGGAAATATAATCAAGTGGGAAAATTAAGTAAAAGATATAACAGTAAATTCTAATTCTCAGAAATTAGAACAATTAATTGTACAATGGAAGAATTTGCAAAGAATGAACAATAAATACATGAGGAAAAAAAGGCTCAATCTCAGCACTGCTTCAGATACAGAATGATAAAGCAACTTACCTGAAGTAAACAGCTAAGAACAGAACCATCAGTAGCCAAAAGCTGTATCGTGGAAAACCAGGCATAATTCCAAAGCTTTAGTTTACAAAGGTTTGCACATTGTTATGGTTTAAATCTAAAATTTGTCCAAAAGTCTCATGTGTTCAGTGAGGGTACTTCCCTAAGATGACTGGGTCATGGGGACACTACACATACTTAGAAGTGAATCAGTACACACTGTTAAAGAGGTAAGAGCCCAGGTGGAGGAGGTGGGTCTGGAGGTGTGCCTTTGGAGGATACATCTTCTTTGGCTCCTCCCTCTCTTCCTGCTTCCTGGCTACATGGGGTGAACAACCTACATTCACCAGGCCTTTTTAACATGCCATTTTTGCCTTGGAGCCAGTATACCATGGACTGAACCACCTGAGACTATGAGCCAATATAAATCTTTTCTCCTTTATGTACATCAGTACTTTTGTCCCACTAACAAAAAAGTGACTAACACATACATTATCCATTAAATAAAAATTTAGACATCATCAAAATGGATGAGAATAAGACTCCCTGTAGTAGACTGTTTTCATCAAAGATTCTAAAGAACACACATTCAAAAAGCATAATTATTTTTAAATGTACATGGCAAAACTACTAAAGGTTCTGGATTTTTTTTTTTTTCTGGATATAGTTTCCTAAAGTGCTAGAAACTTATTTGAAAAATATCACTCCTAGGGTTAAAAATTTCAGAGGTTTATTACTATCTCTGCAAAGTGTTCCTTTACTTATTTTAAAACTATTTCATGCAAAATCACTGGGACTCTATTATAGTATTTTGAATTTGTGCTTAATTGTAAAAACAAAAAAAAAAACAAAACCAAAAAAATCAAGAAACAACATCTTTATATACTTGAAAGAACTGCAAAGACAAGGTACACACATTGTTTACAGCAATGTTTTAAATTTAAAAAAATGTAAGCTATATTTTATGCATTACGTATGCAAAAGGAATCAATGACAGAGTTAAGTTAAAAAGCAGTAAAAATTACTTAAGAGGAAAAAAAGAATAGAAAGAAACAAAGAATAGTAGTGAAATTTCTGGGAATGTACTTTGCTATAGAAGGTGATAGTGCCAGTCTCCATGAAATTCCCAAAGACTTCTGCATATATATAGCACTGGTATTCATTACATTCACAGAAATTAAAATGTTTTACCTCCATGATATAATTCAGATCTAAAATGTTCCTCAAAAGTCTCATGTGTTTAGAGGTAAGGCTTTTTGAAGGCAATTGAATCATGGGGCCAATACCCTCATGTATCATACCACCTACTCATTGCTGGGATAAAGTACTTGACATATAAAATTTAAAGGAGAGATTTAATTGGCTCACAGTTTCACAGGTTTCAATCCATGTCAAGCTGGCTCTAAGTCAGGAACATGAAGGCAGAAGTGCATGGTGGAACAAAGTTGCCTGTTTTACAGTGGCACAGAAGCAGAGAGAAAAAGTGCCAGAGATGAGATACAGACCACAAGGTCATGCCTCCACAACCCACCCAGAAGATGTGCTTTACTAATCCCCTAGGCAGGTAGTTGAGCCAATCAAGTCACATTCCACTCCTTATTAACATGACACAAAAACAACTCTTTAAACCACACTTAACCTCTAAATAATTCAAGTTCATAATTCTGCCTAACATGATGACTAACGTGCACACAAACAAAAATATTGATCCTTTCCCCAAAGAATCAGTTCCAAGACTGCTCAAAAGTCTCAAGTTCAAGTCTCCTCTGAGAATCCAAACACTTAGCTGTGAACCCCTATAAAAATAAATAACAAGCTATAGAATCCCAAGAAACAACTGCACAAGATGAACATTCCCATTCTGAAAGAGAGGAACAGGACAGAAAACTGGACCAAAACTCATTAGGGCAAACATTAAATCCTGCAGCTCCATGTCCAGCATCTAGGGCACAAGGTAGTAAGATGTTAACTTCAGGAATCCCACTTCTTTTGGTCTCATCTTTTCAGGTGGTTTTTTCTGGGCTAAAACTCAAGTTTTCAAATATTTCTGCTCTACTTTTTTCTCCCAATTTTCACAATAAATCTGGCTAAAAGCAGCCAGCAATACCCATACTATAGCCTTAATGTTGGGCTGCCCTGAAATTTCCTCTGCCAGATCAATTAGTCTACAATCCTTAAATTTAGTGTCCCCGTCTCAGGACATGGACATAATATATAGACAATTTTTTTTTTTTTTTTTTTTTTTTTTGCCAGAATATAGCATGTATATCTTCTAGTTAACTTCCCAACGAAGTCTTCATTCTCAACTGAAACCTCATGAGCCTGGCCTTTATTGTCTACATTCCAGTAAGTATTCTGGTCTTTTGAGCTCTAATGAGAATTACTCATTAGTCTCTGCTTAATGCATCGTAGGGCTTCTCTGGCCCCACTGTCAAACTGTGGCTCCCACTGTCCAAACTCCAGCTGCAAACCAGTTTGAAGGGTTTCTGAACCACATGGTTTGCTATACTCATAGCAACGACACCATTTTTCAGTACCACTTTTCTGTATTAGTCACATTTTTATGGCTAAGACAAAGTATCTGATAAATAAAAGTTAAATGGAGAGGTTTAACTGGGTCACAGTTTCAGAGGATTCCCTCCTTGGTAGGCTGGATCCAAGGAGAAACATCATGAGAAAAGGATATAGTAGAGCCAAGTTGCTTATTTTATGATGGCAGGGAAGCAGATCAGGGAAACACTGCCAAAGACGAAGAAGCCAGGAACCAGATATAGACCCCAAGCCATGCCTCCACGAACCACCTAAACACACCCAGGTGGTGTGCTTTACTAATCCCTTTACCAGCTTTAGAGCCAATTAAGTCGACAACTAAGCTTAACTGCCACACTTCATCAATGGATCAATCTATAGATGAGGCAGATGAGGCCAGGCTATTAGGAAGTAGAGTCTAGTCCAAGAAGTAGGTCCATAGGGGCATATTTTGAAAGGTCTTTTTTTTTTTTTTTCTGGCTCTTCCTTGTTTGTCTTCTGGAAGCTGAGGATGCAGCTTTCCTCCACCATGCCCTACCGGCAAGATGTGTCTGCTTTATAGCCAGCTGACTATGCTTAAAATCTCTTAAACCATGAGCTAAAGCCTCCTATCCTTTAAGTTGCAGGTGTCAGGTATTTTGTCCCAGAAATGAAAAGCTGACCAATCCACTCCATAATATAAAAATGACTGAAAAATAAGGAATAAACATGTGAGTATCCACTGCCTTGTGTGCTCCCTTCCATAGGAATGCCCTGTATACCAAAAGAATATTGCAGAAATGACAGTGGTATTTATGAAGACAAGTAGGAGACAGCCATCTTGTACCACTCTGTCTCAATCATTCATTCTGCTGGAAGGTGCCATGTCACTAGGTTACCCAAACAACTCTACAGAGAGGTCCATGTACTTGGAAGAAACTGCACCCTCCAGCTCTGGGTGAGCCTCAGATGACTGGAGTCCCATGGAACCTCATGACAGACCTTGAGCCAAAACGACCCAGCTAAGCTAGTCCCAGATCAATGACTTCCTAAAACTGCACAAATGTCTTAGTAACTTTCTCATCCTTGGGACATAATATTTGACACCCACAACTTAAGATTTAGCTCACCTTTTCAAGACATGATTTCCTGGCCCCAAGGCAGGAAAGGCATGGTCGAAGCAGTTAGACGGAGGAAAGCTGCTCATATCAGGGGAGCCAGGAAGCAGAGCGAGAAGTGAGGAGCCCTTCCAAGTCACATTCCCATGGATCTGCCTCTTCTGACTAGGTCCCACCTTCTAACAGCACATTCAACTGATAAACTCACCAGTGGATGAATCCAAATGAGCATAGCACCCCCATGACAAAACAGCCACCCCAAAACAGCACGAATCTTTAGGAGACATTGTCTATGTAACCCATAACAAAGATATAATAATTGTTTCTTGTTTTAAGTGTCTACATTTGGGAATAATAGGTAGCAACAGACAGCACACATAGTTTTGATTTTGCATACATGTAGGGAATGACACCAATTAGAGGAAAATAACTTAAAAGACACAGAATGTCAAAATACTGAAGTCATGTGATGGGTACATGAAAGGTCAATTATTTTGTGTATGTTTCAAAAGTTACATAAGAATCTATTTTAAAGTGTACTCAACATTTTATTACACTGACATATAATTCTACATATTTTAATTATATCCTTTCTCACCTTTTATAGTTTCAGTAATCCATCCTGGTCACTTGAGTTTTTCTTTTTTGTGTTCTTCCCATTACACCTTATACCACACATAATTTTCCACTAAGAGGCATCCGAATTTTACTCATTATAATAATCTGTTGTATGACATATCCATGAACAACAGACTGCACATATGACAATGATCCCACATGAATGTATCACCTAATTTGGGCATAGCCATCCTAGTCTTCCTACTTCAGTCCTACAGACTACTGAAATAATATCGCAAGTGTGATGTGACAGTGCACCCCTATAATTTCAGCACTCTGTGAGGCTGAAGCAGGAAGCCTGCAAGTTCGAGCCCAGCTTCATCAGCTTCGTGAGACCCTGTCTCAAAATAAAAAATTAAAACCAGGGTGGGGATGAAGTTCAGTATGAGGGCCCTAGGTTCAATCCCTGGTATCAAGGGGAAAAAAGTACACATTAGAGTAACCTACAAAAATAAAAATAAGGTAGCCTCCAATTCTACATTTATCTAGAGTTGTGCCATCCAGTACAATAGTCACTAGCTACAACAGCCACTAGCTACATGCAGCTACTAAGCAACTGAAATATGGCCAGACTGAATTGTGATATACTGTATGTTGTTTGAAATGCTTTAAATTCTTGTCATATCCATGTCTAATACCCAAAACAAACACCTTTGAAAAATGTTAAGTACTAATAAAAAATGTGTTTAATGTTGCTAATAGAAAACTTTAAATAGATACTACTAATGGACCCTTAAACTTTAGTCCATTATAAGTGAGCAGCAAACCTTATTAGATATAATCAGGCTTCTAACTATCATTTCATAAGTTTACCTGACACACTTGAAAACTCTCACCAAACCCAAACTCTGCTTTTCCTCATTTCATCCCTGCTTCAGTTCTAGTTTTACTGGCATTTGTCTTTTGCTACAGAGTATATCTATAAAGTTAGTTCACAAAAGGCTTAAGTAATAAGAAATTCTCTCAAACCATTCATCAGCAAAATGAGACCTACTAGTCCATATTAATTTATTCAGTGACCAACTCTGAATGCATCACTACAGGAACATACGTTTCTATTTCAAAAGTGCTCAGTTCATTTTAGGCTACAATTCTTTTTTTTAACATGACTGATAACAATCACTTGCTTCTGGTCATGACTAACCAGCTGCTGGTGCTAAAAATACATCACACTACCACCTTTCCATACAACATTAGAGCACCATCTGGTGTTTAATGTTTTAAAGTAGAATATATGATTTTACAGGTCCTAATATGAATGGAAAATTCACAGAAATAACACTATAAAATCAGGTAGGAACGTAATGTAGTAAATACTTTGCCATGTTTTGCACAGTTCCAAAGGTTTCCATGAAGCATCACAGTACAGAACCTTCTGTCCTGAGCTTGTGGTTCCTCAATCTCCTTAAACTACAGCAATGACCCCCTTTAACTTATTTTAAAAACTGACCTCTCAAGTTCATTTTATTCAAGGTTAAAGACATTCTTTTAAAACTACTGGTTTAGCTCAATTTTCACATTTTTTTTTATCAGTAAGAGAATACTGAAACTCACTGAGGCTAAATTACTCACCCAAAGATTTATTATTTAGAAAAATTTGACTTAAAATACATTGATATTTTCCACTAAGGTCACATTACTAACTATGCAAAAACATAAAGTCTTTCTCCAAAAATTATACAAGTTAACAGAGTTAGCTTTAATATTACTCTAAAATTTATTTCTAAATTATAAAAACAACACACAGTTCCTGAAGGCAGGTACAGGGCACAGGGGAGAGGGCAATAAAACATCACCTAAGTTTGGAGCAAAATAAAGTGTGTAGTTGCCCTTTCCAATTTCACTCTCCTTCCTGTGGACCACCCCTTGCTAGTGACTGGTATTAATTCTTCTATACCTTTTTCAATATGTATTTCTATTTGCATCAACATATTTTTTCTTTTCATTAATTGGAAGTATATCTGACATATCATTCTATTTGTGTTTTAACACCAAGTCATACCGTGTCAGTAAATCAAAAATTTTTACTGCTATTTTCACAGCATAGCTGCATATGCTAGTGGTTTACCATTATGCATAATGCCCCAATAAACATTTCTGCCCTCATTCTTTCCATACATGTACTCTAAACTCTATTTTACCTTCAATCTGACCTGCTTGTGCCTGAGCTCCTGTGTATGGAGACTGTTGTGCTTGAACTCCTGGTGGGTGAGCTGCTGAGGAGGAAGAAGCAATGCTGTCAGGAGTTCCTGAACGATCTTCTGCTGGAGCACTGGGTGGTCCTGGATGGTCAGGAAAAGTCCGTTTAGTACCTGTCCAAAGCCTTTTTTCCAGCAAGCTCAATTAAGAAGTTCAATTAAGAGACTAAAAGCAAAAATACCATTGGTTGAAAAATAGTAATATTACCACAAATACAGTATTTTATATTAATGACTATTTTTTCCTTTGTTCTTTTAAAAATAAAAAATTACAACTGGAAATTCTTCTCTGTAACATATGGAATATGATATTCACTGCAAAAAATTAAAACTCATGTTCCCAGTACCAATATCACCTGTTCCATGCAATCTATTCTGCAGATCAACTAAAGTATCATTTCATTCTTGAATAGGTTTCCTCTCTTTAAGAGATAGAAATTAGGTTCAATCTCTTGGTTAGGTGTTAAAGATACAAATATTTTACAATCCCGCCAGGGATTTAGCTCAGTGGTTCCACCGCCTGCCTTGCGGTGGTGGAACCTGAGTTCAATCCCCGGTACCAAAAAACAAAACAAACAAATATTCTACAATCCCACTTGTTACATGGCCCTTCTTCAGCTAAACTGATGTGGTCCCTACCTCAAAATATATCCAGTAATTTTTTGGCTTGTATTACTCTCCACTGCGCTCCATATATTTCAATATAACATTCACATATTTAAATATGAAATTCTTTAAAATTCTGTTAGAATCCACTCTTCTAGTAAGCCTTCTTGACCCAGAATACATTATTGCACTAGTTAATTTCTAAATAGTTTACTTTTATTATGACCCAGCCTTGTACTTTGCATTTTTGAACAGCTCCCATTTTCTTTCCTAGATTGTGAGCAATTTTGGCCATGCTCCTGATTCTCAATTCTTTTTTTCTGTTTCAAAGCCTTACCACTCTAATTTACACACATAACCCTCAAATTCTTCTACAATAATTAACACTAAAGTGAATGGAGAGAAACTGCTATAGTTCCAATACTGTGATAGATAATAAAGATAGTCTGAAGATAACTAAAGATATATTTTAATACTTTAAATTCTTTTTTGTCTTGGCAACACAAAGAGTGGTCAAAAGCATGGGTCTTGGAGCCAAGTTATGTAGGTTTGAATTCCAGTGCTGCCAAGACTAGCTGTGTAACTCTGAGCATGTTAATAATCTCTTCTACTTGCATCAGCTTCCACTCCTCCATATAAAATATAAAGTCCTACTTCATATTATTCTAAGGATTACAGTTAATGATAGCTTATAGAAAATGCTATAAAAGCTTATAAAAGCAATTACTACTTAGAAAGTTCCATATAAATATTTACTATTATTAGCAGGTTAATTTCCCTGAGAAGAAACTATTTTCTGCATTGGCACATCCCCAGAATTTACAACTGTGTTAGGAGCATAGTTTGTAGCTAATGGTCCAGTACTATTGATAACCTAATCTAGTTTATAATAGTGGTAATGTAGGGAAAACTTGATTAAGAGAACAAAATGGGTGACTGCTTCTATCAACACTTTAGTTATCTACAATATACGTAATAAATGCATATACACAATATTACTGACTTATCTTTCTTCACTTGTACATAACTTACTAGTGCTTTTCCTATCTTTGTAATACTTCAGTCCTCTTCCCCATTTCCACGTTTACTATGATGACCACTTTTTTTACTGTACCACTCCTGAAGAACTACAAAAGTACCTTAGTTGCCCATCTGTATAGTTTTTCCTACTGTGACTTAACTTACAAAGTTACAAGAAAAATGATCTTCAAATGTGAATCATATATTATTCTGGCATAAAATTTCAAGATGGCGTGTGTGTGTGTGTGTGTGTGTGTGTGTGTGTGTGTG
>NW_022900936.1:45322545-45339951 GCF_012274545.1 Fukomys damarensis | reverse complement strand
TGTGATGTTGCCCAGGGCTTCCCATTTGTTAGACAAGTGTTCTAACACCGAGCTACACCTTCAACCTTTTGTTTTTTCTTGATGAGACAAGGTATTGATAATTGCCCAAGGCTTGACTTCTTGTAGAGCTATTCATTCCTCTATATGGGATTTCCTAAAGTATTAAACAAGTAGTTGAAATGTTGTCTTATTTTAGTTGCTTTAAAAGTGTTTTTTTCAAGTTTATCATTAATCTGATGATATCATATATAAATATTCAATTCTTGTTTTCAGAACTTTATACAATGACTGATAATGGTAAAATGAGGTATTGGTTAATGAACTTTCCCACAGGTAACAACTGAAAACCTGAACAAAATAGAAAAAAAACAAACAAACAAACTACAAACTGAAGTAACTGCAAGGAGAACAAATGTTGCAGAAATCAGAAGAGTTTACCCAAATAAAATTATAATTGGTAAGAATTGCCAAGCCCTGACCCTGATAATGCCAATAGTGGAAAATCAGTGTTAACTTCACAGTTGGACCAGTAGCTGGAAATTTAGAGAAAACCCATAAAGTTATCACTGAAGATTTAAAACCTAAAATAAGTATAAAATCTGTCCAATCCTCCATTGACCATAGATTTGGGGAGGAGACACCTCAAGAAGGCTCAGGAAAAAAAGCAGCAGCTAAAGTTGAAAGGACTAATCAATGATACCAGCTGCTATACTCCGTGGGGAGAAATGAAGATGTTTAAACTCACAGATTAACTCTGCTAGGGTAATAATATCAAAGATGCTCAAAAGGTTAAGAATCTCAAAACTGTACAATGTCCAGTTTTTAACCAAAAACCATCAGACATGCAAAGTAACAGGAAAAACTGGCTCATTTTTCAGGGATGAGGCCATAGTCAATGGAAAGTGTCTCTAAATACACCATGATATTGAATGCGACAAACATTTCAAAGCTGCAATTATTAATACAGAGTACCCCAGTTTACAAACTGAAGCTATTTTACAATTTTGGAGAAAATAGCTACACTTGTATTTGTGTGAGAAAGACATCCTTGGTCATGTTTGTCAGTTGATAGAGTTTTTGAACAGAAGCAAAATTTGGCAGAATGTTTTTGTTTGCCAACAGAAGCATTTATGAACTAAGGTATCACTGTATTTTTAAAGAATTAAGCAGCAATATATGTGCACTCATGATTATAGCGGCATAGTTTATAATAACTAAAACTTGTAAACAGTCCAATTGCCCAGCAACTGGAGACTGGATAAAGAAGATTATAAATTGGAGTACTACTCAGTCATAAAGAATGAAACCCTGGGGTTGGGGATTTAGCTGAGTGGTGCCTCCCTCACAAGCACAAGATCCGAGTTTGATTCCCCATACCCCCCCAAAAAATGGGAAACTAGAGACATTAACAGCTAAATGGGATGCACATAAAGGCCATATTCTTAATTGAAATAAATAGGACAAACGTGTAAATCCAAGTTATTTCTCTGGTTTGAGAAATTGAAAGTGTAAATAAGGATCAGAATGTATAATAGATACTGTGAAATAGGAAGAAAAGGTCCAAAGGGGAAGGGGAAGGGGAAGTGGAGGGCAAAGGGGAAAGGAAAGAAGGGAAAGGAATAAATATGACAAAAGGAAAAAAATGGAAACAAAGTCTTTGTAAATCTGGAAGGGTAAAGGGGTTGAGGGGTTGAAGGGAGGGCAGTGGAATGAGGAAAAAAATAAGAACCAAGATATATTATGTAAAAGTACAAATTCCCAATGATGAATGTCATCATATTGTATATGTTAAATGTACCAATAAACTTAGTGAATAAAAAAGAATTTAAATATATATATAAAAATATTAAAGGAAAATACAATTTTAACAAATGTAAAAACAAGTCTCAAGAAAAAGACAGAAATTATAACAACCAATGGCAATTGTAAAGCTGAAAGCCTATAATTAAAATTCAAAAAAAAAATCACAAGAAAAGTTCAGAGCACATTAGAAAAGGCAGAAAGAATAGTAATATTGAAGAGAGTTCAACAGAAATCATCCAACCGAAGGACAGAAAAACAGGACTGAAGAAAAATGAACCTCAGAGACCCATTAGAAAATATCAAGCTCTGAAATTAATAACTGAATCCAAAATAAAAGGGAAAGAAGCAGAAAAATAGTGAAAGAAAGTTTGGCCAAAAAATAATAATAAACTAAAAGATAGGTGCTGCTTTAAGGTTAATAACTTATTTATATAAAAGCTCTCTACATCAAAGCAATTTAAATAGAAATTCATGTTTAATTTTAAATTTCTCAATTTAAGATTAGAAGAGATAGTAAAAGCTATCAGATGTAATTTAAATCCTGTAAGAAATATGAAATAAAATTTTAAAAAAAGGATTAAAAAAACACTTCTAGAATAGTACCTTCAAAAATATTTGAACCAAACAGCATTTATTCTTTAAGGGAGATGGTGCTAGTGACTGAGAAAGACCAAAGGAAAGTTCTCTGGTGTGCTGAAGTCGTCTGATTTTTTTATCTAGTCAGTGTTTTACATGGGTGAGTGCATATGTAAAAATTTATTGAACAAGCTCTTAATAGTTGTGCATAAGACCATATCCAAGTTATTATTCAATAAAGAAAAAAAGAAATGGAAGAAGAAAAAGATAAAGGATGAGCAGAAGCAGAAACTTACCTGAAACCTGATCATCGGTTAAGCCAAATGCTGACATAACATTTTTATTGATTTCATCCTGGTTTTTCAAAGGATCGAAAGCTGACATACTTGCTGCCATAACCTGAGTAGAATGTTTACCGGAAGAATCGGAAGCAGCAGGCTTTTCTTCCCTACCATCCACCGTATCTACAGTAAGAATAAAGAAATAAACAAAAACTTGTTTCCATTTTTTTGTACTCATTAAGGCCTTAAAAATACAAGAGGTAAATATGTACGTGATAAATATTTTTTAAAATGTTAAGAGTAATTATCTTTGAAAACAGAATTAACATCATTTTTCTTTCTTTTCTATACTTGTTTGTATTTTTACTTTTAAAATTGAAAGAGCAAAAAACTGCAAGACAAATAACTTTTTTAAACATTAATTATTTACCTCAAGAATTTCACATATGGGGGCAATCAAAACATTCAGAGGGCAGGGGATTGTCTCAGTGGTTCTGCTACCTGCCCTGCAAGTGCAAGGGCCCAAATTGGATCCCCAGTACCAAAAAAAAAAAAAAATCACTGAATGTGTAAATTTTAAACAAATGTGTTACAATAAAAGACCCTGCCATTAATCATCATCAGAGTAAGCCAGGTGTGGGGGTGCACGACTGTAATCCCAGCACTCGGGAGGCTAAGGCAGGAGGATCACTGTGAGTTTGAGACCAGCCTGAGCTACATAGTGAGTTCCAGGTCAGTCTCACTACATAGTGAGACCCAGTCTCAAACCCCCCCAAAAAAAACAAAAACAAAAACAAACAAAAAAACCATCATCATCAGAGTAACACCCCTCCCCCACTTGTTCTTGACACTTTCTGAAGCAGTTTTGAAAATCCTTTCATGAGTGTCTTCATGAGGTGTGATCAAAAAATACGGTAAATGCTAGTACAGCCTATCATCTAACAGAAAGGCAGTCTAATAAAAATACTAATGTGTACTCATCTACCTTGTTGACCAGATCTGGCACTGTACAACTTTTGGCCCTTCCCCAAAGTTAAAATGACTATAAAAGATAAATGTTTTGGAATCAATTCAGAACATCCAGGCAGCCATAGTAGTGCCACAAAAAATACTCATGAGAAAAGACTTGGAAAACTGCTTCAGAAAGTGAAAACAATAGGATAAATGTGTTCAAAACAAGGGGGAGTATTACAAGGAGTATTAATGACAATGTGTCTTTTACTGTAATAAATTTTAACTTAAACATATTGTTTATCACTTGTATGTAAATATAGGAGCTCCCTTAGCAAGCAAAAAAAAAAAATTTACTTTTTGTTGCAGTTCTATGACTCATATTTTAGTATTAGATATTGAGGACTAAAGAAATAATAGTTGTAGTAATTAAGGTTTCATTTTCTAAAAGGATAAGAAGTATAACTAAATTATTTCAACTTTTTTGTTTTATTTCCATTTTCTATTGATCAATTATTAAATTACATGAAAATCCAAGAAAAGCAAAATTCACTGTGAAAGTATATTACAAAACCACTATGATAAAAACAGCATGGTACTGGCAAAGAAACAGACCCAAGAATTAGTGGAACAGATTAGAAAATGCAGAAACAACTGCTGGCATACTCAGCTACCTCATCTTTGACAAAGGAACCGACCATCCTCACTGGAGGAAAGATGGCCTCTTTAATAAATGGTATTGGAAAAACTGGATTTCAACCTACCAAAGATTAAAACTAGACTCCCATTTCTATGCACTTAACTAAAATTAAATGGATTAAAGATCTAAATATTAAAACAAAAATACTAAACTTGCTGGAAGATAAGTTAGGTAGTGAACTCTTGAAGATATTGGCATAGGAAAAGACTAAAGACCAAAGCCTCAGTAGCACAGGAATTAGCATAAAGAATCAACAACTGGGACCTCATCTTGTTAAAAAATGTCTGCACTGCAAGAGAAACCACCAACAGAGATAAGAGACAACCTACAAGGTGGGAAAAAATTTTTTATCAGCTGTTCGTCAAACAAAGGACTACTATCTAGAACATAAAGAACTTTAAAAAGTCAGACCCCCCCCACAAATTTAAAGACCCAATTCAAAAATGGGCATCTGAAAAGAAAAGGAATTTCTCAGACAAAGTAAAAGCAGCAAATAAGAAAAGAAAAGGAATTTCTCAGACAAAGTAAAAGCAGCAAATAAACATATAAATAAATGTTCGACATCACTGGTCTCTCAAGAGATGAAAATGAAAACAACATTGAGAATCCACCTCACTTCAGAAAGAATGCCACTATCAAGAAATGAACCAATAATAAATGTTGGCATGGTTATGGGGAGAAAGGAATCCTTCTCCTTTGTTGGTGGGCATGAAGAATGGTGCAACCACTATGGAAATAAAAATGGAAATACCTCAAAAAATTAGGATTAGAGGTCCCATTTGACCCAGCCATTCCTGTACTCGGTATCTTCCCACAAGAATTAAAAGAATCATACCACAGTGATATATGTGCATTCATGTTTATAGTGGCATAGTTTGTAATAGCTAAAACTTGGAAACAACCCAATTGCCCATCAACTGGAGACTGAATAAAGAAAATGTGGTTTTTTAAAAAAATAAAATGGAGTACTACTCAGCCATAACGAATGAGTTATTAGAGTCTATAATAGTTAAATGGATGCACATTGAGGACAAACTCTTAAGTGAAATAAATAGGACACACCTGTGTAAATACCATATAGTTTCTCTGGTATGAGAAACGGAAAGTGTAAATAAGGACTAATATGTTGATGAACAGCCAAGTTTGGGAAAATACACATGAAGAGCAGTAGAGTCTGAGGCAAGAATAAGAAGGAGTGACACTGAGGCTGCCATCCTACTCTTACCAAGTGAGTTCTTAAAAAGATCTGCTAAGTGATAAAAACAATAAATCAGACTAAAATGGATTCAGAGTTTACCATTTTCAGGAATACTGGTGGAAGGTCCTGGTTCTCCAGGTGGTTCCAAGCTATCCAGCAAACGATTCACTTTATTTCGAAGTTCTACCAGTTCTCGACGGAGGTATTTCACCTGATTTGATTCAAGGGGTCTTGGCTGGCCATTAACTGAAATAAAAGTATTAGTTTGCTTAAACTTAGAAGGACATATTCTTGAATAAGTATATTAACAGAATAATGTGCAACAAGGAAAAATACAATACCTTTAATAAGTGAAACAAAATCAAATCAAACAAGACACCTACTGACACCTAAATAATATTTAAAAGGAATTCTTTATACCTAATAACATACTTTTTTGTAAACAGAAATTCATCAGTCTTTCTTGATATCAGACCTAAGGTTTATGAATTTGCTACTAAAAAGTTTCTTAGAAGAAAACAAGACATACTGAAAGCTCTATTTTAATGGAAATTAAATTTAACTGATATTACTTGTAATAGAAATTCTGTAACTTTCTAATTAAATTTTACAGTATTTAACATTCTTGAAATAGCGCAAAAACACTATTTTCTACATAATGTTAAAATACAAAAACATGACAGACAGACTTGTTATCCTTCTTGCCTACTTTTTTTTTTTTGGTCCCGGGGATCAAACTTGGATCCTTGTGTTTGCGAGGCAGGTGGCAGAACCACTGAGCTAAATCCCTGGCCCATTCTTGCCTACTTTTTATTTAAAAAAAAAAAAAAAGTTAACTAAAACACCTGATCTAAAAAGTAATCTGTTAAAAATATATAGCAGAACTTCCAATCTATGTCAGCACTATCCTTCACATCAGTGGCTTTCAGAAGCAGTATATAAGCCACAAAATGAAAAATTAATTAATAAGTATTGGCTATTTCGTTTTTAAAATCAAGACTAAATTACCTCATTTAATGTAACCCATTTTGCCCAAATGACTTTCAGTTTACTAAAAAAAAAAAAAAGTGATATCCTTCATTTATCAACAAAGACTACCACTACTTTAGATTTTAAAAAAGAAAAGAAATGACATAAGGATCTGAACACAAATCCCAGTGTAGCAGTTCATAGATTAAAATGCTTTATCAATTGCTATATATACACATACATACAAGCTTCAGAAGCATATTAGAAAAGAACATCTATATGAAAAAAAGATTCAGGGAGATTCTTTGTTATATATGTTTCAAATATTACACTGCCAATATTAGTTTTTTAAAACAATCCACAAATAATTCACATATTCCCAGTTGTGTGGAAGTTCTTCAATAGTAGTACCTTCTACCTACACCAATTAATCATTGACTTTTGACTGCGTATTACTGTTTTATTTTTTTTTTCCCAGTATCTGTGAAGGAAAAAAGGAGCTCCTGATAGCCAGTAACTAGTCTGGCATTGTACGATACACTTATTGTTGCTAGAAGCCAGCCTGATACTCATAGAAAGGCTGTGGTGTTCTATTGAACATAAACATTTTCAAAGAACGTCAACATCAGACAAGATCACAGTGTAATCATGACTCATTAAGGCCATTCCATAATCATGTTAAAAATCAGACAAAAAAAACACTGACCAAACTACAAAAATGACCAAACACCCACTTACCCAAATTAATTTCAATAACTGCTATTTTACCAACAGTAGCTACAGCATCACTTCATTCTTAGCACCATCTTCAAAAGACTTACTAAGATTCATTCCTCTCACTTTCTAAATAATATTTAGTAAGATAATCACAGACTTGCTTCCACTTTCTGATGGCATTCAATCCAGAGTAAAGCCCTACTTCTTGAACCTTACCCCAAATCACCTAACACAAGCCTAAGGCCTTCAAAAATCCTAACATATTCTGAGACACTATATTATCCCTCCTTACTGCAATGTTAATAAATCCAACTTTGTTCAATTAAAGGTGTGTTGCTAGTGGTCTCTATCTGGAGTCCAATGATTACATCTTACCAGAACATTTAAGAACCCTGCACTTTTATTCCTAGATGACAGTATGTAATTTTAAATAATGTTTAAATATTTTAATAATGTTTTATATTATTGTCTAGAACAATACTGTCATCAATTTATCCTTTTTGATGTATATAATTGGTATTCTAATAACCTTTTATGATCCTTTCAGATGAGGGCACATACCAACTGTTCTATGTGACAGATTCCTTATATGAGGTTAAAGAATTTTTTTATTACTGGTTTACCTATGACTGTTAAATACGATTCATGTATGAACACTTTCTATATATAAAGAAAAGATGCTTTAGTGTTCTCCTTTAACTTGTTATATGGAAAGCAGTATTAGACAGTCCTACTTAAAGCCACCTTATACTCCTTGGACAATCAATCTTGGCAATGACATGTTTTAACACTCACTGCTGAATCTGATGTGTTATTACTGTTTAATATTTTGTATCTAAGTTTGTAAGTGACTGGTCTGAATTTTCTTTGAGTTTTCAAAGGAAAAGGTCATATTTTGTTATTCTAAGATTATATTAACACCATAAAATGAATTACTTCATATTTTCTTTGGAGATTCTCAAGAATAGTTTGTGTGATTTTGGATCAAGTGTTCCTAAGTTTTTGGTAGAGTAATTTGTTCAATCTTTTTAATATTAACTGACAAAATCAATTTCCCCAATTTCTTGAAACACTTTCTACAATAAGTTTATCTACAGAAATTGCACAAGTCATCTGCTTTTTAAATGTAGTTATTTACAGTATTAGTAACACATACTTTCAACTATACAGTCATGCTCTTTTGCATTCCCATTATTTGTGCCTTTTTTTTCCTACTAATGTCTATAGAGGCTTGCCAATCGTTCCATATTAAAAATTGCTGTCGGCCGGGCATGGTGGCACACACTGCAAATCCCAGCACTCAGGAGGCTGAGGCAGGAGTATCGCTGTCCAGCCTGGGCAGGATCGAGACCAGCTTGGGCTACATAGTGAGTTCCAGGTCAGTCTCCACTACATAGTGAGACCCTGTCTCAAAAACCAAAAGAAAATAAAAAATAAAACTTGCTGTCTATACCAACTCCCTGCTGTCAAATTTATTTCTGTTCATTATTTTCCTCCTTCTAAGGTGTTTGGGCTTATTCTGTCCTTTTTTGGAAATTTTTGAATTTAATATATAAATCACAAATTTCCAGTCCAGTTTGACAAGATAAATGTTTAAGGCTATAAATATCCCAATGGTAACTTTAGCATCCTCCAAAATCCTTACATAAAAGTATCTCTAATTCCCTTTGTGATTTATTCTTTGACTTATGATATTTAAAGCATTATTTCATCTCCCAAAAGTATGGGGCTGGGGCTTGGCTATCCAATGGTTTCTTCTAGTGAGGCCAGAAAATATGATCTCTAGGATATATCTTATTTTCTTTCTTTATGCTAATATTCAGGCTTACAAGATCCAAACTATTAGTTTAAATTTAAGCCCAGCCCAAGGACTATAGTTAAGGGTTCTTAGGAAAGTCTTTCTAAAGCCCTGACAGCATGTGATATAATAGTTGAACTTCTCTGACCTTTCATGTGCTAAGAGATATATTTTCTACAATATTCTTTTGAAAGTATGGCCTACAGAAAGTCTAGGGTCCAGGACCTATACCACATAGAAACCAAATGAAATTCCTTACATTATACAAACTAAATCCTTCACCATGACTACCAGTAACACTCCAAGAATTGGTGTTTCGAATTCAGGCCTTGGTTTTTAGTTCTATCTAGTTTTTGGTCCCTCAACTTTCCTGAACAAGCCTAGGATCCTAACAAAAATGTATTTATAACAGTTTATCTTGCATGCCCTCAATGCTTCTGGAAACAGGTGGGCTCAGATAATCTAAGCTACCTTTTTACCTGGCCAATAGTACAATTTTAGATTTATTATTATGAAAAGATACTTTCTTTAAAAAAAATTTTTAAAGTTTGTTTTCTTAACATTTTAAAACCTGTTATCTTTCCTAGATGGAGATAAATCGATAAAATTAACAGAATGTCACCCTATTTTATAAAACACTAATATACAGTGTAATAAAATTTTAAAAAATAAATCTAAACAAAATATCCCAGAGAAAGTGGGTATTACTTTTAAACTCTTGCAAATCTTTTTTATTTTTTTCTTCCTTGTGATACTAAAGATTGAATCCAGGGTAGCATGCATGGTAGTTACTCTATGGCTGAGCCAAGACCCCAGGCCCTCTGCTTTGAAAATCTATTAAGATCTATAAGAAATAAGATTTAAAGGATTAAAATTAATTATATTTGTTTTCATTAGGAAATGTATCATGTTATACAAGGTAATTATAAACTCTTAAGAGAACTCCCAATTTGAGCCCTGCAATTATTTTTAATCTGATATACAAGTGGCATACACAGTTATTTACGGTAACAAAGCAAATATAGAATGTAAAAACACGTTGACTTTCTGTTAATCTTCTAAAAACACAAATAATCTAGCTGAAAAATTCTAGCATAGCTAGATTAAAGCTACATTTTAGTATTAGAGCTATCTAAATTATATCTGATTTCAAAATACAAAATAATCTTAACTGTTCTTACTGATTTAAACTTCTATCACTTTCTTAAACCATAAGAAAACTTCAAGTAATTTAAAACTTTTTCAATGCAAAAACTTCATTATCTTTAGAATATTATTTAATTATGAGCTTTTAAAAGGAAAAAAAACAAAGTTTTTAATAAAACTACAAGAAATAGTGAATTAATTAAAAAGTTTACTACTCACCAAATAATGTTAGTTTCAGGATCCTACTACACTGAATTGCAAAGGAAAGGTCAGAACTATCAAAAATTGTTATAAGATCTCCATCTGGAATGTAGAAAAAAAGTTTCAGATTTGTAACAGTAGAAAATGAGGGCCTATGTAAAATTAAAATCCAAAATGTATAACTATAGAGCATAATTAGAATATTTCATTAGAAACTTAACCACAGCAAAGATGTATCTGTTCAGAAAAATACCAAATAAATTTTGCTAAGTTTAATATTTTATGTATACTTTTACTAGTCACTAGGAAGAGATCTACAGTAGCAATATTAAAATTGCTTTATACTAAAATCTTTTCATTTCGAAAGTTACCAAAATTGAAAGTAATAAGGATTCTCAAGTTTAAACCTTAATTCTAAATACAACAAATTGGCAGGAATGGAAGGAAAATCATATAGAACAATAACTCATAATCCCATAAAGGTTTTCTATTTTTCTTTTCTCCCCCTTTTCTTTCACAGAGTAGTTTAATGAATATACAGTCTTCCATTACTGACCATTTTGATACAAAGATGAAAACTACCACTTTGCACAGAGAATTCTGAAATTCTCCAGATCCCAAGGATTAAAGAATACTGCAGCTAGCATACCAATTATGTGCTCTAAAAGTTTTCAAAGCATTAAGAAGAAAAAATGTTTTTAAGAGAGCAAGAATAGTAAATCAATCACAGATAAAGACCTGGTCAGGGTTCTTTGCAACACATCTTCACAAAGTTGGGTTGAGAGTTTTGCCCTACCAAGGCTAAGCGGCTGCTCCAGTAATATTTTGCTATTCTGATTTTAAAACTAATTAGACAGATTTTGGAGAAAGAGAGCAGTAAAAGCCATACATGAGCATTTTGTAATTGTTTTTAGCTCTTTATAATCAGACCCACTTCCTTCAACACATATGCTTAATGTTCAACTCTCAGGGATTTTATTCATAAACATATTTATATAAAAACAAAGTATAGATATAAAAAAAGAAACAAAAAAAGATTGTGATAATGAAACAAAGGGTTTATATGATTCACAAAGGTACAATATGTGTCATCTGACCCATTATAAATAAGTTTTCTGACACTTGCCCTGAATAACTTTCCTTCTTCCTTCACTGAATCCCATAACAGAAATATCTCCAGTAGTAGGAACTTTAGTTACTCCTCCTATTGCCCAACAAAATATAGTACATAAATATGAATAATTAAAAACTGTTTGTTGTTGTTTGGTGTTTTGAGACAAGGTCTTGACATATAGTCCAAACTAACCTTGAACTTGCTATTATAATGTTTCAGCCTCCCAAGTACTGAGATCATAGGTACACAACACCACAAAGGTTTTAAAATACCATGAAAAAGAAATACAATGTGGTAACTAGACACGGAGGACAAATTCCAATGTGGATACCCCAAGCTAAGTATCTACAAATGGTACCCAAGCATCCCATGCCTGTTTCTATAGGACTGTGAGCTAAGAATAGTTTTTTACATTTTTAAGAAGTTGTTAAAACAAATATTGTGATAACGAAATGAAGGCTTTATGTGATTCACAAAGCCACAACAGACACTATCTGATCCATTATAAACAAGTTTTCTGACACTTGCCCTAAATGAAAAGAAGCTTGAGAGAAGCTTGCCTATCAGTGAGGCCAGTTTAAGACATGCTAAGATTAAGATCAGAGCAAACCATCTCAAGTTAAAAAAAAGAAAAAAAAAAGACTTAAAAATCTGAGGTAAAGTCAAGAAAAAGAACAAATAACTGAGCTGGAGAATTAGCTCAGTGGTGCCACCACCTGCCTTACAAGCACAAGGTCCTGAGGTCAGTCCCTGGTACCAAAAAAAAAAAAGAATAAATAACTGATTGAATTAAGGCACACTTTCGGAAGTCATGGATGTGAAACCTGACATATTATAAGTAGATAAGGTTAGAAATGAAGAGGAAAAAAGTTACTCTCCTTTATAGTTCCTTAAATTGAATGACCTCAAAACATTACTTTTGAGTGCCCTTAGATCACGTATTGCAAAAAGAAAGAAAAGTTTTACCTATAGCTAGATGGCTGGCTTAGTTGGTCACCAACTGATTTACATAGAATAACCTGTACAAAGTAATAATTGCACAAATTGTCCCTGTACAGCCAGCGACAACAGTTTCCCTTGCATCTCAGCAAAGCCAATCTGACTAGGTTCTGAACATTGTAATGTAGGCAGAAATACACCACCTTGAAGCCTAGCAAGTAAAATAAATCTCTTTATAGTCTTATCTTTGTCCAGCTCCCTCCTAGATGTTAACAGCAAAGATGAACTTCTAAGTCATGTGTTGAAGATTACACAGCTCCTAACAGCTTGGGTCTACACAAGACTTCTTCAGTGCCAAACCACTCAAGTTTTCTGTTACAGTAGCTGTTATTACTTTAAGACAATTTAAGACATAGAGACAAAGAAGTGACTATATTAGTGATAAAAGAAAACCAAGAGTTTAAGAGTATATTAAAAAGGGTGGTGTAAACAGCAATGGCAAATGCAGAGCCAAAGAAGAGTAGACTGCATATATAAGTTCAGCAATAAAAAAGAGACTGGTATTCACCCAAAAAGCAAATTTTAGTAGAGACATTAACAAAAAAAAGCTGGCTTAATAGAAAACGAATATAATCTATTATAATTCCATTGCATGCTGGATGAAACTGTCATATAAAATTCATCTCCATAAAAATAGTTTCATGGCCAAATGAGTCTGGGAACACTGCACTATACAAACTGACAATGTGCAACATCATGCTATGGTGTGAAAATTTCTACAAAAAAGATACTGTCTTTATTTAAACCAGTTTTCCCTTACTTTGTTGATCACATAATCTTTTTTCATTTAATCATACTGGTACTGACATCCCTTTTGTTATGGGAAATACAAATGAATATTTGGTTTTTTAAAAAAGAAAGTAAGCCTGAATTGTTTGGACAGGGGAGAAAAATACGAAGGTATTCTAACATATAACCTTCTAGTAATACTAGAATTAGCTACTGTTAATTTATAAAAGAATTGTACCAACTATATGGACATCCCATGATGACTCAAGTACCATAAAGGAGTAGCAAGAGAGTCCAGAAAAAAAAGGCAAATGAATAAATATTTTAAAAACTACAAGAATCTTACCTTCGTCTTTATACTTTATTGTAACTTCATCGTTACTGAGAAGTTTTCCTCTGAAAACTCGTTGCATCATTAATACTAATTCATCGTAAGTAATATCTTCATTATGTATGGGAATTCGTCGAATATCCTCCCCAAGTTGAGCTTTGATAATTAGCTTCCCACTTAGGTCCAACTGTCCATTCATGGTAGACTCCAGGATGTTCTATATAGACAACTCTAGAGAAAGACTGATAAAAATGATTTTGATGATTAAACAAAAAGGAAGTGTCTTAAAAGTTGAAAATAGAACTATTATTAGAATGTAAGAAATTCTGTCCTTAAAAAGTGATTCACTGTCCAAGTGTTACCATATTCATGTTAAAATTTTGTAGTTAAAAAACATGTGTGTCTGTTTTGTCTATTGTTTTATCCACAAATTTAACTAACATTATTACCTTGACATGTCCTAACTTGACATGTATACAAATTCCTGATATTCCACCCAAAATCTACCTACTTCCCTTAAGAGTTTTTCCCATATATTACTGATAAATTCCTTCCTTCAGTCTATTCCTAAAAGAACTGTGCTAACTGAATGGATATCTCATTAAATAAAATGGCCACTCAATTACCATAAAAAGGAGGCAAGGGGCAGGCAAGAACAAAAGTCCTGGGTTCCTACTTCTCTCTAAGACCTTATAAATCTGACTGCTAATACTTTTAAAATATCTCTGAAATCCAACACTTCAATACCTTCAGTGCTACCAATTTTATCTAAACCACCATCACCTTATGTTTTAAATTACTGCTAGACACTCTTTAACTGGTCTGCTCTTTTTTCTTTCTGTCCACTTCTAATCTGAAGTCAATGTGCTTAAAACTTCCCAATAGATCTCCATCTCATCAAGTAAATCCTACAAGATCATGATCTACCCTTTGGTCCCTGACCAAGTACTTAACCTCATTTCTTAATTCTTTCCTACTTTTTTCCCCTTATTTATCCCTTCTACACCAAAAATTTAAAATTGGTCCCCCTTCAATATCTTTGTAGCTTATTTCATTTTTCTTTAAAGGACTTAATGATATTAGATATTAAAATTTATAAAATTTTTAGCATCCTTATTACTAGAAAGTAGAAACAAAATTTCTGTATTCCCACTGTCTAGAAGAGTGCTTCAGACATAGTTGTTTGGTTAAATGAGGGAAAATAATTACTGGTATCAAAATTCTATTAGCCTACAATTTTAATGGTAACTACAAAAAGCATGTGTGAACATAAACAGGCTCAAATTTTCTATCTAAAATAAGATCTCATGAGTTCTTTTTCTAATTTCACTCTATTTTGGGAACTTAAAGAGAAAGGATGAGTGAGATTTCATACATTAAGAAATAAAACAAGTACCCATTAAATACTAGTCTGCTACATAATTTTCTCACTGCTTGGGTTTTACCTTCACCTTATTTCACGCCATTATAACTCTGTAATCAGAAATTCAAAATATCTTCCAAGGCCTCCAGTAATCTGTATTATTATTGCATAATAATGTATGTACTCAGGATCAAATAATGGGTTAAATGTCACATCAATTCCAAGACATCCTGGGTAAATCTATGATCACTGAGTATTTCCAGTAGCAATTTCTGCTGCTCCAAGCAAATCTCATAAGGCTCCTTAAATTGTCCTACTCCCTCCTTCTGGCCACATTTGGGGTTCAACATCCTGCTTTACTATGAGCAGCTCAGTTTCCTTCTCTTAGATTTATTTAACACTATCAATTTCTCTCCAATTTTGTGCATGTGTAAAAGCACTCACTGTGCCTCAACATATAACCCTCCAAATAACGTGAAAAAGTTTTCGTGAATCCTGTATCAGGAATAGTGTGTAAAAATGTCTAATAAATACCCTAGTCCTCTCATCTAACAATTCCTTAAATAAATACTCTTGACTCTTTCATCTTCTGGCCAGAATGATTTTATTAATAATTCTTTAATGAAATGGGGCATTAAAACTAAATATAACACTCCACGGTCAGTGAAGAACAAAGTGAATTGTGTTCCACAATCTGAATGCCACACTAGTCTTGATGCAGATAAAAAGTTAGCTTTCTATGTTATCAATTTCACAATGAACTTCTCATGAAGACTATGATGAACTGAAACTTCCATAAAACCAGGTCTTCCCTGTAGCCAAACTTGTCCTCTGCATTTAGATATTATTTACTAAATACCTACCAAGTATAATTACTTCTGAAGTATAATTACTTCAACAAGATGGTAAATACTCCACTTTGTTTGTACTGACAGCCTAAAAGTAAAAATCTTTCAACGTATTTGCTGTCTTGTCTTACCTATAGGATGTGTAAAACAATAACATACACAGGGGCCAGTACTTAGCTTCAGTGAGATGGCATTATCTACTCCCAGTACCACCTAGAATAATGCCTGACAAACAAAAGGTATTTAATCAACTGTTTTTGTACCTTGAACAAAAGATGAAGAGTAACAAGTTTCTGATAAGGGACTTGAAAAAAGGAGTTCTTAAGTCACACTTGCACATTCGACCTTCTTTATGTAGCTAAAAGTAACTCCCCATATCAGACTTACTCTTAATTAAGAGAAAATTTCAACATCAAATATACAAAATAGTTGTTTTTTTGACAGGCACTCAGTTCTAATAGACCCGAAAACTCCAGTCACTTTATACTCTTTATCTGCCATGTTTGCCTGCAAATCCACTTTTGCTGTTTCCCATTCATTATAAATTTCCCATGGGGAGGAACTAATGCTTCTTTCCTAAGGCTGTCCCTCCCATATGCACATTCATCCCTGCAGAATAAACACAGTACCACAAAAGTGTGCAGGAAAACTTTTCCTCGGAGGATAAATCTTATTTACACATCTTTTTCTCTATAGAGATCAGTATGAACAACTAGTTCTTAGACTAACAGCTGATAGGATCCACAGTGCATTTTCTTCTAACTGTCCTTGCCCCGCCCCCTCGTAAATCCAGAAAACACTGAACCACTAATTTGCCTATCTTCCACCTGGAACACTTTTCTGAGTACTGGAGATAAACTGATAGGACCAAGAACACAGTTTTAAAAACCTTGCTTCCTGCACTAGGATCTAGGCTCAGTGACTAAATCTCTGGCTCCATTAACCCCGAGGGTAAGGTCCTGCTCAAATTCAAAAGTAGTTCCTTAGACACCTCCAGAGGGTAGTAGTTTCCTTCAAGAAATCCTAAATAAAACCTCGACTATTCCAAAAGAATGCAAAGAACCTTAAATGCGGCCTGATCAGAGGCATGTAGCAAGATGATAAAGATTTGCAGAGTGACCTCGTCCTCGAAGGCTTTCATCGTATTCAAAATGAGAATATCTAAATTTGAATGCGTCTTTGTAATTAAACGAGATCGTGCATTTAAAATACTCAGCAGAGTGCCTTGAGAAGCTAACTCTTAAAAAGTTATCATTTTCACTATTAAACCGAGCTGGGCCTCCAGACGGCGATTGATTAAGCACTGACACAGCCAAAGAACAAGGTTCCTCTTCTGTGACCCCAACTTATTCCCACCTCCACCCTTCCCAAACTTCCAAGCCCTTCTGGAGTGACACCAATCACTCCAGTCCTCCTAGAGCCCCTCTTTCTCTGGAAATCAGACCCCTAGAGGCCAGACGCACCAGCACTAGCAGCTTCAAACGCCCCCTCCCCAAGGCCCGTAGGCGGTGTCCAGCCCTCGGTGGCTGGTGGGCCCTGCCCCGCCCCGGCCTCGTCAGGCCTCCTCTTTCTCAGCTAGAGCCCCTTCCTAGGACCCCTCCAGCCCCACCCGCCCGGCGCCAGCAGGTTCCAGACAGGCGCTCTCAGCGCTTCCAGGTCTCCGGCCTTCTCCGGGAGCAACC
>NW_022900936.1:45144735-45322370 GCF_012274545.1 Fukomys damarensis | reverse complement strand
TCGGCCGGGCCAATCGCACCGACCCAACAAGCCTAGCGAAAGCTCAGGCCTAGTACGTGGCAGGGGGGGAAGGAGAGGGGGGCGGGAGCAAGAGAAAAGGAAAAGAAAATCCTCTTTTAGCCCCGCCTCAGAGAGTTAGGCGCAAGAGAGGACGCATGCGTGGGAGCGTGGGGCGCGGGTTTGGCCTGAATCCGGAAACGAAGGCCTAAATTCCCCGGCTTTCCCGCTGGATGACCTGGTGTAGGGAGTGCTAGATGACCGACACACGCATGCGCGGGCGTGACCGGGTATTTCCGGTTTTCCAGAAGGAGATTTCACGTCTGTTGCCGGTGGGCGGGGCGTAATGTGCAGTTCTGACCCTTATTTGAGAACCCATTGAAAGTGAGCATCTGTCCAGGTTTGAGTGCGTTTTGTTGTTTTGTAACCATTTTAGCTCTCCAAGTAACATCTCGAAAAAACCTAACCCTTTTTCCGCCTCCTTTCTACAAATCCATTCATTTTGGTAAGCGTTGTGCTGCCATTAGGAGTGGAGATGAATCAGTTCGTGAGGGAGGAGTTTCCAGTAAAACAGGAAACAGCCGCAGCGCTTAGTGAGACAGGATAAACCTTATGTATGTAAATGGCGAAGGCGAGGAAATTAGACTTTTTTGGGGGGGAGGTGAGGTGGGCACGACAGCATTTGAGCATGCCTTACGTACCTTTTCTTCGCCCTAAAGCATTTGTTTTAAATATGCTTATTAAAGAAGTGTTCTGGTTCACAGGAAACCCTAAATTTGGGAGGAAAGGTGGTGAAAGCTGCTGGGAGTAATTGTTTTTTTATTTTTATTGAGTTTATTGGTACAATCTAGGTATACAGTACAGTTACATTCATCATTGGGATTCTGTACCTTTACATAATAGGTCTTGATTCTCATTTTTTCCCCTTGTCCCTGCCTTCCCTTCACCCCCTACTCACCTCCCCATTTAAAACACTTTACTTCCATTTTTTCAGTTTCTCATATTTTTTTCCTCTCCCTTATTACCTTTCCCCCACCCTTCCCACTTTCCCTACACCTTTAGCCCTTTACTTCCTATTTCACATTCTTAATTATCTCATTAGGATCCTGTGTACTGTTATAGTTTTTTACACCAGAGAAACTTCGGTATTTCAGTTAAAGAAATCTCTGTATGAACATTAAAAATAGGGAATCCTAAAATAAAACTAAAAAGGAAAGTAAAAGAGAAAAGGCAGTGATGTAAGATTAAAATGATCCTTAATTCTGAAGATGAAAATGGTCCCTCAACATATTTAAATTGCTTCTTGCTCTTGTAGTCTTATCTTATTCTTTTTTTTCATTATTTAGAAAATACTTTATTAGTTTCTATAAGTTGCAAGTAACCTTTTCCTTTTAAGACAGCTACTAAATAATAGATATTTTTTTTAAATCCATCTGTCCCTAATTGTTCGTTGAATGCTCTCATAAAGGAACTGGGGAAAATCAGGTATTCTGGGTAAGAAATTAGGTTCTTTTGAACTATGAATAGTTTGTTCTTGATGCAGTTGTAAGTCTGAAAACTGTTTAAGAAAGAAATATGTGACTTTACAGTTTGCTTACCTCTAAATTTTGTTCTCATTGCCTATGTTGCCCTTTGAACAATTACCTGCAGGGGCTGGGGAGCATTGGATTGCAGAAGAAATAGAATTCCTGATTTTCTTAGGATATTCTTCAGTACTAGTTAATTAAAAATGAATAATACAGATGAAGGGAAATGGGCTGTTGAATGATAGTGTTCTGCTGTCTTTGAGAAAGTTTGAGACTGAGTAAAATTACTGACCTATGGCCAGAGCTAAAACATTACCCAAGGGAAGTGAATTGTACCACTATTGATCTTTCTAAAATTTAGTCAGACCCTGGGAATAAAGATAAGGAGATGAACCATGCCCTGTAATTTTCCATTCTTTAGATCCCTAGGAAAGAGGCACTCACTCAAAACTCCTACCTCCGACAAGGAATAAGCTGTCCCTGGTTTTTAGCTAGCTGCTAGGTAGGAAGAGGTATCCGCTGGGTGGCTTTGTGTAGGGGTTGAAATTGGGACGCAAATGTAGCCTGAGGTTCTCTATGTTGTAACTCCCTCATGCTTCATTCCCAAGATTCAAAGTCCTGTTTAATGTTAAAGAAAAAAACAAAAAACAAAAAACAGCTACCATTGTGGAAATTGGGAAATGGTAGCAGTGATTACTCAGGTGGAAAAAGGAGGAAATTGACTTGAAGACAAGAAAAACATCTATGTGACATTAAAGTGTTAACCCTAGAATTGCTCAGAATACTCTCTTTAAAAGAAATTAACAGTTTTTCTTCCTTCCAGCTGGCTATAGACTTACAAAGTATGCTATTTAAGTTATCTCTAAATATCACGAGAGCATGCATAAGGAAGCACACAAAATTAAGCTGGTCATATTTGCCCCCATTAGATTGTAAATATCTTAATAACCAAACTATATTCTACCAATTTTCATGTCTTGGTTTAATCCTAATTTTCCATTAAAATTTAAATGAACTTTCCTGCTCCTGAGTCTAACACATTTAAAAAATTAATATGATATACAAATATGAAATCATCTATAAAGCACAAGCAGGAAATACTACAGCCAGAGGCTATCCTTCCAAACAGGTCACTGTCATGCATTATAAGGCATTCCAAAGAGACATATCTATCTAAGTGCTCCTTAGGAAATGAAAAGGCTGACTGGATTAGGCGGGACACAAAGAGCAGCCCCTTATTCCCAGTTCCTAAAGAACCATTAAAACCAGTCTATATCCCCATGCCCCAAAGATAAATAAATGGACCTTAGGACAAAGGTGAATTAAAAAGTGTCTGGTAGTAGTTAGAAAACAATCTGGTCTTTTCTCAAGGGACATAGCGGAAGACTATAAAACCCTTTCATGATTCCACAAAGGAAGAAATGCTACATTGGAAATGGTCACTGAAATTTTTATTGGACTAAGAGTAGTCAACCACCTGACAGGTCTGCAAAGCTTCCCACACTGTGTCTACAATAACTCTGGCGATTCCAACCCATTTCCTTTGTTAGAACCTTTACAGAGGAGAAGGAGGTACCTTGGGGAGGGCTGGCAATTAGATTTAACCCACATGCCACCATAAGGGGAATTTACACAAATATTGTTCATAATATATACCTTCTCAGGCTGGATTTAGGCCTTCCCTACTATGATAGTTAACTGTTGTGTGAACATGAGTAAGAAACTGACCAACTTTTTGGATTAGTGTAGTTCTCCATAGTTTTCCTTGTGGTTGAAAGGATTTACTGAAGGCAATGATCCACCCTGGGTGTGAGTGGCACCAATAGGCTTGTAGCCTGAATGGAATGAAAAGGAGAACAATGGAGAAAGCCTTGATTGTGTTTCTTCAGAGGAACTACTCTTTACTGTACCTTGCATGTCCACAGACTCTTCAGCCTTCCAGCACAGATTCTTGGGCCTCCTGAAAAAGTCTCACACCTCCCATAGGATTCTTCAGTGAGCTCCAGATCTTCCACTATTAACTGTGTAGCAGTATTCTCACATAGAAAGATGGCACACCAAGGGTATTTCCAGGAAGTAATGTTTATTTATGCTGTCATTCACTCGGTGGATTCACGTCTAAAGGCTGAGCCCCAAGCTTGGTGAAGTTTTGTCTTTTATACAGTTCTTGCTTTATATGGTAGCACACTAACTACAGCCTGATTGGGTACAGTCTAGGTTACAGAGCCATGCTAGAACTACATGTATACCTAGGAACTAATTATGTCATGTAGTCTTGCTTTGTTCTGAGAAGGCCCCCATCACATTCCTTTGGGAGGGATCCTGCCACAGCTGAAACCTTCAGATCTCCAGTGTGTAAACCTTTTTACACTCTTCCTCAAATGACTTTCCAGCAACCATTATAATCCTATCTTGGAAATCCTGGTGTATTTATATATCTTATATTAAATTTGTTTCTGTAGTGAACATAGACTGATACACCTGCCCATTCAGAAAGGGCTATGAAGGTAGTCAAGGTACTTCTCAAAGAAATCAGTTCCTAATATGGAATATCCCACTCCCTTTAGAGGACCAATGGGGCTTCTTTTACCTCTCAAATTTCCAATTTGCAGCTCATCCTGCTTGCCCTTAAGAAAGGTCCCAAGAGTACTTAAGTTTGGGTTCTATTTTAGTAGCAGATATCCAACAATGCAAAGAATAGTTAAATTGATTTTCAGAGGATGATAGTAAGTTTGCAAATGGATTTCAAACTTTTTAAAAAATTAATTTTATTGGTACATTTAAGGTATACAGTGTAATAACATTCATCATTGGAAATTTGCACCTTTACATAATCCATCTTGGCTCTTATTTTTCCCCGTCCCCCTGCCCTCTCTTCAACCCCCTCCTTCTCTCCCATTCTACAAAGACTTTTTTTTTACATTTTTTTATGTTTTCTCATTAATCCCATTCCCTTTCCCCATTTTCCCTTCCCCTTTGTGCTTTTTCTTCCTATTTCACATTATCATACTTTTTAGTCCTTATTTACATTTTCAGTTTCTCACACTAGAGCAACTATTTGGTATTTACATTTGTGTCCTATTTATTTCACTTGAGTATCACCTCAATGTGCATACCTATACCTATAAATATCTCTAATTACTAATTTCTTATGGCTGAGTAGTATTCCATTTTAGAAAAAAAATTTCTTTATCCAGGCTCCCATTGATGGGCAATTGGGCTGCTTCCAAGTTTTAGCTATTACAAACTGTACAGCTATGAACATGGGTGAACATAGATCATTTTGATATGATTCTTTTAATTCTTTGGGGGAATAGCTGGATCAAATGGGACTTCTAATCTTAGTTCTTTGAGGTATCTCCATACTGATTTCCATAGTGGTTGCACTAGTCTACACTCCCACCAGCAGTAGAGCAGTGTTCCACTTTCCACGAAACCCTGCTAGCCTTTGTTATTGGTTGATTTCATGATAGCAGCCATTCTTTCTGGGATGAGGTGGAATCTCAGTTTGTTGTTATCTGCATCTCTTGAGAGACCAGTAATGTTGAACATTTTTTCATATGTTTATCTGCTACTTGTACTTCTTTGTCTGAGAAATGCCTGTTTGTTTCAGATGCCCATTTTTGGACTGGATCTTTAAATTTGGGAGGTCTGATTTTTTAAGTTCTTTTTATATTCTAGATAGTAGACTTTTCTGAGGAATAGCTGGTGAAAATTATTTCCCACATTTGGGTTGTCTCCACACAGTTGGTGGTTTCTCTTGCTGTGCAGAAGTTTTTTAATAAGACATCCCATTTGTTGATTGTTTGTGCTACTTCACGTGCACATAAGGTTTTGTTCATAAAATCTACACCAGTGTCCTCAAGAGTTCTACCTAACCTCTCTTCCAGCTGGTTTAGTGTTTCTGTTTTAATATTTAGATCTTTATTCCATTTTGATTTTAGTTCAGTGCATGGCAATAGATACAGATCTAGGTTTAATCTTTGGCAAGTTGAAATCCAAATTGTTCCAACACCATTTATTAAAGAGGATATCTTTTCTCCAGTGAGGGTGTTTGGCTCCTTTGTCAAAGATGAAGTGGCTGAGTATGTCTGAAGTTGTTTCTGCATCTTCTAATCAGTTCCACTGGCCTTCGGATCTGTTTCTTTTCTAGTACCATGCTGTTTTTATCACAGTGGCTTTGTAGTATAGTTTCAAGTTGTGAATTGTGATACCCCCCTCCCTTGTCTTTATTTTCTAGAGTTGCTTTTGCTTTTCTGGATCTCTTCTTGTTCCAAATGAATTTTTGGATTGTTTTCTCAAGGTCTGTGAAGTATGTTGCTGGAATTTCAATTGGGATTGCATTGAATCTATATAGCAGTTTTGGAAATATGGCCAGGATGTTGGTTCTTCCTACCCAGGAGCAAGGACTGTCTTTCCATTTTCTGATACCCTCTTCAATCTCTTTCTTCAAAGTACTATAATTTTCAGAGTAGAGGTCTTTGGTTTCTTTCATTAGGTTGATTCCTATGTATTTCAACTCTTTGGATGCTATTGTGAAAAGAATTGATTGCCCCATGTCTATCTCAGTGAGTCTGTTTTTCATGTACAGAAAAACTTGATTTTTGTGTGTTAACCTTGTATCCAATTACTTTTCTGAATTTGGTTATTAAGTCTAGAAGACTTCTGGTGGAGTTCTTGGGGTCTTCTATATAGAGTATCGTATCAACAGCAAATAGTGACAGTTTAACTTCTTCCTTTCCTATCTTTATTCCTCTTATTTCTTTTTCTTGTCTAATTGCTATGGCTAATGTTTCCAAAACTGTATAAAATAAGAGTGGTGATAGTGGACATCCTTGTCTTGTTCCTGATTTTAGTGTGAAGGATTTCAGTTTTTGACCACTTAGTAGATAGATATTGGCTGTTGGTTTTTCATAGATGGATTTTATGAGATTGAGGTAGAGACTGTCTATTCCACTTTTCTGTAGGATTTTTATTATGATTTTGGGTTTGATTTTGTCAAGTGCTTTTTCTGCATCTATTGAGATGATCATGTTTTTTTTCTTTGGCTCTATTAGTACAGTGAATTATATTTATTCATTTGCATATGTTGAACCATCCCTGCATCCCTGGGATAAATCCCACTTAGTCAGGGTGTATGATATTTTTGATGATCTTCTACATTCTATTTGCCAGTATCTTCTTAAGGATTTTTGCATCTATGTTCATTAGTGAGATTTGCCTATAGATCTCCCTTTTGATGGGTCTTTCTCTGCTTTGGAGATGAAGGTGATGCTTGCTTCCAGGGATGAATTCAGGAATATTGCTTACCTTTCAATTTAATTGAAGAATTTAAACAATAGTTGCAGTAGTTCCTCTCTAAATGTCTTGTAGAATTCAGCACTGAAGTCATCTGGGCCTGGGCTTTTCTTAGTTGGTAAGTTTTTAATTACATTTTCAATTTCATTGATGATATTGTTTCGTTTAGAATTTTTTTCATCTACATTCAACTTTGTTAATTCATACAAATCTAGGAGTCTGTCCATTTCTGTATTTTCCATCTTATTGGAGTATAGGTTCTCAAAGTAGGTATTGATAATTATCTGGATTTCTTTTGGGTCTGTAATAATTTCACCCTTTTCATTGCCAATTGCATGGATTTGGGCCCTTTCTTTCCTTTTTTGATAAGGTTGTCTAAGTGTTTGTCAATTTTGTTTATTCTTTTGAAGAACCAACTCTTGGCTTTGTTTATTTTTTGTATCATTCTTTTAGTCTCCATTGCATTAATTTCTGCTCTGATCCTTATAATTTCCTCCCTTCTATGTGTTTTGGATTTGTCCTGCTCATCTTTTTCTAGAAGCTTGAGGTTCAGCATCAGGTTGTCTAATTGTATTTGGTCTGTTTTCCTAATAGGGGTATTTGTGCTATGAATTTCCCTTATAAGACCAGTTTCATTGTGTCCCATAGATTCTGATATATTGTATTGTCGTTGTCATTTAATTGTAGGAACTGTCTTGATTTCTTCTCTAATTTCCTCTGTGACCCATTGGTTATTCAGGAGTGTGTTGTTCATTTTCCATGTGTTTATGAAACTCTTGTGGTTTCTTTTGCTGTTGATCTCCAGTAATTGTTTTCCACTCTTTAACTTTAATCTGCAGTTTCTTTTTGAATTAAGTGTGTTTCTTGTTATTAACCTATTGTAGGATCTTGCTTGTTGACCCATTCTGCCAATGTATTTTTTTGATTTGTGAATTTAGACCATTAACATTAATGGTTATAACTGATGTGTGGTGACTTATCCTTGTCATGACTTCTTCTTTTTGCTGGATTCTCCCCCTTTGCATTTAATTTCTTGTCATGCCTTATGGATTCGTTCTGCTGGGCTTCCTGGGGTTGTTATCCTCATTGTTGTTTCCTGGGGTATTATTTAAAATTTTTTGGAATACTGGTTTGTTATTCATGAAGTTCCTAAGGTGCTGTTTGTCATGAAAGTATCTTCTTTGTCCATCAATTTTGAAAGATAGTTTTGCAGGGTACATCAATCTGGGTTTGAGACTGTTTTCCTTTGGGGCTTGAAAAACATCACTCCAACCTTTTCTTGCCTTGACTGTTTGTGTTGAGAAGTCTGCTGTGATTCTTTTAGGCTTTCCTTTGTGTGTGATTTGTTTCTTTTCTCTGACTGCTTGTAGAATTTTATTCTTCTGTTGGATTTCTGGAATCTTAATTATTTTATGCCTATGCCTCAGTTGTCTGTATGTCACATTGTTTTCCCCTACTTGGGAAGTTTTCTGCCATTACTTCTGTGAGCAGTTTTTTTAGGTCATCTGCACTCTCTCCTGTTTCTTCGTTGGCTTTAGTCAGTGTTATATTATTATTTTTTTGCATCATCTAGCAGCTGTTGGATTGATTTCTCATGGTCCCTTACTATTTTTAAGATATTTTTCTTTTCATATTCACTAATTGCAATCCTATCTTCTGTATCTGAAATTCTATCTTCACAGTGGCTCATTCTGCTGTGTAAACTTTCAGTGGAGTTTTTAATCTCCTGGAAATCTGTTTGCATCTGTTTTATGCATTCCATTTGTTTCCTCTGTTGGGATTCCATCATGTTCCTCAGCTCCTCTATTTTTTTTTTAACCTCTGTCTACTCTGGACTTATTAATCATATCATGCACTATGGGCACAATCTCCGCTTTTATCTGAGAAATTATTTCTGACTTCTTTTTTTCCAGATCCTCTTTTATTGCCAATTTAGGGAGTCCAGGAGGTTGAGTATCAGATTGTTCCATCTCATTTCCCTTTGGGTTCCCTTAGGTGATCTAGAAATCTGGTTTGGGATGTGTTTCTGTCTCTTCTCATTTCCTCAGATGCAGCCTGTTCTGCCATTAGTGAGACAACTTTTGCTCACCCAATAGTCTTCAGTTTTTACCAAACTACCAAGAGGACTTTGTTCTGCTGCTCACCAGTACACTAATTCCTGGGTTCAAACCAGTGATGCTATGGGGTTGGCTTCTGACTGAAGCTTTTGCACCTCTGCAGCTCTTTCCTGGCCAGGCCTTACTGGGTGGCTTTGCCCCTGCCTGTGGGGTTGGGGCGGATCCCTGGCTGGTATCTGGCTGCAGCCACACTCCTCTGGACCACACTGCTGCTCCCCTGGATCTGCACACACTCATCCATGCTATGGGGAGGCCCTCTGTCTGTGGCCTAAAACCTCTATGGCCAGTCAAATAAGCCATTCCTATATTAATTAAGGGGTGTCAGGTATTGTGTTTTAGCAATGAGAAACTAAGACACCTCAGGTTTTAAGTGAACAGTGAAAAAACTATTGAATCTAAATATGTCTTTTGGGGCTCAGTGGCACCATGCCTGCCTCACAAGCACAAGATCTGAGTTCAATCCCTGGTACCAAAATAAATAATAAGTAAGTCACCTAATGCTAATATAAGAAAGGTGGGAATATATTGGAAATATTGATGGAAAGGAGAATCAGCATAAGGAAATACCTTTGACCTACCCTTGGCAAGGGGAGATAGAAGGCTCTGTAATTGTTTACTTGTCCTTTCTCATCAACATCTGAAGAAAGATTCAGAGTTAAACTGTAGTTTCAAGAGAAGCATTCAACTAATTTACCTACCATCTATTCTTTCTCTTTCAAAGTCTGTATGATTAGAATTCTACAAATAAAAAATGAAAAAAATCTTATGAATGAAAATAACGGTTTGTCAGACTTGATTGAAGACAGGATAAAAGTTTTGAGCCTTGTAAGCTGGCTAGATAAAACCTGTGTTTAATGGCATTCTCATTTACTAATTAGTATAAAACATCTTGAAAATTGCAATTATCTTATCAACTCTTAGGGAACCAAAGAAAGGATGTCGGTTCTTCCACAGGTAAGAACTTCAAGTGAGAAGTTGTGTCCCTCGAGAATCAACCCTGTTGTAACAGCACCCAACTAAATAAGAGAACTCCAAACAAATGAGGAATTATGAGGACCAAATAGAAGCTAGTGTTCAGATTAGCCTCCTCTCCACTGGCTAAACATAAAGATCTGTTTGTGCAAAGGGAGCTGGCACCTCATGGTGAGAAAATGGAGAAGAAAGGAATGTTTTTACTATGATCCTTTAAGTAAATGATTCTTAGAACCAGCTCATCTTTAAGATCCTAAAATGTTTTTGTTTTACCATGGGGCTCTATGTCCAAACTCTGTGTACGAAATTTCTCTGTGAAAGTAATTTTTGTTAGATTTTTGTATCCTTGAAGTCTAATACTAGTACAGTTAGAAATAATACAGCTGAAGAAGTCATACCCCTTCCATCCATTTAATTTTAAATAGCACCCTATGCCCATTACTCTTTCATTTGTCCTAATAGAGATAAAAAATAAAATAATAAAAACTCAGGAGATCTCTGAGCCTCTTGGAAAGAGCACATGCGTATTGCATCTCCTGGCCTGACCTTTAGTCACCTTCACCTTAATCCCACCTTATAAAGGCTTCATAAATATGTACTATACTTCATAAATACATTTATGTTTAGAGTGAATTTGGGAACATACATGTTGTATTAAAAGCCCCTGAGATGGTATAGCACCCTGTCAATCATGACTAGAGATTCAGGGGAGGTACCTGGGCCTAAATGCATATCTTTTAAACTCCAAAAAAGCTTGATATATTGGGATTTGCTGTTGCTGCTTCTGTGTGCTATGATCTATGTGCAGTCCTTTTTACTTTTCTGTAACCTCAGCACCATTTTTTCTATGTCATAGAATAGTGCATTAAGTATACATTGTTAGAAGAGAAATGTGGTTTATGTTGGTACCTGTTTTCTGGGAGTCTGGAATTTTGGTGTATGCCAACCTATAGGTTTCAGGTCCCAATTAAAATCCTAAAATGGGTTTGGTGGCACATTTCTGTAATTCCATCACTCTGTGAAGCTAACATAGAAGGATTCTAAGTTCAAAGCCAGGTTGGACAATCTTACAATGCCCTGTATCTAAATAAAAATAAAATTAAAAAGTGCTGGGAGTGTAGCTCAGTGTGAAGGCCCTAGGATCTATCCACAGTAAGAAGGGGCATCCTAAGCACTGAATGCCCAAAGAGATTAAGCAAACAATGAGCTTTCCTTGTAGACTATATTTCACAAATCCACACCTAGTTTCTTTTTTTTTTTTTTTTCTGGAAGACTTAACTGTGTCCTGGAAGAAACTCTTGGAAGCTTCTCTGGTTTCCTTCATTTATATCCCCATGTGATTTTTTTCCTTTGCCAATTTTTCTTCTTATCTTTATAATAGTAAGTAATAGTTATCTAACAAACGGATGGTCTTAGCAACCACAGACACAGATCCTTATACCAAATATGTATGATAAAACTATGCAAACAAGACTCAGTTTCTGTGAGTGTATAATTTTGGGTACACTATTGTTAAAACTGGAAGGATATACACAAAACTCATGACCAGTTAACTCTGGGGAGAAAAGGATCTTCAGCTGGTTACATAGTAATAGTCAAAGTCTACCTAGAACACTTAATTTGTCTTGTTTGTTTTTAAGGAAAATATATTCATGTATTACTTATGTGGGACATATCTTAAATTAATTTTAAAACAATTTTAGCCTACTTTCCCAGTTGCAAAATTTTAGAGTTGATCAGAAGTTTAGAGTTTACCTAGTCCTGCATGTTCCTTTACAAAGATAGATCCTCAAGCTCTTAATCACTGAGAGGTAGCACAAGTCACATAATTTGTAGTTGGGACCAAAATTTCCAGTCCAGAGTGCTTCTATTCTGCTATTGCTTAGTGAGTAGTGGACCAGGAAAACAATCTTCTTTTTTGTTATGACAAGGTCTAGAAAGTCTTGATAGTTACATCATGGTTTCATAGCAACTTTTATCAAAGTTCAGCAAATTACAAAGGCCATACTTCCACGTGTGCCAAAGTTCCATTGGAAGAAAAATACAGATAAAAATTGGGCTATAGTTCTTAGGGAAATATTTCATAAGAAATATCAGGATTAGATAATATCATTATGCTTTGTTTTTGTTAAAGACTAACATTGAAAAATGAGATTTTTCAGAAACATCAGCGGCTTACAAAGATATCTATCTCTGTATCTATCTGTATAGATAGATAGATATATGCATGAGTGAATTATTTCAGAGAGTAAAAATCATTATATATAGTTGTATGTGAATATATTTTAAAATTGAAGTATAGCAGTTTTCTTTTAGTAATTACTCCCCCTCTCCTACCTCCACTTGTTTAAGGATTTTGTCCAGGGGTCTTGAACCTCACCTGAGAAATCATGAACTGAAGGGTGGTTGGTGTTACACAGCTGGTACTTTTTATCCAGATTTTCTAGCTGTTTTAACCAGATTTTTAAAATTTCTAAAGAATGCCCACCTGTTTTAGAATGAGACAATGAATGGCAAACTGACAACAATGAGCTTGAGCATGAGTTCTCTTTGTTAGTGACAGGAAAACAAGAGACAAGATAGGAAAAGTAAGAGAAAAAGCAATCTGTGCTCTGACAATTGATCACTGAACTCTGAATTATTAGTTAAGATCCAGGAAAGGAGCTCCAAGTGTCCAGATGCCCCCCACCCCGCAATACTGTATGCGTTGTCAAAGCCATAAGGGCAGTGGTGCACTGTTATCACAAGACACATCAGAAAAATCACACAAGACAAATCAGAAAAATATAGAAAGTGAAGCTGACCATATACGATATTGTGAAAACCAGTTATGAGGTGTCCTGAGTTTCTTTATTTGTAATTTACTTTTCTTTAAGTCTTCCTTCCACTCCTCTATTCACTCTTCTTACTCCATGACTACCACACACAAAATAATTTCTGATTCTCCTACTGATCTCATTCTAGTCTTTCTCAGATAAAAGAAATGACTGACTGATAAAGCCTTAAGGTGGTTCATTACGCAGAAGATACTTATATCTTAACAGATATAGTAGAACCTCTTTAACATTTTGCTGCCATAATCCCTTCCTTGGTGTACTGTCCATTCTCTATGATATCTTGTCAATCAATTTATCCCATCTTTCTTCTTTACAGTGAGGAGGTACATGACCTAGACTAGACCAATATTCTCTGAACACAATGGTGTGGGCAGATATCCCAGGTAGAATATGTCCTTTGTGGGCCTGCTTGTCCTCTGGTCATTTTTCTCCCTGCTCCTGTTGTGCTTTGTGTCACAGACTCATGGCTCTAATAGTTTTGGCTGGCTGCATCCAATGAGAGACATGCTAGGAGACTGTATATCACTTAAAAAAGTCATGGGAAAAGGGATGCATATTGAGCTTCTACTCTTAAGTGAAATAAATGTCACATGTGTAAATACTGAGTAGCTTCTCTGCTGCGAAAAACTATAATTGAAAATAATATCCTAATGGTATAATTGACAATGTGTAATAGGAAGAAAAGGGCTAAAGGTGTAGAGGAAGTGGGAAGAGTAGGGGAAAGGGAATAAGGGAAAAGAAAAAAATATGAGAAAATGAAAAAATGGAAATAAAGATTTTGTAAATAGGGAAGGGAGGAGGGATGAAGAGAGGGCAGGGGTATGGGGGGAAAATGAGACCCAAGACCTGTCATGTAAAGGTACAAGATCCCAATGATGAATGTAGCTGTACTGTATACCTAAAATGTACCAACAAACTCAATGAGAAAAAAAAAAAACAAAGAAAAAGTCATGGGCCACAAACAATTAGGAAAGCCCCCCCCACTCTCTCTCTCTCTCCTCTCTCTCTCTCTCTCCCTCTAGTCCAGGCACTGACTGAAAATTCTTCTTACTATATCTCTGGCCTAAGATAGGTACCAGCTTTCTCTTTTATATAATCTCTGGGTTTCTGCAGTATTTGTCATTTTGTCTATGACGAACCAACCTTACTCCTTAAATACTCTCTATTTTAAACACTGTTTTCTGTTTACCTGCTGGAATAATAACTAGAATTGGAGTCATTCTAATGAAAACTGACTTTGGGTGTTAAAAGTAAACAGGTCTCTCTGCCTTTTAGATTGAAAGGCTATGTGATCAGGAAAGCCAATTTTGAGCCACTTAAGAATTTGAGAATAACGTCAAGCAGAAGCACAAGGAAATAGGAAAAAAAATTCCTCACAGTCTTAGAATTCCTTGTTGTAACTACATTTAAAGTTAGCACTATCATATATTTCAGGCCCCAGATCCAGACACTTGAAAGTAAAAGGGGCTGCTGGTAGTATTTAACTTAGGACAAAAGGCACAAATTGGAACTGACCCAGGCAGACAGGGATATAGAGTCACTCAGCATAAAACCAACTTGATCCTTGGACTTCACATTAATTGAACCAGTAAATTTCCTTTGAACTTTAACTTAATTGGAGTTGGATTTCTATCACTAAACTAAAGGATTGCTGACTAGTACTTAAAATAAATGTTGCAACAAAAGAAATTATTCCCTACTGGTAGGATTTCAAGGTAGGGAAGAACATAACATGAATTAATCTCCACAACTGCATATTTGTAGTACAACTAGGAACATTATATGGAATTCTAATTGTTATACTCCAATTATACTAAATAAATGCAAAGAAAATTATAATTGCCAAGGGAAACAATACACCCATCCTCAGGTTAAACATGGCTCTTTTGATTTTTTTTCTGTATTTAAAGTGGCTCTTAGGATATATTTTCATTTGAACAAAACTTTAGATCAACCACATCTTATAATTTTCTGTGTGTGTAGTTCCTGTGAAGGTATAACCTTATAACAATATGAAGAATTGGCCTTTTAGAACTCCTTTTCTTCTTTATTTTATTCCCTTTGTGTTTTTTCATTCTTCTATGAGGTCTCATTTATACTGCAGATTAAATATGCTTGTGTTGGTTTGCCTAATCATCCAACAGTCATTTATAACTACAAGGTGTGATTGAAATATATGATGAATATTTAAATTTTAAAAATTTATTATAGTAAAAGACACATTGCAGATAATCCCTCTGAAAGTGCACACACACACACCCCCACACACTTTCAACACACTTATCCCACCATTCTTGCCACTTTCTGAAGCAGTTTTAGAAGTCCTCCCTTATGTGTCTTTAAGAGGTATGATAGAAAAATATGGTGAATGCTGCTGCCAAATGTCATCCAAATGAAAGGCAGACTCAAAAGTACTCTTCATCTTGTATACTGGATCTGGTACTGTGAAACTTTTGGCTCTTCCACAAAGTCAAAATAAAAGTTAAATGATTTGAATTGCTTTAGGACGTTGAGGTATCCATGACAGTGCAACTAAAGACACTACAAAATAAGACTTCCAGAATTGCCTCCAGAAGTGTCAAGTACAATGAGATAAGCATTTGAAGCAAGGTAAATTAATGACATTGTGTCATTTACTGTAATCTTTAAAAATTTTAAAATTAATAGCATTTTTCAGTCACACTTTTTATGTCTACCAACGTTCATGTTCTTTAGGGAGTAGGATAAGGATATGCTAAGGTCGTATAACAATCAATAGCACATTAGCTCAGTGCACTCATAACAGCTGTTTATGACAAAGCAGAAAGCAGCAATTCAAATATTTTAAGTCTTAAGTTCAGCAGGGGTGCTCCCCACTTCAAATGAGTCATTTCATATTTAGGAAGCCATTCATAATTCAAATGTTTGAAATTTCATGAGCAGTTAGATCTTCTAAAAGCTGTAAGGGATTATTGTACTAACTTTTCACATTTGAGTCTGTGTCCTTCAATAAAAGTGAAGATATGAAAAGAATTGTAAGAAAATTGAGCAACCCATTAATAATTTCCATGGTCCATTTCTTACAGATCCAATTTCTCTGATCAGAGAACATGTTTTGTTTTAACAAAAAAATATTTATCTGCAGAGGTTAAATCAATACAAAATTATGCATTTGAAATAAAAGTGTAAGGATGTATAACTTTAAAAAATATTCAGAGATCACAAGTATGATATATGCAAGCAACTCCCTATACTTCATCAGGAATCATTTTGTTCTAGAAAATCAGTTTTCCTGCTCTTGGCCTTTCTAGTAAATTGTAAAAGAATTTGTTATAAATTCTACGTTTTGGTCAAAGTGTGTCACACAGAATTAATGAAATCAGGAGTAATGACCATCTTGATTGCTGTATGGAAATCTTTACCTAATGCAAGTTAAGAATCTACTGAATAGTATAAAAACTACCAAATCCACTATTCTGGATAATAATAAAAATGAGCTTTATTGAATTCATAATTATGAGAAAAATATTGTGTTGTTAAATCAAACCCTAAACCTCTCATGTTCTCAAAGATTAGTTTGAAAAGTGGTTGGGTCTTGGGGCACTAGCTGACTTGCTGTTAGGAAATGGGGTCTGGGTTGAAGAGGTGGGTCATGGAATGTGAATTCGAAGGTGTATCCATAATTTTCTTCCTTCTCTCTGCTTACTGACTGTCACGATGTGAACAGTTTTCCCCTATGCACCTCTGCCATGCCCTTTTCTGCTTTGAAAGCCAGTCAACCATAGACTGTAACCAGGATCCAAAATAAACTTTTCCTCCTTTAATTTGTGAGTGTCAGATATTGTGTCTCAGCAATAAGCAAGAGCAAGTGTCTATGACATATAGAAAGACTTTCTAGGAGGACTAGGAAACAAGGTTCGAAACAGCAAATTTATATAACGGATAAAAAGACTACAACAGGAAATAGTTTTACTGTCTGATGCTTGAGTTTCTTTTGGCACTTTAAGTAAGTGTCACATTTCCTCAGTCGTTGCAGATGGCTCCAGGAGCCTAAAGTGTTCGTGTAGGACTGGAAAGGATTTAAGCATATTATACATTCTTAAACGCAGCCTTAGTGAGGTCCAACAAAGTCGAGACTTCACTTTTCCAACAGATGAGAACAGTGACTTGAACACTTTGGAAGCTTCACTCTGGAAGATTTTTGTTCTAATAGTGTAGAGTAAAAAAAGTTGCAGACCCTGCACATACAATAAAAATTTAATGTTAGTTAAGTAGTAAGGTATAGAATAAAGGAAGAGATTTTATTTCACCCTGCTCTCCATTCTTCTTATCATATGCAGCAGTTACCCAACTTGAATTTACAGTTGCCACATAAAGTGCTACAGGCAGCAATAGATCGAGAAGACCTGGGATCATGTTCCTGCTTCCTGCTTGCTGGAACTGAACCTTTGCTCTTTCCTAATCTCTTATGATCTTAAAGTACTGCAAGGGGCAGATTAACCATGGAAATATTAGTTCTTCTAGTTCTAACGTGCCATGATTCCAGATTTCCTGGCATGTTAGTCCCATAACTAGAAATTTGATGTACTGCAGAACAGCAAAAAATGTAAACTCTTCTGTTCATTTTATTTCTGTTCTTTTTCTTTGAAGACCAGGTATACATAAGGAATTGATCCATAGTAAAGTATTTTAAAATGCAGTTAACATAATTATTGAACAATCCAAGTATTATAAATATTTCTTAAAATTGTGGACAGTGTAATTTAAAAATTGCACGATAAATTTTAATTTTGCCAAAAATGTGAGTCAAGAAGCAATTTTAATTTACTGTGTTAAATTTATAATATTGAAAAGTGAGGTTTGGAAATCAACACATATTGTTTCACTCTGAAAATTGTATCTAAATAGTAATATTTATTTAACAATGATTATAATTAATATAATTTAAAATAAAACAAAATTTCTATTTAATTAGTTATGCAAAAGAAAATATAATTTAAATACCATATTACATAAAGCTGATTTATATAGCAAAATATATAAAACTAGGCAATGATAGATACATGTGAAAAAGTAAAAGAATAAGAGCAAACATTAGTTTTGGGGGTTTTTTTTGGTACCAGGGATCGAACTTAGGTCCTTGCTCTGCAAGACAGGTGGCGGAACCACTGAGCTAAATCCCTGGCCCACAAACATTAGTTTTGACAGCTAATATTTAAGCAGCTAAAAGTTGTTTTTAGTAAAATGAAAAAAAGTAAAATGCAAAACTATATGAAATGATCAAAATAGATAAATCAAAATATGTGGGATCTAAGAGATAAGTGAAAAGTGATGAGAAAACTTAAAACTAGTGTAACTAGGTGAAATCAAACTAGAAGTTACTACATTAATTTGTTGAAAATCAGATTTCAGAGTAAAGTGGGAGTGAGTGACTTGTTATATTGATGAAGGGTATAATACAACATAAATATATAAAATTATAAATTCTGGGAACATAATAATATAAAATAAGTTATATGAAGAGAGCAACCAAACAGGAAAAATTAGTAGAGAAATAAGAATAAAAGTTTATATGCTTCTGAGTCTGATGAATACTTAAAGATAAATAATTTGAGATTTAAAAATATCATTCACTTTAAAAATGTATATGTGACATGTAAAAATATTGTTAGTAGTTAATACTAATAAATATGGATATGTGAAATTTTCAAAAACATGATAAGCATGCAAATTTTAGGAATTATTCCCTTGCCTTTAGAATTGGCAGCTTGGCGCATAAGGAGTAAACTTGCAGAAATGAACTCCTTTCTTTTCCACATACAGGTGGTATAATGATTATATTTCTTCATAAAGATGATCCTGATGAAGTGTAAGCACTTTAAGTACAGGGTATCTCTTATACATAAGTATAATGAATTTTGTCAGCTCAGAAATGATAAGAATCCATACCACAGAAGTAAAGTCTTTTAGTATTTTTCACTGCAGTAAAGCGCAATGTTTGCTGTGGGAGAAGGCACAGAGTAGGAGCACAGAGAAATTCAGATTTCCATATGTCTTTCAGTAAAGCATCCTTGTTTTAAGAATTTGCCATTTAAGATTTAGCATTGAAATAGTGCACAAATCAATACTTAAACAGTTCTCTGAGTCAAGCAAACTTACTTTTATTTTTAATCTCCCATTTTATCAGTTTTTATCATGATAAATATCAGAAGATGACCATAGAATGTTCTAAATGTTCAGTTTTATAGAATAATTCAAAAGAAAAAAAATATGTAAAACCTTTTCAATTAAGAAAGCAAAGTATGAAGGTTATGTTATTTAAAGATTTGTGATTAAATGTCTTTGAGCATGAGTCAAAGAATAAAAGCATCTTCAGTCATATGTAAAATTATGCCACAAAACAACTTTGTGCAGTTCCACTGTTAGCTCTCTAATCACCCCTCTTGCAAATAAGAACTATAAACTCTGGATGCATTATTTTGAAAAACTACTTGAAGAGAGTGAAGTATGATTTTTAAAAAAAATAGTCTAAAAGTGAAGGGTGCATTTATGCTTGGAAGAAAAAATTGACAGTAGGATTCCTATGCCTTTTAGTTTAAAGTTACACTTTGTTCAGCTCCACTCAGGATGACTAAACCTGGGGTTAAAGTATATGGTCTTAGCAGGTTGAAAACTAGAGGACAGGATTTAGGACAACCATAGAACTCAGAAAATACTAAATACTACCTAAGAAGTGAGAAGACAGTGAGAGGGAGCTCTAATCTCTATGTAAATCTGTTATTGATCCCTGAACTATACATGTATAGGCTAGGCTCTATGAAACCCAGCTAAAGAAAAAGGGACTAGACAAAAATTGTGCCTGTCTAGCTAAGAAAAAGCACAGTTTTCAGTATAGTTCCATTAAGTTAATTGCCTACCAAACCTACTCTTTATAGGGATATAACAGTATGCAGACTTGTTGAAGTGTATTATTCATGTCCAGGAAACAAACTTACTAGAAACATGAAGAAACAGGAAAACAGTCTCCATGCCAGGGAAAAAAAGGCAATTAAGAGAGAGTGACTGAAATTACCCAGATATTTCATTTAGCAGACAAGAATTTAAAAGTTCTATTATAATATGCTTAAGGATGTAAAGGCTGATGAACATGAGTAAGTAGTTCAGAGAATCTCAGCAGAATCTAAAATGTTTTAACTAAAGAAAAATCAAAATTGTTTTTTGTTGTTTTTACTAGGAATGGAACTCAGGACCTTGCACTTGCCAGGTGGGCATGGCACCATTGAGCTAAATGCCTGGCCCAGATAAAAATTCTTGACCTAAAAAATTATAATATTTGAAATAAAAATCACTGAATAATCTTAACAGGACACTGTAGGTAACTGTAGAAAAAGTCAGTGATCTTGAAGATATATTACTATAATTATCAATCTAGTGAACCACAAAAAACAATGAGGAAAATGAGCAAAGTCTGGGAAGCATTGGAACAAATATAAAATAATTAATATTTTTTGTTTTGGGTTTTTTATTTATTTATTTATTTTTTGTATTAGAGATTGAACTCAGGACCTTGTACCTATAAGGCAGGCGACGAAATCACTGAGCTAAATCCCCAACCCTAAAGTAATCTAATGTAAATACAATTGAATTTCCAGAAAGAAAAGAAAACAAATGGATAGAAAAATTATTTTTTAAAAATGGTGGAAAATTTCTCAACTTTGATATAAAACTAAAACTAACAGCTTTTAGAAGCTCATTAACAAAGCGAACAATAAATACAAAGAAATTAATACTTAAGTATTATTGAACATCAAAGCTAAAAAGAAAATCCTAAAGCAACTAGAAGTAAAAACACTTCGTATACAATAGAACAATAATATGGATAATAGGATATGTTATTAGAAATGGGCCAAGGATTTAGCTCAGTGGTTCTGCCACCTGCCTCACAAGCTCAGGGTCCTGAGTGCAATCCTCAGAACCAAAAAAAAAGAAAGAAATGAAGCCAGTGTGTGAAATCACTTCTTCATTGTGCTAAATGAGGGGATTTAGCTCAGTGGTGCCGCTGCCTGCCTCACAAGCACAAAGTCCTGAGTTCAATCCCTGGTACATACCAAAAAAAAAAAAAAAAAAAAAAAAAAAAAAAAAAAAGTTCAAATCCAGTCTGGGCAACTCAAAAACTAAAACAAAAAAAAACCTGTCATCTCAGATCAGAATTTTATATCCAATGAAAATAACCTTCCAGAATGAGAGCAAAATGCACTTTTTTTTTTTAAATCAAAGAAAACAATTTGTTACCAGAAGCCAAATACTGAAAGACTTTCTAAAGGAATTTTTTCTTGCACTGAAAGGATATAATATCAGATGGAAATTCAGATCTTTAGAATAGAAGGAAGCACAGAAAAGAATGCTGGATTGAATATTAACACATTTCTCTTACTTTTCTTACAATATGTATGGTTAAAGAAAAACAATACTGCTTTGTTATATAAGTAGATGTGATACATGACAAAGTAGAAATTTACATTGTTTTGACATTCTTAGATTTCACTGGGAGTGGAAATATATTAATTCTAACTCAACAATAAAAAGTTAAAAATGTAGAATATATCCTTAAACTTATCCCTCCGAAATGGAAAGAAGGTATAGTTAATTTTTGAAATACAAATTAAAATGATTCTAATAATATTAAATTTACTAAAATGTAGGCAAAAAAAGGAATAGAGGAATAAAAAATAGCATGGTATCAGGGAAAAAATAGTCAAATGGTAGACACAAATTAACATATCAATATATACATTAGATCAGTCTAAAATGTCTCCCTAAAGTCTCGCGTTTGAAGATGGAAAGGACAGGTCACTGGGATGCTGGGCGTGGTGGCGCATCCCTGTAATCCCAGCACTGGGGAGGCTGAGGCAGGAAGATCACTGTAAGTTCGAGACCAGCCTGGGCTACATAGTGAGTTCCAGGTCAGTCTCAACTACATAGTGAGACCCTGTCTCAAGAAACCAAAAAAAAAAAAGGACAGGTCACTGGGGGCATGACTTGGAAGGATGTATCCTCACCCCAGGCTTCTTTGTTCTCTCTCTACTTCCTGTCCACCATGCAGTTTTTCCTCTGCTATGTCTTTCTATCATGCCATATTTGCCTTGGTGGTAACTGACCATGGACTAAATCTACTGAAACTGAGCCAAAATAACCCTCTCCTTTAAGTTGTGGGTATCAGGTAATATATCAGTAAAAGCTGGATTCAGGAGGTATTATTTATGTTGTATGTAGATATTCCCTAAAAGCCTCATGCACTCATAGATGGGGCTTTTGGAAAGTTATTCAAACACAGGAGTGTGATACTCACCAGCAGATAGTCCACTGATGAGTTTATAGCTAAATGTGACACTGGGAGGTGAATCCTGTTCAGAGGAGGAGGTCACTGGGGACATGGCCTATAAGAGTATATCTTCTTTCTCCCTCCCTCCTTTCTTCCTCTCTCCTTTATTCCCCCCCATTTCCCACTGACAGCCATAAATTGTTTCTCCTCTGCTATGTTTCTCTGCCATGCTTCCCCACCGTAGAGCCTGCTAACTGTGAACTGAAACCTTTAAACTTCAAGTCAAAGTAAACTTTTCCTCCTTAAGTTGTGTTTTTTGGGTATTGTGTCCCAGCAACAAGAAAGTAGCTAAGACAGTTTGGGAACCAGGATTCCATTGGCAGTTGGACTAATGGCCATGTGTGTTGTGATCTGGCAGAAATTTTGTCTATGTTTTGTCCAGGTCCTGAGAATTTGCAGGAGACTGAAATTAAAGGCAACAGACTAATTAATCTGACGGAGGAAATTTTGAGGCAGGCCAGTGTTCAAGCCATGGCATGGATGCTGCTGGCTGATTTTAGCAGGATCTACAGTGAGGATCAGCAGCAAATTACAGAGCTGCAGGATTTGAGAAGTTTGCAGTTTCTCCAGAAAGGATATACCTGCAAAGTTGAGGAAAAGAATCCATGGTTGCTGAAATACATAAGCATTTAAAGGAAGCCAAGTACTTTGTACAGGAACATAAAAATTGAGCTGAGGGCATTTTAGAAATTAGCAAGACTGTCACTCATGGCAGGCCTCAATGGTGCAAAAGTGTACTTGCATTTGAGAAGAGAGCTCATTCAGAGCTGTCAAAAGAAGTTTATTTTTGAGTTCAGCCTTCCAGGCATTCAGAGGCCAATGCAGACATGGTGCAAAGGGGCCTAGCTACTACTCACTCCAGGTGACCAACCTCAATATCACACACATGGTGGTGCTGGTTTTTCAGGTATTCAAAGTGAAAGTTTTATGGGGTCACAGGCTTCTACCCAGATTTCAGAAGACCAAGAAGGTCAGAAAAAGATACGTGACAAGGTTGTAGTAGGAGTTCATGAGAAAGTGTGTAAAGCTGTGAGTGAAGCCAAAGGTGTAACAGAGACTTCAAGAAGTTGAGGATGCCAGGAACATGGAATTTCTGCTAAGAAAACCTTCCAGGCAATGAGCAGAGTTGGGTAAAGATAAAGGTCATATGGGCTACAACCAATAAGAGTATAGGGGTGGGACTACCCAAATCCTTTGGAGCTCACATCTCCCTACGACCTGCCAAGGGTACTGGCCATTCAGCTACATGATTTAATGCTTGCAAGCTTGCTTTCTTGCTTTGGTCTGATTTCTTTGTATCCTGTTCCTCTCTTGAGAGTCTTTACCCTGTACCATTGTATGTTTGATGTGTTTAACTTTCTTTTTTATTTTTACAGCTACTTAGAGCTAAGATTTTTCCTTGAGTCTCAGGATATTTTGTTTTAGACTTCTCAGCAATGCTGGAACTGTCAAGATTTAGGCAACTCTTAGTGATGGATTAATGCTTAATGAGATGGACATGAGCTTTTGGGGGCCAGGGGCAGAAGTTTTGGTTTAGAGCTAAAATGTTTCCCCGGTGTCTCACATTTAGAGGTGGGACCTAGTTAGAAGGGGCTGATCATGAGGCCACAACTTGGATGGATGTATTCCTGTCCTTGGTTCCTCCCTTCTCCGTGGTAACTGTCGTGACCACTTCCCAGTTACCATGTGGTGAACAGTTTTCCTCCACTCTCCAATTCTGCCCTGTCATTTCTACCTTGGTTCTACCTGGCCATGGATTAAATCCACTGAAACTGTGAGCCAAAATAATCCTTTCCTCTTTTAAATTGTATATGTCAGGTATAATGTCTTAGCAATAAAAAAAATGACACACCACACACACACAAAAATTGTAAAATGGTAGGCACAAATTAACTCAGATTAACCCATGAATACATTAGACAAACTTCCCCTATTAAAAGATAAAAATTGTCAGAATGGATAAAAAGGTAAGAACTACATGCTTACTGATACTTTAAAGATACAGAGGTTGAAAATAGATGGATAAAAAATATATATTATGCAATCAATTTGCATAAGAAGTCTGGACAGGTAAAGTATATTCATGACAGAAAGTACTATGGGAAATAAGCTTTTAAACTAAATGATGAAAGTGTCCAATTATTCAGAAAATATAACAGTTATAACTATGAGTTTGAATGCTGGCTATGTAGCTGTTCATTCTTTTTACGCAAAATAACATGAAGCAAAAAATGACAGAAACAAGAAAATAAATAAATTCACAATCAGAGGTGGAGATTTTAGCACTCCTCACTCAGCAATTGAACCAATCAGATAAAAAATATTGGGAAGATGGAAAATATGGGCAATGCTGCCAATTACTAACTTTAATGACATTTTTAGGATCCTATATCCAACTTCAGAATACACATTTTTTTCAAGAATAGTTTGTTCACCAATATAGCTTGAAGGCGAGGCCATAAAGAAATATTAATAAATTTAAAATAACCTAAAGAAGAAATTCAGCCAATACCCTAGATTGGGATCCAATCTCTAGCAAAGATTAAACTTTATCCATACCAAATGTAATTAGAAGTTTCCATGAACCTGTTATATGGGAGAAAAGGAAAGGAGATATTTCCCAAGATAGCTACTTTCCGGTCAGGTATCTTCTGCTCAGAGAAGAGGTTCTACTGAAATTGCCTACTGCAATTATATTCTCTAACCTCCAGCCCAGGAAAAGATATAGTCATAAAGAACTTTCCTTCCTCTTCCCAAAAAGTGTATTGAAATTAGAATCTTTTTAAGGTAACTAAACAATGATCATCCGGGGGGGGTTAAAATAAGCAAACTTTGGTTCAAAGTTTTTCCACTGCTGTGTGGTTTGCTACTTTCAAACTGTTTCACACCATACCTGAGTAGTGTTTAAAAGGCAGAATATATAGCTGAAGACATGTCTGATTTCATCATTACTAATCAGCATAAAGTATGCCAGAATCCAGGTAATTCCAAAAATGACTGCAATGGATAATGTACTAAAAATTTTCTTTAGGGTTGAATTCTTCTTTGTGCTAAGTGAGATAAAACAAGAAAGATGATATGATTTATTAGTTTTTATTAATGAATGTCATTATTATCCCTATTTGCCATGCATATTTAGCTACTTATATACACTGCTTATTTAATAGTACTATGCCCCAGGTAGAAAAGCAATGATACTAGACCTTATGTCCCTCTGAAGACAATCTGATTCAAGCCTTATTTAAAAATACCTTACTACCTATTAATAAGCTCAGGCAAACACAGTCCCTTAAATATTACTGTAGGTTTACTAGGAATTAAATTTTTCATTAGAATATAATTTTTACTGCATAGATAATACAACAAGATAAATCAGTGTGGAATGCCTATTTGATGGTATCTGTGAACTGCCTATGCCTTAGGTTGATATAGGAAAGAGAGGTTATTTCAACTGGAGTGATCTTCTTCCCTCTAATGGGAAGCCTGTACATCTGACATTTCATTTTTGTCACTTGACTTTGGCCAGTAAAACATTAAGAAATGGCACACACAGAGATTTGAAATGGTTTGCTCATGAAAGTTTGCCTTTTCTTACTGCCCTTCAAAATCCTGAAACCACTTTTAAAAGATCTAGGCAGGCCTAATAGAAAATGAGAGGTAATTTGGAGCAGAGACAGGCTTTCTCAACTGCCATTCAAGAATACTAAGTACTACCAGTCATCCTAATTTGTCAGCATTTGAGCCAGCCATGATGGAACAGCTACCTATCCAACACTCAAATTCATAACAATTAAAAAATATTTGTCATCTAAGACCTTAAGTTTTGGGTGATTTGTTATGTAGCTAACTAATATACTACACAGAAGAGTTTTGGTTTTTTTGCTTTTTTTTTTTTGTACTGGGGATGGAACTCAGGATCTTGTGCATGCAAGGAAGAAGCAGCACCACTGAGCTAAATCCCCGGCCCTAGAAGAGAATTTTTACACAATTAACTTATATATACTTTTCCTTCAAGCTAGGTTTATTTAAGGGCCATAGGCTTTCAGTCAAAATTTAGAATTATGAATTTTGTTGGTGTCTGTGGCCAAAAATGATATTGTTTTGTATAAAGAAGATATATTCTGATTTGCAATTAGTCTAAGCAGATTTCATCAAAGTTGTATTGCATTACTACTATTAAAACATATGTTTTATTGTTTTTTAGTGACATTTTGCCTTAATGTTAATTATTATCCATATAAGAAGGTCTTAGATATGTTAGGCACATATTCAATATTATATTTTAAATAATGATGGTTTTCATCTATTCATACCAAGTAGACCCATTTGTGAGTTTACATAAGTTCACAAATTTTTTTTAGTAAGCATACTTGTAGAATTAAATACAAACTCATAGCCTCACTAGCACTGATCAATTAGTTTTGACCATTTTGTGCTATGGGGTTGGGGACACGATGTATATGTTTGATAGTTTCTGTTCTTTGTCTCAAACTACAAGTTTTTAATATTAAGGATAATAATGAGAATTCTTATGGGGCCACATATATTATATTGTATTGCATTGTAATATGTCATATTATATTTTATTTATTATATTATATTCTTGCTATATATATTGAGTAGAAAAGCAGTTTGGGAATTGATAAATAAGAGAAAGAACACATGTCCCATCTGTAGAGAACCCAGGCTCAGTTAGACAGATAGTCTAACCTTTTTCAAGAGAAAAATCCAAATTTAAGTGAAATCACCAAATGTATATATATTTGCAACTGTTTTTTAAAAGTGTAAAGCTATTGTATATCCCAAGCAATAAATGTAAATATAGTCTATAGATTTGGGTTTCTAAAATGCAAATGCATTTTACAGAATATCTTCTCAATTGTCTTGTTTCTTTAATTATTCAAATTTTATATTTTGAATATCCTGAGTTAAAGGATATTTTTTAAATTTAGATTTAGATTTTATTTGGGCTACTTTAATACAAAAGTGCATTATGTAAACACAGTACACCAAACCTGTAGTACTGATGTTAAAAGATAAGGTCCACTTTCTGAGTCAAAGTTTATAGAAAAATCTCTCTAAAATGCCACACATTCCTGGCTTTGTCTTAGAGTTTGAAAACCCTTCCAAGAACAATGTATATTTTCAGTGCTACTTTAAAGTCTGGCCCAGCAGCTTCCCATCCATTTGGAATCCTACCTTGTCAGATTCTGGTTATTCTGCCACAACACTTTGACTGTGATTATAATAAATATAACAATATTACTGATGAGAATAACAGTTATAGGCATGATGAATGACCATAAAAATGAACTTGTTATAAAACCATTGCTATCTGATGTTTTTAGCCAGCAGCTGTGGAAAAAAGAGAAATCATTTCAGGAGACAAAGAAAGATATAAATACTGGTTCCCTTTATTATTGACATTATCAGCAATCACTCAACTGAAATACTTGCTAAAAGCCTGAATCTCTTGGCATGTTACACATTTGAGGTCACTTTCATAAATTCAACCCACTAGAAAAGTGAAATGGGCTGCTTCTACCATATTTCTCAGTGAATTATTTTGAGTTAATGGAAAAAAAAAAACAGGCTTTAGAATCAGGCAGTCCTGGATTTAAAAATCACTTCCTGTCACTTATGAGGTTTCTGACTTTTAGGCAAGTTATTGTTTTATTTTATTTTTGAATATGTATCTGGTGCAGATGGTTCAAAATATGAAAGCTACAAATGGTTATAGAGGAACAAAATTTTCTCTCATGTCACTCTCAGTTACCCAGTTTTTGTATATCCTTCTAAATTTAGGCTATGCATGTTTGCATTAGCAAATGAATAATTTTTTTCTTAATTTTCAGTTAGTAACATTTGATTCATACTTCTAGACCTCATTTGACATTCCTTGGAGATCATTCTGTAAAAATATAAAAAGCACTCTTATTATTTTTATAACTGCATATTATTCCATCATTTTGATATATCATAACTTATATGAACAGTTTCCTACTAGTGGAAAATTTACAAATTCTAATGTTTAAAAGTGAGAAAATTATTTAACTTCATTGTACCTGTACTGTTTTATTTGGGCTTAGTATTAGTTGTGCAATTATTGAAAGAATTATTGGCATTATTAAAAGAATTCATTAATTCACTTAATAAATATTTACACCATCTATGCAATGTTACAGACTCCATATTAGACACCAAAGTTCTGGGCATGGTAGCGTATGCCTGTAATCCCAGTTACTGGGGAGGCTAAGGCAAGGATCACAGATTCAAGGTGAGCCTGGGCAATTTACTGAGATCCTGTCCTAAAATAAGCTAAACAGCCTGTATACACATGAACAGGTGATTGGATAAACAAAATATAGTATCTATATATAGTGGAATACTATTCAGCTATAGAGTGACAAATGTGAGACATTTGTAGGAAAATGGATACATTGGATAAAAGTAGATTTGCTAAACATTAAACAATTAGACAAATTTATAAGTCTGAAACTGTCGATTTTGAAGATATAAATTATGAGAATTATTATTTGTAGGAGAGAGAGGACATCAATTCGGGTACTGACTACATCAGGAGGTGTGTACGAGGAGTAGATCTTCACTCCCTCTGTCCTTTGCACTGCTTAGAAAAAGGTAGTCATGTTGGATTTATTCTTAGGATACCTGTTATGGTTTACATCTAGATGTCCCCCCAAAGTCCTATGTGCTCCTAGGTGGGGATTTGGGGAAATAATTGGATCATGGGGCATGATACTCATCAGTGGATTATTCCATGAAGAATATATAGCTAAATGCGATGTTGGAAGGTGAAGCCTAACAGAAGGAGTTGGGTCAGTGGCAGAGTGTCCTGGAAGGCTTTAACTCTGTCCCTCCTCTTTTGATCTCTCTCTACTTCCTGCTGCCATGCCAGGTGCCTTTCCTCTGCTGTAATACCCTTCTGCAGTGCCACCTGTGTTTGAGTCAGTGGACTATAGACAGAAACCTCTCACAAACTGTGAGCCAAAAGAAACCTTTCCTCCATTAAATTGTGGGTGTCAGGCATTGTGTTCCAGCAATGAGGAAAGTAGCTAAGACAACATACCATTTCTTTATTATTTAGAATTGAATGACTCAGGCTTTGAGAAATAGAATGTTGAGAAAGGCTATACTTACTATCAAGTTATACACCATTTCCTGCCTTCCCAACTTCTCTTACTGTTAGTTATCTACTATATTCTCTAGGATCTAACACTGTATCCAGTAAAGGCTCTGCTCTTCATTTTGTATAGTTCAGTGTGAAGAAATTTATGTCAATTGGGTTTTTTCTCATTGACTTTATTGGTACACTTTGGGTATACAGTACAGTTACATTCATTATTGGGATCTTGTACCTTTACATGACAGGTCTTGGCTCTCATTTTTCCCCATGTCCCTGCCCTCCATTTGCCCCTTCCTCCGTTTCCCATTTACAAAAACTTTATTTCCATTTTTTCATTTCCTCATATTTTTTCTTTTCCCTATTTCCTTTCCCCTACCCTTCCAACTTCCCTACACCTTTAGCCCTTTTCTTCCTATTACACATTGTGAATTATACCATTGGGATCTTATTTACAATTATAGTTTTTCACACCAGAGAAACTATTTGGTATTTACACATGTGACTTATTTATTTCACTTAAGAGTATATCCTCAATATTCATCCATTTTCCTATGAATGACGCTAATTTCTCATTTATGACTGAGTAGTATTCCATTTTATTGAAAAACCACATCTTTATCTATTCTCCAACTGATGGGTAAATGGGCTGTTTCCAAGTTTTAGCTATTACAAACTGTGCCCCTAAAAATATGTGTGTGCATATATCACTGTGATATGATCCTTTTAATTCTTTTGGAAAGATACCCAGCAGAGGGATAGCTGGGTCAAATGGGACCTCTAATCCTAGTTCTTTGAGGTATTTCCATATTGATTTCCATAGTGGTTGCACCAGTCTGCACTCCCACCAACAATGGAGAAGAGTTCCTTTTTCCCCTCAATCCCAACAACATTTGTTATTGTGTGATTTCTTGATAGCAGCCATTCTTTGTGGGGTGAGGTGGAATCTCAGTGTTGTTTTCTTCTGCATCTCTCAAATGACCAGTGATGTGGAACATTTTTTCATATATTTACTTGATGCTTTTACTTCTTTATCTGAGAAATGTCTGTTCATTTCAGATGCCCAATTTTGAATTAGGTCTTTATATTTGGGGGGGCTGATTGTTTTGAGTTCTTTATGTATTCTAGATAATATCCTTTGTCTGAGGAGCAGCTGGTTAATATTTTTTCCCACATTGTAGGTTGTCTCTTAGTTCTGTTTATGGTTTCTTTTGCAGTGCAGAAGCTTTTTAATAAGATGAGATCCCAGTTGTTGATTCTTTCTGCTAGTTCCTGTGCTACTGAGGATTTGTTCATAAAGTCTTTTCCTATGCCAATCTCTTCTAGAGTTCTACCTAACTTATCTTCCAGAAAGTTTAGTATTTCTGTTTTAATATTTAGATCTTTAATCCTCTTTGATTTTATTTTAGTGCATAATGAAAGGTTAGGGTCTAGTTTTAATCTTTGGCAGGTTGAAATCCAGTTTTTCCAGCACCATTTATTAAAGAGGCTATGTTTCCTCCAGTGAGGATGGCTGGCTCCTTTGTCAAAAGATGAGGTAGCTGAGTACATCTGGAGTTGTTTCTGTATCTTCCGCTCTATTCCACTGGTCCTCAGATCTGATTCTTTGCCAGTACCATGCTGTTTTTATCACAGTGTAAAGTAGCTGTATGCAAGGTCAACACTCATAAAAGTTTTTATGTGTATAGGTTTAGTCCTATGCCTAGGCTAAGGTAGGAAATTAATTAATAATGCAGTTCAAAGTGAATTGCCTCCCCCATGAGATATCTGCATCTTACCTCTAATTGTGGAAATAGAAATTTAAATCTTTAAAAGATATCTAAGTGTAAATACACAACATAAAATAGAATATGGGAGTGTAAAATCTGGCTAGGCAGCTAAGTCCCCTTGGCACCATGGCTCAACCTGTGTGTGTTTGTATATTTCCTACAGTTTGTTTTTCATTTGGGTTGGTTTGAGACTAAAGTAGAATCTGTGAATAAGAAAAGTTGGATTTTTTAAAAAGAAAGAAGGATGAATCAAAGAGTAGTTGCTGTTTTGTAGAACAAATACATGTGAAGACATTGAGCCTCAATGCAGCTCAGCTTTTTTCTCTTTCCCCACTTAAATGCAAGCAGCAGCATAACTCACAATAGCTAAATTATGGAAATGGCCCATATACCTATCAACAGATGAATGGCTAAAGAAAATATTGTATATGTACACCATAGAATACTACTCAGCCATACAGAAACCATACTTGAGACCACAGTACTAAGTGAAATAAATCAGGTACAAGTTAAATATTGAGTGGGTTCTCCAATGTAAAATACTCAAAATATAAAAATTTAAAAAGCAAAGTAAAGGGGACATAATAGGAAACAGGGAGGTAGATTTTTGTGGAGATAAGAAAAGCATCTGAGGAAAACGAGGGGAATAGGGAGAAGGACAAGATCCAGATCTGAAACATATGCACACCATTTCCCCAAGATGGATGTAAGCATTATGTACTAAATATATACTAATAAAACATTTTAAAAATGTGAGCACCATGTGGTCAGGTACTTCCATTGCTGAACATTATTTATTCTGGTATCATAGGAAGAATTCGTTATATGTGATAAATCACCATGAAATATTCATTATAATCATATATTTGAAGAATCAATTCATCCAAATGAGAAATATGGATAATATTTTTCAAAGTATTAAATACTTTCATGCCATTTAACCCCTCATAGTAACCCCAGGGCAGGGGACACTATGTAATTTTTATTTTATAGATGAAGGAAATGAAATATAAGGTTGCTACAAATCATAACCACATCATATGGTTTTCAGATTTAATGGGAGAAGGTAAATTTAAGAAAATTCAGATTTATAAAGCTAGAAGATGATTACTTACTTTTCAGAAGGATTTGTCATGGGCAGCTTCCATATAACCACAATGAGTATATGTGTTATTTTGAGAATTTGAAATGTCTACCACTAAGTATGACAATTCAGAAATGTTAATTGGAGTCAACATCACTGAATAGTTATACTGTTCTGTCAAAGAAAATACATTTTTTTAAAAAATGTAAACTCACAATTCTTCTTGCCGATAGTCTAATTCCCACTGTGAATCACTCCCATTCTGAGAATAAACGAGTCCCGTTGTGACACCCACTATTATAGCTGGGACTCCTATGTGATAAAGAGAAGTACAGAATTAATAACTTATTCAGGACTTTTTTTTTCATTTTAAGTTTTTGTAAATAGGGAAGGGAGGAGGGGGTGAAGGGAGGGCAGGAGTATGGGGAAAAAATGAGAACCAAGACCTGTCATTTAAAAATACAAGATTCCAATGATGAATGTAACTGTACTGTATACATTAAAAGTACCAATAAACTCAATGAGAAAAAAATAATTCATTCAGGACTGAGATGCATTATAAAAGGCTGCAAATGAACTATGCATCTGACCCTTCTCAGGATGCATTGTTCTTTCCATTGTGACAATAGACTAGCAGGTCTACTGATGTAGGTAACAGAAGACAATACGTTCCTAGTTTTTCCCCCCTTTTTAGTGTTGAGTCTATGTATGAGCCCTATATTATTTCTGATTTCTTTGTAATTTCTGCCACAGTTCTCATAAATGTCTTATTTCTTCTTTAACTTTAAGTTTAAATTTTTATTTTATTTTGTTGGAAACCAATAAAAGTCAGATAATTCTTTAAGAATCATTATGATTTTCTTTTTGAAAACCTTTGAAGTTGGTAGGAATTTATTTATATTCCAAAACTTAAGTAAATGAGATGTTTTAAAAGTTACCTTCTTTCTTTGTTTGTTTTGAGACAGTTCCTCACTATGTAGTTCAGCTGGCCTTGAACTTACTCTGTAGCCCAGGCAGACTTCGAACTTGGGGCAGTCTTCCTGCCTCAGCTTCCTGAGTGCTAGGATTACAGACATGCACTACCACAGCTAGTATTAAAAATTAACATCTTTAACTTAGTTTATGATGTATCTAATATACCTTTTCTTGATCATATCTGCCTCCTTCACTGGAATTTAAGCTACTAGACAAAAAATATTCTTAGGGACTGCTGTGTTTCCTACTCCCCTATCTCAAGACCCTGTATTATTGGGCTTTCAATAGGTGTCTACTTAAGTGATTGCAATAAAATCAAATTCCTAAGTGAGTGAAGATGCAAACACTTACCCCATCCAACTAATGTGATAAAAAGAATGAAATGTTGAGGAAATGGCTTCATGGTCCTGATAAGAAGGAAATAGAGCTGTATACTACTTAGTCCATTCCAGGTAAATGTCACTAACAGAAAATAGTGCAGAAAGGCAGCAGTCACAGTGCATAAGTAATTAGGGATGTCAGTAGTGTCTCTCGTAGGCACAACATTATTATCAAAGTCAATATTATTGAAATCATGATCACTTGTCTTCAAGTTCTTATTGGAGTTTTCAATTCCAAACACAAAGAGAAGGTTGAAAATCAACATTGGTGTGCACAGATTAACCAATACCCAGGTTACCGAGGTTTTTCTGACTTTTCTAAAAATAAATAAGTAAATATTTTTACAATGCAAATTGTTAGGTATGCTTCTATTCAATACTAAGTAATTGTGCATTTATGAGTTGTAGAACAACATTCACCTTACTTGAAAAACTTTTAATTAAATGATTTTAAATTATATATTTATTTGAATGTAACCTTTAGCTTTTTGAGGCTGTAAAATGACCATGTTGAACTCAGTTCCCTTCTATTTCTTTTTTGTTTGTTTGTTTGTTTGTTTTTAGTTCCCTTCTATTTCAGGGATACTATATTCTGATGACACTATGCCCAAAACAAATTAAATCAAGGTAGCACATTGTTTCATGACAAGTAATTCCCTCTCCTCTTACCTGGTGACAATCTGAAATATGATTGTGAGAGCGAGTCCAGCAATAGACAAGACACATCCGACATTGGATAATATATCTAGTGATTCCGGATATTGGTAATTCTTTTTGAATGTCTGAAAAATAAGTTGACTCATTTTTAAATAACCATTCCTCAAGTGTCAATGAAAATCAGCGTCACATAGAATTATATTGGTCCAAATAACTACAGTTGCCAGGTATGTCATCTTCCTCTTACACAGCCTTTGATGTATTTAGAAATGAAATAAATTAACTCGTTATCTCTAAGGTACATTTATATAAAGAAGAAACTTGAGAAAAATTATCTAACCAAGTTAAAAAAGTATTTTCCTTGATGTCTAAAATCAAAGTTGCTTGATTACAGTTACTTTATTTAATCATTATATTATTTTATGTGTTACTATGATCCCAGCACATCTAAACAAATGTATTAAAATTGCAGCAATATTTTTCAACATGGAAAGATTTTCATATGATTCTGTTACTTTTAAAGAAATTTATTTTTTGTTAAATATGTAAGTATCCCAGTACATTAATAAATATGTATAGAGAAGTACATGCCATTGAGTGCATACTCATAGAAATCTGGAAAGGCAGTAATGATGCTCCCATGGTATCTGATGCTTCTGTGTACTTTCTTATTTTTTTAAATTATTGAAATAAAGCAATGTACACTAATTTGTAAAATATGAAAGTCATACAGAAACATAATAAAAAGCATATTTCCTATCTACTGCCAGGTACCCACCACCATACCTGCCTCTTTAATTCCTGTCTTACCTCCAGGACCTTTTAGTATGAATATTATCTAAATATCTTGTACAAAAATATGGAAGTTTGTTAATAATACATGAATATGCTTGAATTGCAATTTTTACTTATGTGCATTTTATGTATCTATATAATTCTATTTACTATGTAAACTTTTATACTTTATGCTATAAATACGTATTAATTTTATAGGGATAAAAGAAAAATAACAATTTGAAAAATACAGATGTTTGTTATCATTTGTGTGCATTTTACTAGTTAGTTGCACAAACAATTATAGACTACACTAGATCTTTAGATCTTAGAAATCCTCTATTCATTCAGAGTCTACTGCTACAATCTCATGTTAGATTACATTTTTTAAAATTTCAAATCCTAAACAATTACAGATATGAGTAGGTAGACATTGTGGCAGACTCAGGTACTAAATGAGAAGAAATAGCTGAAGTATGATCTAAAAAAACAGTGAAAGAAAATTATAATAAAATAATGTATCATTAGCATCTGTAGTAGTCTGAGCTTTACACAGCTATTCAATGAGAATTTAATTTAAAATATAAAAAGTTAAAATTTCTCTGGAAGTTTGAGTCAGGAAAATTGCAAGTTTGAGCCTAGCCAGGACCACTTAGTGATTTAGTGAGACCCTGTCACAAAATTTTAAAAAGGCTAGGCATGTAGCTCAGTGCTATATCTTAATATCAACTGGTTTAACTCCCAATGCCAAAAAAATTTTTAAATTTTACTGTAAGAGAAGTGTGACAATTAAAATAAAAAAAATACTATAGTTATCACAAACAGTGTTTCAGGCAAGGTTCTATTCTTTGATAATCTATGCTGTATCAGTATGTCCTGCTGATCTCCATCCTAAATGGGTACATCACATACTGGGAATGAAAACGTCTGCTTCCTTGCAGATCAATAGCTGTTTCAAAAGAGGAAGACAGCCTACATACCTTTCCATTTCATTGCATATTATAATGTTTTATTAACTATATAAGCTAATAGTTTTAGTTTCTCAAGAAACCAAATAATAAAAACTAAAACTAAGACTAATAGTTTTAGTTTCTGGAAATGGAATATACAGAAGCTCCACAGCTTAAAGGTTCAGTCCAAGAATTTTCAGAGATGCTTACACATCTGAACTTCAATGTTATCAGTTACTTGCACAAGATAGCTTTGGAGTTAAAAAGATTAAAGAATGCATAGAGGAGCTGTGGGACAAATTTAGTGAATTCAAGACCTGTTCCTTTTATATCTTCTAGAAAAACTTGGTAAACTTTTGTTATGGTCTATAATTAGATGTACCTCTAATGCCTCATGCAATCATAGGCAGGACCTTTGGAATGGGATTGGGTTATGACAGCTTAGAGCTGATTTGGTGTTGACTTTCTCTGCTTCCCTGCTATGCTCTGCCATGCTGGCCTGCCTTGCAGCCAGCTGATATGGACTGAAACTTCTACAAATTGGGAGCCAAAATAAACCTTTTCTCCTTCAAATTGCAGGTGTTGGGTATTATGTCTCATAGATAAGAAAAGTGACTAAAACACTTCCAATAAAAAACTTTTCCAATTTCAATAAAAAGAGCTTTGTGTGATTAGTTTAAACTTTCTACATTTGGCCAGGTATTAAAACTGTCCTCAACACATAACTGAGCCTTATCTAGATAAAAACTTCATACTTAAGAATAGACAAGTTAATGGAATAGTCTGTCATCTCCTCTTCACTCCTTTTCCATTGATGTGATGAATTCATCTATCCTAAGACCATAGTGCAACAGAACAAAAACAAGAAAAACCTCTATACTACTTTTCTTTACCAAGTACTTTTCTATCACTCCATCTTTCTGATTTTTCTAATTAATCTGAGTCAAAAATCTAAGCTAAATTCCACAATTATTTCTAATTAGAACACAATAAAATTGCATATGAGGAAAATCCTTGCCTGGAATGCGACTACTATGAATATTCTTACCATTAATACAGCAAAATTAGTAGTATGATTGCAGCTGCAGCCCAGGAATCCATCAGTGCTCTTGTCTTTGTGACAACCATATGTGTCCCAATCTTTTGTTAAAAAATTCCAATAGACACAGGAATAAGAATTGAGTTGAAATTCTTTCTGGTTGTACTTTGAATTGATAAGATAATTACAATTACTGATATTGAATACTTAACTGGTTAGAAAAATCTAATATTAATAGTCAGAAATAAATTATATTAACTATATGCTAGGAAATAATTTTATTATAGATTGAGGGGGAAAGGTTGTAAAATTCAATATTTAACCTTGTATTTGGCTACTTTGACAAATGATATGAGCAGTAGTAGAAAGATTTAAATGAATACTTTAAATAATCTTTCAAGGAGATTTTCTTTTTTTTTTTTTTTTTTTTTACCCAAATTATTCCTGCTTCTGTAATGAAGAATGGCCTGGATTTTTATTTCTGTTAATGGGAAAACTTACCTTTGGACTAAAGACCATTTTTACATTTATACTCTGATCTTGCTCATTTCCATCCACTTTGCTTGAGATAATTTTTTGACTAAAATTTGACCTAGTTGTAAAGATTTTCGATTGAAAAAGTTTGTTCTTCTGATATAGTACAAAGCCACATTTCTTAGTGTTACCTATGGAGAGGAAGGGAGACATTAAAATCAATAAATGAACTTTAAGATAAACAGGAAACCAAGTTCTATGTCATTGTTGAACCTCATGGCTGCTTAATATTTGAGTAAAGTACATAAAAATAGTTTACTGGCTAAACCTTTACTTAATTGCTATATGTTTTTGGTATATTACGCCTTGTTTGGCTGTCCTCCATGGTTCCTGGCTCATTTCCCCATGCACTCAAAGCAGGTTATACTAACTAGAATTTCTCTTCCCAAACTGAGTAACAGAAACTCTAACCTTCAACTAGCTTTCTGTCTTGGACATGGCTATCAAGAAATTCTGTGAGTTACCTGATAATAATAGAGCATAGGACCCCCAAGGGAATGCTGCACAAAGGGTCCGAGAAGAATCTGACCATGCAGTCCTTTCTGGCTTCAATTCAGTCGGTTAGTACTAGATCGTACTGTCTGTCCAATCACATTTCTACCCAGTTGCACATACTTCAACCAGGCCCATGCTATGAAGTTTCTATACAACCCCATAAGGGCAGGGTTCTGAGAGATTCAGAATAGCTGAACATGTGGAGATTCCTGGAGGATGTGAATTTAGAGAAGGCATGGAAAATCTGTATCTCTCTACCCATAGCTTACCATATATCTCTTCATCTGTATTATTTGTTATATTATTTATAATAAACAAGTAAACATGTTTCTGAGTCCTGTTCCTGCTCAAACTAATGGAACCCAAGATGCTGATTATGGGAACCTTGGCTTATAATTGGTCAATCAGAAGCACAGGTTAAATAACCTGGGGTTTGCAACTGGCATCGTAATGGTAGAAGGGGACTATCCCCAGACAGTGTCAGAATTGAATTAAATGAGGGTGCAATCTGCTGGTATCTATTGAAAAACTGATTGTTTCATGTGTGGGGAAAAGCCTTCACACATCTGATGTAAAAGTAATCCATATTGTGAGACTATAGCAAGAGAAACTAAATCTCAGTTATTATGCCCTCTATCTTCAAATTGATTAACCTATATTACCCATGCTTAGTGATTTTAACCAAATTAAATTTTTTCTGAGGTTCAGTTTCCATATGTGGGAACAATATGCATAATATCCTTCATGGAGGTATTTAGAGTATCTCACGTATAAACATCCTACTTCCTGTGCAGTAGGATGGAGTAAATATGAAGCAAATTTTCTAGCTTTGTTGCTTCTCCAACTTGTATTACTTGGAACAGGAAGCAGCACAAGTTGATGATCAGGATGACTGTAACTACAGAGGGGCCTCATGAGGTCAGCTTCTGTTAAAAAAGACTCAGACGGGACAAGTCATGTTATGTCATAGAGCAAGGAGGCTCTTTGAATGGGGTTTTGGAGAAGGCACTCTTCACCATCACTGCTATATCATAATAAATATGGGCTTATCCTAGAGCCAAAAGGCTATAGGGAAGCATATTTTGGTACTGGGAAAAAAAAATCAGCTGTCCATCAAAGATGCTGGAAAGTCCTGACCAAGGTAGCTGGTGGCTAGCTGCACTGGGTCTGGCCATGGCATCCTTCAAATAGAATCAGCTGATGAATGCCTCTTACACCTGCTTTTTTAAAATAAGATTTTTTTTCTTTTTATTGAGTTTGTTGGTACAATCTAGGTATACAATACAGTTACATTCGTTATTGGGATCCTGTACCTTTATATGATAGGTCTTGATTCTCATTTTTCCCCCTAAAACAAGATTTTTTTAAGCCAGGAGTAAAATGGTAGAAGAAAAAAATGTACGTAGGCATTTTAAATGAATAATTGCCTGCACTCTCTTGGTTTTCACAAGTGATATGCAAAAACTATAGGCTGGTAGAATAGTCTATTCAGTCCTGTAACTTGTGAGGGCAGGTCAGGCAAAGTCAAGACAGTCCCATGTGTGCTTATATCCCTGCCATGTTCTAGCCTCCAGTTGGAAGAGTGAGTTTTTGTCTTTATTATGGAGCACTTTGTGGTGGTTCAGAAAATGTTGGTCAAAGGGTACAAATATCAGTTATGTTGTACACCATGGTGACTACAATTCTGTTGGATGCTATGGTATACTCAGTAACAATATATTATGTTTTAGGTTGTGTGTGTGTGTGTGTGTGTGTGTGTGTGTAGTAGGGATTGAATTCATGTCCTTGCACTTGTGAGGCAGGCAGCGGAACCACTGAGCTAAATCCCCAGCCCTATATTATGTTCTTAAAAAGTGCTAAAAGGGTGAAAAGTAGAGTTCCCACCACAAAAAATGATCACTATATGAGGTAATACATCTATAATTTATTTACATTGTCATTTTACATCATATATGCAATCCAAACATCAAACACATAGCATACTACTTTATCTGCAAAAAAAATTTTTTTTTTTTTTGGTTTTTTGAGACAGGGTCTCACTATGTAGTTGAAACTGACATGGACTCACTATGTAGCCAAGGCGGGTCTCAAACTCACAGTGATCCTCCTGCCTCACCCTCCTGAGTGCTGGGAATACAGGTGAGTGCCACCATGCCCGACTTTGCAAAAAAATTTTAAATGTCCATTTCAGTAGAATCTAAACCTCTGTCTCTTAATATGTATAACCCATGTAATTATATTGCTTATTTATATGGAATAAAAATTAGATTCCTACCTTTTATTAAACATATAAATTCTAGGTACACTGAAAAAATATATAAATATAAATGTTGTTAGAGAAAAGACATAATTGTGACTTTAGCATAGGAATGAACAAATAGAAAAGAGATAACAAATTCACTAGAAAAATGATCACAGTATTTGAATAGAAAAGTCACAGAACAGGAAATCTGAATGTTTAAAAGAAACATAGATGCTCAAATTAGAAAACTCCGATAGTAATATACCATTGCATTGTCAAGCTGTAACAAAGGATAATATAATATCCCTTCCATATTTATTAGACAAAAGTAAAGAAACAACTATATACATGTATATGCCTCTAAAAATTATTTTAAATTTTAAAAAGCAAGTTCCATACATCAAGATATTATTTATGTAAATACTTAAAACATCTCCAGTGATAGGATATATTCCTAATGCAGCAAAAGTTTGAAAACAAACATGAAAATGATACCACCTTTAAGAAAAAAAATTCTGGGAAGAAAGGATAAAAAGAGACAAGGATGAAGACAGTAATACTTTGTTTTTTCCCTTTCTCTTCTTCCCTTTTTTCTTCATTAAAGATCTAAAGTAAATGCAATAGGTCCTCCACATTCATGGGTTCCATATCCTTAAATTTATTCAACCATGGATTAAAAATATTCTTTTAAAATTGACTGTACTGTTCATGTACAGGCTTTTTTTTCCTTATGATTATCCTGAATGATGAAGTGTAAGAACCATTGCATTAGGTATTATAAGTAATTTAGAAATGATTTAAAGTATATGGAAAAAATAAAGTATATTGGAGATTTGTGTAGCTTAAATTCAAATACTACTCCATTTTATATTAGGGAATTGATCACACCAGGATCTTGGTTTTCCCAGCGTATTCTGGAGCCAATCTTTCATGGATACCAAGGACTGACTTTAGCATGAAATTTTGACATATTTTACCTCACAGATAGGTACATAGGTGCTCTGACTTTTTTCCTGCACTTTTCTGTATGTATTCAATATTTTCAAACTGAATAAAAATAGAACATAAAAGACTTAAATTTAGTCTCTACCTTCACAAGGTATGTAGCTAAACCTAATGGGTCTAAAGTTCTATTGCATGTCATATTAATACACAATTAATCTTTTATTTTTCAGTGCAATTAGAATTTATTCTTTCTAAAACATGTAATTTGAGGCATTAGGTTTTTTTAATTTGGGGAGAAAATACAAATGTGTATTATATACTTTATTCACTTTTGTAAAACTTGCTGAATGCACCTCTTCAGATTTCACACAACAATTCCTGAAGGATCACATGTAAGATGACAGGGAGTGCAGAGAAGTTGACATATAGAGAAAATAACCTGTTATGGCAACTGTGCCAGTTATATAAGCTGTTCCAAGGATAGGTCTGCAGAATGAATCGGAGACTTAACTATTATGTTACCAGTAAATATGGGCAAAACTTGGGAATGAATATTTTTAATATACATAAATCTAAAACAAAACTCCTTTAGTAAGATTTTTGTAGGAACACAAATTTCTATGCATAGCCTGAGTATTTTAATTCTGCAAGTCCACAAAAGGTTTTTGAAAAGAGGAAAAGAAAGAAGGAATGGAGGATGAAAAGAAAGAATTTAAGAAATAAATTTTTAAAAATCATTTTTATGACCTCAGACAGTAGAATTGAGATTATCATATCAGAGCCCAAACATACTCAACATAAATTATTAGGTTTCGAGTTAATTATAAATTAATAATAAATAGACATTGTCCCTCCTTTGGTGGACTTTAAGTTATTAATTCTATGATTTAGGTGCATTTTGTAAAACATAAGAAAATTTGAGTCCTACTTGTATTGGTATTGACTAAGATCTGAAGTTCAGTTTGTCCATCTGGATGAAGTTTGTCCACATTTGTTTCTACAGATGTTAAACCCGGAGCTAGAGAATCACTTGCTCCTATGAGAAGGAAAAAGTAGAATTTCAAAAGCATACATTTCTATGAATAGAGCATTGTTCATGGTTGGCAGCAGAATGGTCTTTGATATGATGATGACATAAGACAAACAGCTCACCTTTCTGTACAGAGAAGAGAATACTTGTAGCTGTCATTGTGTTTTCTAGACTAACAGATTGTATTGCTATATTAGGTTCCACTATTGAGTCATTGCCCAAAGACAAGGAATAAGTCTCCACTTGTTCAATAAGCCTGCACAGAACAAAACATAATTTAATATTCTAGAGAACTTGTCATAAAAATCAAAGATTTTTGCTGTCTCCCACATTAGAGTAGAAATCCATGAGTACAGAACTGATATCAGCAAATGAATACACACACACACACACAAACACACACACACACACACACACATTCTTAAAAAGAAAAGTCCTACTGGACTGTCTCCATGATAGGCACTTTGGACATAGATGCCAGAAAGCTAGAATATAAGAAAATAGATTTCCCAAAAGAAATCTTTTTGTTATTGTGTTTTCCACATAAAAGGAGACTGGTCTCACCAATCATTGGTTGGGCATGCATTTCTAGTTGTTTCTGTGATAATCAAAATTGATTTCCATTTTCTCAACTTCCTCCTCTCACTCAAACTTATTGTGATTCAATGTATTTCTTCTAAGTGATTGGTTCCTTGTGTGACAATTCAGTGGAACTAAGGAAGAGCAGGACTCTGAGCTCATTCCCTCAGCAGTGAACTTTTGGTTTTCACAATGTTCTTTTCTACTCTGACTAAGAGATAGATTAGATAGAATGGTAGAAAACTGCCAATTTGTTGTTCTCAAAAGAAAATTCGTAAGACCTTTTTTTTTTTTTTTTTTGGTTTCCTGTAGAAATATTTGTACTATTTCTAAACTTGCCTAAACAAACTTCTATATATAAGATAATCATTTTAGTAGTAATAAAAATAAAATCAAATTTTATGAAAATGTATTCCAAATCTCTCTGCCACTAAATTCTTTTCTTCTTCAAAAAAGATTAATAAAATGAAAATTTTAAATAATTAAGGACTGCTTTTGTATTAATCATACTTTTGTTGCTGGTACAAAATACCTGACATATATAACATAACAACAGAGGATTTGGTTTCTCTCTCAAGTTGCAGAAGTTTCAGTCCATGCTTGGCTGGCTTCAAGGTAGAAGTATCATGGCAAAAGGACACAGTGTAGCAAAGCTGTTAGCCTTGTGGTAGGAGAAGCAGAAACCAAGAGAAGAGCAAGAGAGGAAGGGTCCAAGGAAGTTATAGTTTCTAAGGTAATACACACCCTCATGACATACCCAGAGATACCTAGAAGTATGCTTTCCTGATCTTGTAGGAATCTCTCAAGCCAATCAAGTTGACAATCAAGATTAAACATCACAATTTATTTTTTAAAATGAAATCATTCTTATAGAAACATTTCCAGATGTCTCTCCTTCAAATGACTTTCCTCTTTAATACCAATAATATCTTTCTAAAACCATTTTATGAGTTTTCAAAAATCTACATTATGCATTCCCCATTTAATGAATAAAAGTAATACTCCAGAGCTGCTTTCAAAAGGAGGAATACTTTAAAATGGAGTACTATTCAAGATAAAGAATGAAAAATTATAGACATTTATCGCTAAATGGATGCACATTGAGGTCATACGCTTAAGTGAAATAAATAGGACACACGTGTAAATACTGAATAGTTTGTCTAGTGTGAGAAAGTGTAAATAAAGACTAAAAGGTAAAGGGGAAGGGAAAATAGGAGTAGGAGACAGGAAAGAAGGGGATGGAATTAATATGAGAAAATGAAACAATGGAAACAAAGTCTTTGTAAATAAGGACGGATGGATGGGTTGAAGGGAAGGCAGGAGAATGGGGAAAAAATAAGAACCAAGATAGATTATATAAAAGTGCAAATTTCTAATGATGAATGTCATCATATACCTAAAAAATTAATTTAATTAATTAAATTTTTAAAAGGAGGAATACGTAAGAAAACTCCAACCTACTATGAATGTTATTTTAAGAACAGTATCTATTGAGTTTTCACATAAAAGCACTATGAAACACTGGGGATTCTGTAGTAACACTCTCTGGCATTTATAGGCTAAAGGGAAAGATGTGCTAAAATTAAGAATATGTTTACCATATTTACAAACACTTTTAAAGGGATGCTCCTTTCTCAGCAACTATTAAAGCCTCCTTTTTTTCCTCCCACATGACTTTTTTTCTTTTCATGTCCTAATTGGTTAGGTTACAAGTGGCCTGAGTAGCTAATCTAATCTGGAATCTGACCGTTGGATTAAATCCCCAATACTTGGATTAAATTCCCAGCACCAAACAAAAAGAAAATCAGTCAAACAAACAAAAAAGCTGGCCATCAACCTTATATAAATGACTAAAACAAGCCATTAAATTCTTTTGTTTGGAATTTTCCAGTCAGTGCAGCAGTAATATCAGGAAAAAGATGATTCAGAAGAGCAAAATAGGTCACTATATCATTGTAAAAACAAATATAGATGAAAAATGAGTATAATAATTCCTATTGAAGATAAAGGAAGACCTACAGACTTTTCTACTAGATCTATAAAGCTGCCTCAGAGCCCATCTATCTCCCTGCTCCAGGGTTTATAAGGCCCTACTCTGCTAAGATCCTATGTTTGTGTTCCCCTGAGATCCTGTGTACCTCTTTACAATAAATCTCCATTTTGTCAATATAATTTCAGTGGGTTACCAAAGAGGACTAGTGGAACAAACACAAACATAAAAGTAAATGCAAATGTACAAAGTAGTGATTTGGAGACAGTTTTCCATTCCCCAAATTAGGCAAGCAAGAGCAACTGTGACCTTTCAATATGACAAAAAAGTTCCAAGTTATAAAATCAACCTTTGCAACCAGTGTACAAAATGGAGAAAGGAGGTCCTAAACTCACTGATTACACTGTGAGACCTCAAGCAGCAGAAATCCCAACCAGAGCTCCAGAGCTCTGCAACGCGTTAATACTAGCCTCCTCTCTATTTAGAAAAATAAAATATATGATCGATAACTACTATGAAAACTTGAGGTGACTGACATCAGGCTGGAGGCTTTCTCCTCTTCCACTCCTTTTACCTTTCTTATTCTTATTTATCTTAATAAATAACTGGATTGCAAAGGGAATTCAGTGGATGAAAGACATATATAGGAAACTGTGATTGAAAGCAAGCAGAAGTTAAATTAAGATGGATGATGAAGACCTGTACTTGTCAAGAGACCATGCATCCAGACCTGAGCAGCGATTTATTTCCTTCCCTTAGAGAGAGGAGCATAAGCAGTGATCACTGTGGGCAACTCATTAAGAATATAATCAACTTTCATTTTCTATAAGGAATTGGTTTCAGCACAACCCCACATGGATGCTCAAATTTGCCAGTGTTCAGTCCCTTATGTATAAAATGATGTGGTATTTTCATATAATCTATGGATAAAGTGTGTGAGAAGTCATACACTTTAAATCACCTCAAAATTGCTTATAAAACCTAATACAATATAAGTGCTCTGTTAATAGTTGTTATACTGTATTTGTAGGAAATAATGTCAAGAATAACATGTGTACATGTTTAGTACAAATGCTTTTTTTCCACATTGAAAATGGCCCAGACACATAATGAAGTCACAAAATATATTGGTAAAACTTCATACAAATTCTACCACCATCTGTCAGAATTATAATATTCTGAATATTCTACTGCATGATTTTTCTACTCTGAGGGCTCAATACTGAAAAGATGTGGTTTGTAATCATCATACTGAAAACTATGTGCAGGAATTTCTCCTAAGGAAATAATAGACATATACACAATGATTACTAACAAGAATGATGATTGTTTATAACATTAAAAGCTTGGAAACAATCTAAATCATGATTGACTAGATAGTTTACTCATATAATACAGTAATATAAAATTAAGAAGTAGATGTATAGATATTCATATGTTTTTAAAATGTTTACATGCAAAGGGTAGTATAAATCAGTGCAGGGTAAATTTATATATGGGGAAGAATATCTGGAATATACAAACTGCAGGTTAATAAAGATGGAGCGATTTTTTAAAATTCACTCATCAATATATTTTCTTATTTTGCTATAATGAGTATATAATGTATAAAAATTTTAAAGCATAATAATCTCAAATGAGGGCTCTTTCCCCATGGATAACCTATATGAGTTTTAGTACAAATATATAACCAAAAGTAATCTGGAACATGAGTTAAGAAGAGAAAAAACAGAGTTGAATAAATTTTCTTTTTCAATATATCCTCGGAAAAACAAAAAAAAAGTTTAATTAAATTCCATCAGAGTCTGGAGAAGAGAGAGCTGAGGTATGGATTGGGGCCTGGCACTGTTTCCAGCGAAAGTGGCTGCTCTCTGAAGTTGTGCACATTGAGAGTAGAGTTGGAGGAGCTAGTGCTGCCCCTTGGCCAGCCCAAACTAAGGCTAGGGAAACCAAATTATAAACTAAATCATTTCAGTTATACTTTGTCTCTCAAACCATGGCCACCCTGGGAAATAGAAGGTAAAGCACACCCTGTAGTAACATGTTCCAGGGGAAAGCTCAGGATTCTGTTGCCATTCCAGAGGAATCACCCAGTTACTTCATTCATAAGGGAAATAAACAATTACTTCTGTTAATTCTTTAACCTAAAAAACTAAAGAGGACTTCATCAAATTTTCTTTCCAAATTGAAATTGTGCTTACGTTCCAAAAGAATCATCATTATCAGTAGCAGCAGCTCTTTGAAAAACATTTTCACTGGCATCAAGAAGTTGACTCACAGTTGTTACAGCAACTTTTTTTGCCTGCCAAGGAGAAGTCACTGATCACAACAAAAAACACACACCACCAACTTTATGAATTACTAGGGTAGCAAAATATTTCATTGGTATGATAATCCAGGAATAAAGATTTTTCAAAATTAAAGGCTTAAATTTTGACTTATCAAAGATGGCAGAAAGAATCAAAACAAGGAAAAGTGAAAATAAAAATTAAAGTAACAAATTAAGGGGCTTTAAAATGTATTTTTTTCTATAAAACGAAATACTACTCAGCCATAAAGAATGAGAAATTAGATTCATTCATAGGAAAATGGATATATATTGAGAATATACTCCTCGATGAAATATATGATTCATACATGTGTAAATACCAAATAGCTTCTCTGGTGTGAAAAACTATAATAGTACATAAGATCCTAATGAGATAATTGACAATATGAAATAGGAAGAAAAGGGCTAAAGGTGTTTGGAAAGTGGGAAGGGCAGGGGAAAGGTAACAAGGGAAAAGAAATAAATATGAGAAAATGAAAAAATTGAAATAAAGTGTTTGTAAATGGGGAGGGGTGGAGGGGGTGAAGGGAGGGCAGGGACAAGGGGAAAAAATGAGAACCAAGACCTGTCATATAAAGGTACAAGATCCCAATGAGAATGTAACTGTACTATATACCTAAAATATACCAAAACTCAATGAGGGGGGAAAACATTAGGGGGCTTATGACTCAAAATTGACCTTGTTACAAGGGATTTCACAGAACTCAATCCCACCCCTAAGAACACAAAAGCAAATGCTTAGGTGCAAAAGCAGAAACAATGAGAACAGTGACTGGGCTCTGACTATTAAATAACAGAACCCATATCACTCAGCTACCAGAGTATAGCTATATACTCTTAGTTATAGGACTGTTCGATTTAGTAAATTTTTTTGTGGTTTTCTTAAACTCAAGTTTAGGATTAAATCATAGAAATAATCTCGGCACTTGATTGTTATTTAATTGTCTGTCTTTACGGTTAACCTCACTATAAATTCTATACTGGGTGGTCAATATTCTTTTCTTTAAATTTCATTTTTGTTAACTCATGACTGCAATCCTACCTGCTTCCCAAAGGACTTATGATAAGACAGGACATTTTTTGTAATAGGTATTTAAAGGGAATAGAAGAAATATGGTGAAATTCAGTGGGCAGACATTGAGTTACTTATTGGTAGAGTATAGCCCTCCATGGCCTATGATATGATGTCAAGTAGGCTTAATGTTTTCAGAAAGTCAAGACCAGAATACAAATATGCTTAATACAAGAGAATCACTGTACCACATTCTACAGTGAGTTCTTTGAAATACTATATACTTAAAATTGAACAAGGATATTGGGGTAAAATATTGGGGTCAAGTACAACAGGGATGTTGGTTGCAAATATATTAATAAAATAAGAAACTTCATTTGAGGACTTTCTGAGAGATTTAGCATAATAATGACCACTGTGACTATCTCAAAAGAAGAGGTATTTTTTTTAAAAAAAAACTTCTTAGAACATCTCTCAGAAAGAATCTTCTACAAAATGGATTTAAGCAACCTAAACATTCAAAAAGCATATCATGCTATAAGAAATAGAATATCTTTCTCTAGATTGTTTTAGAGATTTGAATTTTACCTCAGAGTCAGCGTTTCTGGATATATTGAAGATTTGTCCAACTACCTTAGTAGCAGAGGTGATATTCTCAGGAGTTAATTTACTGGCATCAGATGTTAAAATCTGGGCTTCAGTGGAAATATTCACAGATATTGTTGAAATATTATCTATCTATTTAAAAAGTTAAAAAAAACTAATATTATAAAACTATGTTTAAATATTTTGTTAGCAAATACACCTATACAGCTGAAACTTAGCTGAGTCTTCACATCTTGAACATCACATCCTCCAAGTTTTTCATGTTGATTTTTTTTCCTTGTGTAGAGGACATAGTGCATTCAGGCCAGTGGTTTCTCAGCCTTTACTGTGTTCCAGGAATAATTAATTAAAATGAGCTACTTAGTAAGGTCATAACTACAAAAAGTATAAACAGGGACTATAGCTGGTTCATTGATTGTTACAAAGTCCATAGGGAAATAAGCACAGAAAATGGGAGTGATTAGAAAAGTATGTAGCAATTTTATACTGCTGATAATAAAAACATTAATAAATAATTATAAAATTTGGTTTGCACTTCATGTAGCTTTCATTTCACTTTTCTAATAATTCATTTCATTGTATTTTACAGAATTATTGGTCTCAAAGGGTTGGAACTTTCTAAACTTAGTTTTCCATCAGAAAGTTTGAAGACAACTTCTCAAGATACCAGTTGGCCCTGGGTCGTTGTGTTGTGAGTCTGAAACACAATAGTCCATACTATGAGTGCTGCTGGGAATTAATGTGGGAGTTAAGTTTTTCACTGGATGGTAGCATCATCTCAAAATGCAAATCAATGTTATGAGCTATTCACACTTAGGAAAGAGTCAGAAATAATATTCAATCAGTAATATGTCAATCAGTAGACAGAAACAAGTGTCTCATACAACAGCTAAGTCCCTGCTACATGCTAGCTACTTTGTTAGGTGATTTATAGGTGTTATCATTCAGAAGAAAAAAACAACATTGAGAGTTTAGCCTCTTTTCCTCCACTTAAAAAATAAAAATGCTAAGTAGCTTACCCAAAGTTCACACAGCTTGGATAAAGAGTTACACACTGGCTCAGCAGCCTGCAAAATCTTCACTCTTCCCTCCAGTCTGTGACATGATTGATAGCCATCTGCACATCTCAATTTCCTTTCCATCCCTACCCTCTCCTATCTATTTTCAGAGTAGTGCAGTGTGAATTTTAAAGTAAAGGGCACCTCCATCACTTTTTGGGCTGTTCTCACTGGACAAAACATTACACCTCTGAGTCAAATTTTCCTCATCTATAAAGTGGATACATCAATACTTATCAATAGTGTTATAATTGTGAGTTTAAAAAAATTTCAGCTGACTGTAACAAGTCCACAACTTAGGTGGTTCAACTTAAGATTTTTGACATTATAAGTGGTATTAAAGCAATATGCATTTTGCATAAACTACTTTAAATTTTGAATTTAGATATTTTCTCAGGCTAGCATTATACAATGTGCTATTCTCTTGTTATGCTGGGCAGCAACAGCAAATTACAGCTCTGAGCCCGACACACAATGGTGAGGATAAAATATTGGTAACTTTACGGTATACTGTGTTGATTAACCATGATTTTGGGTTAAATGCTTTATCAATTTACAATATTTTCATTTTAGAATGAGTTGATTATGTTGTGACCCCATCATAAGATCAGAAGCATCTGTATTTAGCCTGGAGTAAATGCTCATCAATTAGCTAGTGTTATTCGCTATAAGTATCTGAAATGTAGGAATAATATCCAACTCACAAAAAGTTTGATGAGAATTAAATGAGGCCGAGTGTGGTGGTACTAGCTTGTAATCCCAGCACTTGGGAGGCTGAAGAAAGAGTATTGCTGCAAGTTTGAGGCCATCCTAGGCTACATAGTGCATTCAAGGTCAACCTCAACTTCATAGTGAAATCCTGTCTCAAAAATAAATCTTAATAAAAAAATTAAATGAGGGGCCAGGGATTTATCTCAGTGGTTCTGCTGCCTGCTTCTCAAGTGTAAGGTTCCAGGGCTGGGGATTTAGCTCAGTGGTTTGGTGGCCTGCCTTGCAAGTGCAAGGACCTGAGTTCAATCCCCGGTACCAAAAAAAAAAAAAAAAAAAAAAATTAAATGAGATGTGTGTAACATGCCTGAAGCATAAGATCTACATAACTGCTTCCTTTCCTTGCTCTTTAATGTTAGCTCTTCCATATATATGCAGTTGTCTACAACCTTAGTCAAAATAATGTAATCTTCATGAAAAATATCTAGCCAAATGCATTTCACCTGCTCATGAATACAGCTCTGAGACTATCATAAGTTTAGGTATTTCATGTCTCAAAATATTTTGGTCATAGTTATTTTCCTATACATTCTGATCCAGTAGACTATCAAATAATACTTTTCTTCAAATATCAGGGATCTATTTCATTCAAAACTTGACTGGTCTAAAAAGAGAAGGCCATTTAAAATGTGCTATAGATTATAATTTTCTGAAATTTGCTGGACCAACATGTCTAATTGTCCTTTTTTCACTAATAGATATTAAGTTTAAAACAATAAAAGTAGTTTTGGTTACTAGTTTTGGTATTTCTAATTTGATACTTTAAAAAGCATTGATTTGACCATCAGGTATCTGAAGAATAAAGATTTTGCTGAGAGTCATATTTTTTTCCAATGACACATCAGATCAGTCATATGACATACCTGCATTTTCAGGGTTTCCAGATTTTCATCACAACCTCCTATTATCACATTTTGTAGTTCTGTCTCTCCATATATAGAGAGACTGCATAGCCTGATTGCTATTGGACTGCCAGCTTTAATAAAAAGAAAAAAAATGGAAAAGGTCAGCAAAGATAGACATCATAACTATTGAAACTGTTCATATCTTTCATCCCAATGTGGCTCTGCTTCTGCTCCCATTGGGAGGTGGAGTCTATTCTTCCATTTTCTGACTATGACTGACCTGTGACTTGCTTTGGCCAACAGAATGGGGTACAAATGTGTTATTTCCATAGCCTAGGCATCAAGAAGATTGAAGAATGATGTCCTGAGACTGTCATGTAAGGAACCCAGTATGACCTACTTTACAAGAGGCAATGGGGAGAAGAATTGACATGCCATAGCCAACAGCCAGCACTAATATCCCTAGACATGTGAATAAATCGCCAAAAAATGTAAGCTTTCACACTAAAATCAGGAAGAAGATAAGGGTGTCTATTATCACCACTCCTATTCAACTTGGTTCTAGAAACATTAGCTAAAGCAATTAGAGAAGAAAAAGAAATAAAAGGAATAAAGATAAGAAAGGAAGAAGTGCCAGAGCCCTGTCCAAATAGGTGCAGATGTGCAGTCCCCAACCAGAGGATCACAGGGACAACAGAGTCTTGGGCACACAGATTTCACCAGATGCTCATCCATATACCATTTGAAAGGGCACATAGACCCCAGCCAGAGGCCTCCTGGAACAGCAGCACAGTACAGGGATCCTGAAGGCCATCAGTTTGAGCCAAGGAATTGGTGCACTGGTGAACAGTAGAGAAGCCTTTCTGAGGCTCATTGAGAATTTAAGGACACTGGGAGAGCAGATACACCTCAAAAAAGGAGAAGTAGACTGCAGGGAATGGCTATGTTTGATGCTATTATCGATGCTGATTGTATTATTTTGGCCATAGTGATGTGTCTGTTCTTTTTTTCTTTTTTTGGAGGAGAGTACCAGGGATTGAACTTGGGTCCTTGTGCTTGCAAGGCAGGCCACTGAACCATTGAGCTAAATCCCCGGCCATGATGTGATTGTTCTAGTCAGTGGTCCTATCTAGTATAACAAGACTGAGATTACCTAAGGACCATTACAGATTCAAAACCCAGAGGCCAACCAAACCTAGAAGACAATCCAGGAAGTATCCATACCCTAATGGTTCTAAATAATATCAATAAAGATACTCGCAATAAGCATTTTATAAGCAGCAACCTAGGAATTAAACCAAAAGCATCATCAATAACAAAATAAAAATGAGAAGATGACTAAACAAGACTCAAAAACAGACTTCCAGATCAAAAAAGGCAACTCCAAGGGGGTAAAGAGATGGAATAATCTGATACTCAATCATCTGGATGCCCTAAACTGGCAATGAAAGAGTATATGGAAATAATAAAGTTGGAAAAATTACTCAGATAACAACAGAGATGGTGCCCATCATGAAAGATATGATTAATAACTCCAGAGCAGTCACAGATTAAAAAAATACAGGAGCTCAGAAACAAGATGGAATTCCAGCATAAGAAACAAATGGAATCCAGAAAACAGATTCAAGCAGATATCCAGGAGATTTTAAAAAATCCTTTGAAAGTTTACACAACAGAATGAGCCAGTGTGAGGACAGAGTATCAGATATAAAAGACAAGGTTGCAATTAGTGACTAGAAAAAGAAAAATTTCTTAAAAATAGTAAAGGACCATGAGAAATCAATCCAACAGCTGCTAGACTATGCAAAGAAGAATAGCATGACAATGATGAGAGTCAATGAAGAAACAGGAGAGAGTGCAAACATGAAAAACAATTACACAGAAGTAATGGCAGAAAACTTCCCAAGTAAAGGGAAAGAATTTGACATACACATAAAAGAGGCATATAAGGACTCCCTCTAGCTGTGATTAAAAAAAATACACCTAGGCATATAATACTCAAGATTCCATAAACCCAACAGAACAAAATACTATAAGCAGTTAGAAAAATGAAACAAAATCACACACAAAGGGAAGCTCATTAGAATGACAGCAGACTTCTTAGCACGAAACTTGAAGTCAAGAAGAACCTGAAATGAAGTAGTTCAAGCACTAAAAGAAAATAACCTCCAAGCCACATTCATGTACTCTGCAAAACTATCTTTCAAAATCAATGGAGAAATAAGTTACTTTCATGACAAAGAACACCCAACAACTTTCATGAACACCAAACTAGCACTCCAAAGAATTTTAAACAATATCCTAGGAAAACACAATGAGGGTAACAGTTACATGGAACCCAAAGAAATGAATCAAGCAAGACAAGAAATAAAATGCAAAGGGGAGAAGGAATCCCACAATAGGAAAAGATTATGACAAGTCAATACATATCATTTATAACGATCAATGTTAATGGTCTCAATTCACCAATCAAAAGAAATAGACTGGCAAGATGTCAAGAAGCAATATCTAACAATATGCTGCATACAGGAAACACACATAATTAAAAAATGAAAGGCATATACTTAAAGTTCAAAGGTGGAAAACAATACTCCATGTGACAGGAACCTGATAAAAAGCAGGGCTAGCTATCCTATTGGCAGATAAAATTAATTTTAAACCAAGACTAATGAAGAGAGACAAACAAGATTACTACATCCTTGTAAAGGGAACAATCCAAGAGGAAGAGATAAAAATCATAAATATATATGCACCAAATACTAGTGCACCCAACTATATAAAACAAATATAAATGACATGAAAAATCAAACAAGCACTAATCCAATAGTAATGGGCACCTCAATATACCCCTGTCACAAATAGATCACCTAGACAAAAAATGAAATACTAAAACTCAACCAAACTCTTGAAGATGTTAATAGAGTGTTCCACCCCACAAAATCAGAATATGCATTCTTTTCAGCTGCACATGGTTCATTCTGCAAAACAGACCACATACTTGCTCATAGAACATGTTAAAGTAAAAGCAAAGGAATTGGAGTTATTCCCTGTATATAACCATACCATAACATGATGAAATTGGACTTCAATAGTAAAAGAAACTGCAAGAATTTCGTGGGCACATAGAAGGTGAACAACATGGTCCTGAACAGCCAATGGGTCCCAAAGAAAGTTTAAAAAAATTAGACAGCTTGTACAATTAAATGCCAATATATCAGAATTTATGAAACAATGAAAGCAGTCTTATTGGGGAAATTCATGGTAGTAAATACCCATATTAGGAAAACAGAGTGAGCTCAAATAAACCATCTAATGCTGAACTTCAAGCTTCTAGAAAAAGAAGAATAGGACAAAACCAAAGCTTGTACAAGAAGAAATTGTAACAATTAGAGCAATAATCAATGTAATGGAGACTAAGAATGATACAAAAAAATCAATGAAGGAAAGAATTGGTTTTTTGAAAGAATAAAAAACTGGCAAATCCTTATCTATCTTTATAAGAAAAGTAAAGGCCCAAATCTAATCAATTACAACAGATCCAGCACAAATCCAGAGGATAATCAATACATACTTCAAGAACCTATATGCCAATATGATGGAAAACACAGAAGAAATAGACAGATTTCTGATACACATGAATTACAAAAGTTGAACAAAGAAGACCTAAAAATTCTAAACAACCCAATATCAATCAATGAAATTAAAAATTTTTCAACAAAGAAAAGCCCAAGTCCCAATGGCTTCATTGCTTAATTTTACAAGACATTTTAAAAAGAACTACTGTTTAAACCCTTCAATGAAATTGAAAGGGAAGCAATATTCCCAAAATCGTTCCTGGAAGCAAGCATCACCTTTATCCCCAAAGCAGAGAAAGACTCAACCAAAAAAACAGAACTACAGGCCATCTCCCTAATGAACACAGACACAAAATTCCTCAATAAGATGCTGGCAAACAAAATGAGGAAGATCATCAAGAAGATCATACAACCTGACCCAGTGGGATTCATTCCAGGGATACAGGGTGGTTCAATATAGGCAAATCAATAAATTTAACACACTATATTAACAGAACCAAGGTCAAAAACCATATGATCATTTCAATAGATGAAGAAAAAGCATTCAACAAAATCCAAAATACATTCATAATAAAAAACCCTATGGAAAGGTGGCATACATATTCTTTATCTCAACCTAATAAGAGCCACCTATGAAAAATCAACAGCCAACATCATACTAAATAATCAAAACTGAAATCCTACACTCTAAAATCTGGAACAAGACAAGGATGTCCACTATCACCACTCCTGTTGAATATATTTCTGGAAACATTACCTACAGCAATTAGACATGAGAAAAAAATAAAAGGAATAAAGATAGAAAATGAACATGTTAAATTGCCCTATGTGTGGATGACATGATACTCTATATAGAAGACCCCAAAAACTGCACCAATAATCTTCTAAACTTAATAAGCAAATTTGGTAGAGTAGTGAGATACAAGGATCAATTCTCAAAAGTAAGTAGCCTTTCTGTAAACAAATAACAGATGCTCTGAGAGGTGAACTGGAGAAATACCTTCTTTCACAATAAAATGAAATATCTAGCAATCAATCTAATGAAAGAAATAAAAGACCTCTACTCTGAAAACTGTAGTACTCTGAAAAAAGAAATTGAAGAGGGTATCAGAAAATGGAAAGACAGTCCTTGCTCCTGGATAAGAAGAATCAATATAGTAAAAATGGCCATTTTCACTGTATTAAATATGTAAGGTCCTATCTACGTGGGTTTGATTACAAAAACTAATAAAGTATTCCCTAAATAATGAAAAAAAGAATAAGATAAGACTATAAGAGCAAGAAGCAATTTAAATATGTTCGGGGACCATTTTCATCTCCAGAATTAAGGATTATTTTAATGTTACATCATTGCCTTTTCTCTTTTACTTTCCTTTTTAGTTTTATTTTAGGATTCCCTATTTTTAATGTTCATACAGAGATTTCTTTAACTGAAATACTGAATAGTTTCTTTGGTGTGAAAAACTATAATAGTACACAGGATCCTAATGAAGCTAAAGGTGTAGGGAAAGTGGGAAGGGTGGGGTAAAGGTAATAAAGGAGAGGAAAAAAATATGAGAAACTGAAAAAATGGAAATAAAGTGTTTGTAAATGGGGAGGGGAGGAGGGGGTGAAGGGAGGGCAGGGACAAGGGGAAAAAAATGAGAATCAAGACCTATTATGTAAAGGTACAGGATCCCAATGATGAATGTAACTGTATTGTATACCTAGATTGTAACAATAAACTCAATTTAAAAAAAAAAACGGCCATTCTTCCAAAACTGCTGTAGAGATTCAATGCAATTCCAATGGAAACTCCAACAGCATATTTCACAGAACTAGAAAAAACAATCTAAAATTTATTTGAAACAAGAAGAGCCCTAAAAGAGCAAAAGCAATTCTAGGCAACAAAGACAAGATAGGTGTATCACAATCCCAATTTGAAACTATACTACAAAGCTGGTGTGATAAAAAACAAAAAACAAAACAAAACAAAAAAAACCAGCATGGTACTGGCAAAAAAAACAGACCTGAGGACCAGTGGAACAGATTAGAAGATGCAGAAACAACTCCAGACACACTCAGCTGCCTCATCTTCACCAAAGAGCCAAACACCCTCACTGGTGGAAAGATGGCCTCTTTAATATATAGTGCTGGAAAAACTGGGTTTAAACTTGCCCAAGAAAAAACCTAGACCTGTATGTGTCACCATGAACTACACTAAAATGGAAATGGATTAAAGATCTAAATGTTGAAACAGAAACACTAAACCAGCTGAAGGAGAGGGTAGGTAGAACTCTTGAAAACATTGGCATAGGAAAATATTTCATGGGAACAAAACCTCATTTGAACATGAACTAGCACAAATAATCAACAAGTGGGATCTCTTCTCATTTAAAAAGCTGCATAACAAGAGCAACCACCAACAGAGTGAAGAAACAACTCACAATGTAGAAAAATATTTTTACCAGTTGTTCCTCAGACAAAGGTCTACTATCTAGAGTATACAAAGAACTTTTAAAAAAAAAATCAGACCACCCAAATTTAAAGACCCAATCCAAAAAATGGGCAACTAATATGAATTTCTTAGACTAAGAAATAGAAACAGCAAATAAATACATAAAAAATCTCCATCATCACTGGTCATCTGAGATTTGTAAATGCAAACCATTCTGAGTTTTTTACCTTACTTCAGAAAGTATAGCTACTATCAAGAAATCAACCAATGGAGGAGGGGGTGAAGGGAGGGCAGGGACAAGGGGAAAAAATGAGAACCAAGACCCGTCATGTAAAGGTACAAGGTCCCAATAATGAATGTAACTGTACTGTACCAATAACCTCAATAAAAAAAGAAAAAAAATGATTGTTTTCCAGTCCAAAAAATAATATATTAAATAATTATGATGACCTTCATGGAAGTATTACTGGAAATTTTTCTCTTCCTAATTCATGGAACACAATTATGATTTATAAGTTGTGTAGTACAAACCATTACAAAATATTTATATATTATACAAAATATAAAATTAAGACAACCATTAGGCATAGGCACACATTAGAATATAGTATGGTACATAGGATATGTATACTAGTGAAATGCCAATGCAATTGAAGCCTCAGTTTTATCTTCTAAATTCTTAATCAAGATGCTGGAAGAACTTATACAAGGATAGAATCACGAATACTTGAATAATCATAATATATGTGGACAGAAACAATTTGGATTCCATAATTGGAATGCAGAACTACATAATCACTAAAAATAAATAAGGTAAAGAAGCAATTCATGTAATTTATTTAGTGTTTCAAAGAACCCTTGACCTATGCAAAAGTAAATGTCTAAAGAAAATGTAAAATTCTCCTCAGAGTCAATATTGACAGCAGTTCTATTGAATATTTTTGTTAATGATCTAGAGTCATCTGTATTTCTGAGGTATCCAATTCTGTAGGAAAAGGGAATTATCTTCAGGACAGGTCAGATGAAAGTCAATAGAAATAAGAAATGAAGAGAACATTTATGGAAAATTACAAGGCAAAGTATACTCTAGCTATTACAAAGTACACCTATGAATTTCTAAAGGCTACTATAAAAAATATGCAACATGGCCCTGAAACAAAATAAGTGATCGACATCCTGGTTATTAGCGAAGGATACATTGGAAATAGAAATTATTATTTGCTGCCTTACTCTTGGAACACCTCTATGTGAGTAAGGTTGCCATGTTCAAAAAAGATATAATGAAGCTAAGAAATATCCCAAGATGGATTGTCATGGAAGGAGACGGCAAGTGACACACAAAGAGACAGCAGAATGGAAGTAAAACAAAGACGTTTACTCCATCGATGGGGATCAATCACACCTAATGGTGGTGCCCTGATCGACCTCCCCAGTGGGCTACAACTCTTACTTTTATAGGGTTTTACAGCTTTGATCTTACTCAGTTGGTTACACTGCATTCACAGATACCCAAAACATGATAGCAAGGCAGTTGAATTTTAACCCAGATGCAGTACTTTGTTAGGGAAGTCACCTTTTGGATTCATTCAATTGCCTACTCTAGCCAGGGGAAGGGAGCTTGTTTGATTAACAAAACTAACAATGGTTCTTTTCACTTACAAACTTTTGTGAGGAGACTAGGTGTCTCTGGGTACCAGTTAATTCTGAACTAAGCAGGGTGAGGGGCAGCAGTTATCTTATATTGTGTCATTTCCTAAATTTTCACTTATTAAGGTTTTCCCTATCAGGATTACTAAAATCATGGAGGAGATGAAGAACTAGTGGTTACAGAAAAGACTCAGTTGAGAATATCTACCTGGAGAGATGTTGTCTGAAAGTGGATATGGAAAGTATAAGTCTACAATCTAGATTAATTTTAAAAATTGGACAAATTTTAAAACTCAAAGAGTAAATGTTTTGTTTTTTATTTTTATTTTTTTAAATCTTGTTGAGTTTATTAATTCTTTTTAGGTATACAGTACAGTTTCATTCATCATTGGGATCTTGTACCCTTACATGACAGATCTTGGTTCTCATTTTTTCCCCATACCCCTGTCCTCACTTCACCCTAAATGTTTGTCATCATTGTTGTTGTTTTGTTTTGTTTTGTTTTGTTGTACTGAGGATCAAACTCAGGACCTTGTGCTTGTGAGGCAGGCATGGTACCACTAAGCTAAATTCCCAGCCATCAAAGAGTAAATGTCATCTGGTCAAACTCTAGCAGACAGAGTAAACTGGAAAAACAAGACAACTAAGTAATGGTTAAGAGGACATCACAAACAAGTGATCCGTATTAAGGTTTGGGGAAAATTAGGATTATGTGAGGTATCACCAATAAACTTTGAATACTGAAGTCATAAAGGTACAAGCCTTTCCACAAAACCTTTGAGATCTCTTCAAGGGGCCTAACATTAGTCGGAGGGATGACTTAGCATAGCCACCCTTAGCCTATGGAAAGGATATACTTTTGAAAAACATACCATTTACAGTGTTCTTGTCACACGTTTGCAACGATGGTCCATATCTGCCCACTGGGATTCTGGAAAAGGTAAAACTCATATAGGTGCTATTTTCACAAAAATTAGCTGTAATGGAAAGAAAAAATATTTTTCATTATAAATTATACTTTTTCTTTTCAAATTTGAAACTAGATAAAAGCTGAAGTACAGAACCTTTGTCATATAGTTTGAAGGGGTTATAGAATAACTTTCTTATCTGGTTATCATCATTAGATGTTAGCATGATAGATAACAAATTTCAGTTTAAAAGTACACAATATATACTTGGGAGGAAGGCACTAACACAACAACAAAGATAATGTATCAGATTAGTTAGAATCTTGAAAATTAAAAATATGGAGGGAGGCAATAGGGAAGAGAGGGGGGCAGAAGAACATAAAAGTAATTAAGATGCCTTGGGCACACATACCAACTCCCCACAACGAATGTAATCATTATGTATGACAAACATATACTAATAAAAATATGTAGCCTACAGAATCAAGGGACATCTGAGGATGTGAGTCAAAGCAAAAAGGACAAAGTCATAGGGGATGTGGATGTGCTGGTTGATAGACTATAAGCAGTAGTAAGAGTGGGCTTGAATAACTCTGGATGGCACGAGGAAGTGTGAGGAGTGACCAGAAGCAGACTTCAGATCAAGAAATAACTTGAACTTGGATCCTGAGAAACTATTTTTTGAAATGAAACCGTTAAGTTAATAACTCTTCAAGGAAAATCAGAAAAGACAAAAAAAATCATATAAATATGTACTTGATAGAAGGATGCATTTCAATTTCAGAAAAGTTAAATATGATAAAATTGTGATATTTAAGTAGAGTAATAAGGCATATCAATCTCTGAAAGGACCTGAGGGAACATATTGCCAGTTGCCCTGGATTAGACACTGCAAGTGGAAAGAAACAGAACTTGAGTTACAGAGAAATTCAACAGTTGAAAGCACACAAGAATTTTTATTATACAGATAAATGACCCTAGCAGAAAACCTTGCTTTAACCGTTAAGCTAATAAATACATCTTAAAGCCATAACCATTAAGACCATTATTTTTATAATTATCAACTAAAATCTCCAAAATTTTTGCTGCTGTTCCTGTTATTAACACAAGGATCACCTAACTCTGGCCCAGTATTATGCCAAGTAACTTACCAATTGTGCATCTCAGCCCTTTCCACTCTTCTGTACAAATGCATCTGCCATTTTCCCAGGTTCCACCATTCCTGCAGAATTCTATAGGTGTGCTTGACGGGGGAGAAAACGTTCCTAAGAAAAAAATAAATAACAGAATATTATGCAAGTTCATTGGTTATGTTCTCATTTCAGGTCTGTGGCTATTTAGTTTCTATATGTAAAATCATTACTTTGAGTATCACTGCCAAGAAATATCATTTGGAGTATCATCATCAAAAAATGCATACACTGACAATCTACACAGTACATACAGTGCTCACTAGATGTAATAGACACTAAAAAGACATATTTGAAAGATATACTGAGAAAGGGGAAATTATATAGATGAGAGACAGGTAGATGATCAACAGATAGATGATAGATAGGTAGGTAGGTAGGTAGATAGATGATAGATAGATAGACTCACTGACCAAGTCAGCGAGCAGAGTTATAAGTATTACTAGAACACAAAAGAAAGATATTGAGACAGAGGTAACCTAAAGAGAGAAGGACCTTCCAGAAGAGGTTATATTTGAACTGAATTTTATGATTAAATCAAGCAAATCCCGATGAAATAAAAAGTGTAAAACTCACAAAAACACAGAAAGTTCTGATGTTCCCAAAGAGCAGTGTTTACCATACAGCACTGATTCTATGTGTAACAACAGCAGGACATAGACTCAATTCTGAAGGACTTTATGGACCAAGCCAAGGAGATTAATCCTGGAGGGATGTAGAGAGGATTTTAAGCAAGGAAGTGTTCCAAAAAGGAAAGTGTTTTAGGATATTCCTCAAGCAGTAGTGGAACTGACTGAGGCTAGAAGGCAAAAAAAGATTAGTTAGATGAGTATCAAAACTAAAGCTATGGATATAGGGAAGACAGGAACATTTATAGATTTAGGAAACATACCTGAATTAGAATTCTTATGATCTAATGACTAGTTATTTTGAGTTCAGAACACTGGGGGTCTCAATGTGGTAACGAAATAGTGAGCAAATTAATTAAGCTTCATAAAACAGGAGGCAGAGTTCCATGTACAATAATTATGGAGTAGATTATATCACATTAACTCTCCCACAGATAGCACTTGATCTTAGCCAAAAGGCCGAGAAGCAATACCCACAGATAGCAATCGTAAACTTCAATCAAAAGTTAAAAACAACACCCCAAACCTACTAGTAGACTCTGAACCCCAATAAAAACATACAGACACTGAGGGATGTTCCAAGTTTACATAATCTTTCTACTACAGGTGCTACTCAGTCCATTAGGAAAAGTGGCTAAAACGTTAGCAGAAAGCCACAGTCACAGTAGAGTAAGGGGATGCCAGAACTGAAAATTGAAATGATATGTCTCCGAATAGAGAGACACACAAAAAAAAGGATCAAAGTCTGTGTATAAATTGATTTCAAATGCGGAGAGAGAAGACTTTAAAACATAAACAGACTTAGGGACTTATGCACAATATTGACCAGTTTAACATATGTGCAGCTCAAGAAATCACAAGCTAAATAATTAAATTTAAGTAAAATCAATAGTTAAACACATTGTGATTACAGTGTTAAAATTAAAAGATGAGAACAAAATATAAACACAATGACCTATCAGCTCAAAGGTTTCCTAGTGAATTGAGAATGAAATAATACCAATCTTAAAGAAACTCTTTCAGAAATAAGTGAAGGAAAAAAAAAAAAAACCTTCCTAAATCATTTGGCTTTAGTTTTCTATCACTGTGACAAAATACTTGAGATAATCACTTTATAATGAGGGAAGGTTTATTTCATCTCATGGTTTCAGAGGTTTCAGTCCATGGCTGCTTGGCCTCATCACCTTTGGACCAATAGCAGCACAGTACATCATGTTGAGTAAGTGATCGAAGAACTACTCACCTCATGACTATCAAAAAACAAAAAGAGAGAGGAAAGTGTAGGAGTCTACTTATCTCTTTCAAGGGCATGCCCTTAATGACATAATTTCTTTTCACCATGGATCAACTACATTGTATTGAAGTTTCTATCCAGTGCAAAACGCAGGGAAATAAAAGACTGAAAGCTAAGAAAAACATAGAACAATCTTTTGTTGCAGATCATTAGATATACTGAAAATTATAAGGTATCTTGAAAAGCTACTTGGATTAATAAGTGAATTTATCAAGATTGTATGCTTAAAAAAATCAAATTTATTTCCACATATCAGCTACAAACAATTGAAGAATAAAAGTGTTTCTATTTATGTTAGCATTAAATTTAAAAATCCTTGGAAATGAATTAATAAAAATGTGCAAGACCTCACTATTGAGAGAAATTTTTAATATTTAAACAAATGGAAATACACATCATTCATGGATGAAAGATCCAAAGTTGTTAAGGTGTTTATAAGCAAGTACATCAGTGAAATGGAATAAAATATATAAAATAGATAAAACATCTATTAACAGTTAATTTTTAAACAAATATGTGCCAAGACAATTCAACTAAGAAAGGAAAGTTTTTCATAAATGGTGCTGGATAAACTAAATAAACATATTACCTTCAGTTTGAGAAGGACCATGGGATAAACAGACCTAAAAACAAAAACTGAAACTATAAATCTACTCAAAGAAAATACACTTTCAACTTCGAACAAAAAATTTTTTGAAAATGCACTAAAAGTCTTAAACAAAAAAATTTGTAAATTATACTTAAAATTAAAAACTGCAGCTTACTGAAAGGCACAAAAGGGTAATAAAAACAAAATCCACAGACTAGGAGAAAATACTTTCAATTCATGTATCTGACAAAAATATCTAGAAATGTATCTAGAAATGTAAATTAGAATTGTAAATCTAATTGTAAATTTTAAAGAATATAAATTAATAAGACTACAGACAGCCTGCTTTTTTTCATTAAGTTTATTGCTACTTTTTAGGTATACAGTGCAGTTGCATTTATCTAAGTTCATGACTTGAACACTTCACAAAAAAAACACTACATGGACAAAAATGCACATGAAAATGTTCAGCATCTTGTCAGAGAAATGCAAATAAAGTGATTGTAAAATACCATTCACATTCTGTCAGATTAAACAAATAAATAGAACAGTACAGAGCCTATAAATAGGCCCACACAAGTATAACCAACTGATCTTTGACATAGGAACATATGCACTTCAGTGGAGAAAGGTGAGACTTTTCAACAAGTGTCACTGGATATCCACCTACAACAGATTTCCATCTTTCACAAACAAAAGTTATCTCAATATGGATCATAGACCTGATATAAACTGCAAAATTATAAAACCTAGAAGATAAAAGAGTAAATCTAGGTGATCTTGGATATTTCCATGAGTTTTCAGCCATAATTTCTAGGGCACAACCCATGATAGAAGAAAATGCACAGGTTAGACTTCATTAATACTTTTTCTGAAATAATTGATTTTAACCTTCCCATCAAATTTTATATTATGGTCAATTCAAAAATAATTAGAATTTCGCATTACATGTAGTTTTTTTAAAAACTACTAATTCAATTATTTTAAAGTTTACAGTTTTACTCAAGTTTTTGCCTTACTTTGGGAATAAATTTTGGTCATTTATATTTGTTTAAAATTGTTTCATATGACCTAAGTATTTATATAATCTAAAATAAAGTTTTCCATTGTATTTGCTTATGATTTCGTTTAAATTCTACTTCTCTGTTCTATGACCTCCCCTTCTTTTTGTGCATATTGGTTAATTATACTCTTTTGTTTTGATGAATCTAGCTACTGACTTATTTACAGAAGTTCATCTTTTTAAAAAATTAGTCTTTTAGTTGATCTTTGCTGTGTTTCTTCATTTCCATTCCATTAATCTGGTTATATTCTTTACTATTGCAAAATGTAGCTGCTTAGAATTTTCTTTCATAACTTCTAAAGTTTGAATGCTTAGAACACCAATTTTCAATCTGTGTAGCTTAATATATACCCAAACCTATAAATGTCATTCTAAGTATATTTTTAGCTACATTCAAGTTGTGATATGTCTTTACTGAAGTTTTAAATACTTTGTAATTTTCACTTGATTTTTTTGAGTTATTTAAAATAATTTAGCTACAATGACATTTTCTTGATTATTTTATAAATAGTCTTCTAATTGTATTGTATTTATTACATAGCATAATGTACAGGGTACTGATTCTGTATTACTGAGACTTTCTGAAAATAACATATTCTTTGTTTATTGTGACAATGCTAATATATAAATTTACTATATGAGCTTTTCAAATTTTTGAATTTTAATTTTCTCTGCTTCATCTATCAGTTTCTCATGGAAGGTTATTAGACTGAAGTACCTGATGGTAAATTTGTGTATTTATTTATAAAATTCAAAAAATTTGTATATTTGCTTTAGATATGTTTTAGTCTGTGTTATTTGATATATACAGGTATAGGATATGGGTGCCTTTCAGTTGTATTACTTCACATCTTGAGTAGTAAAATTCTTACTCTTCAATGTGCTTTTAACCTGACTGTCTATTTTCTGATGTTACTATTGCTTAGTTTTATTTTGGTTTGGTTAATATTTGCCTGGAATGGGCTGTATCATCATTTGTCTTTCTCATTTAAAAATGTCATTAAATGTTCAGTGTTTCTTGTGAACAGTATGAGCTACCTTTTGTTTTGTTTCATTGTTATCCAACATAGCAGTGTTTCCTTAAACAATTGAGTTTGATCTAATTAAATTTATGCCTGTTTTTTCAGTCCTAGATTTTTAAAGCAATTTATGGCTATTTATATTTACCAAAGAGTCTGCCAGGTTTTGTTGTTGTTGTTGTTGTTGCCATCACACCTTGTATTGTATTCTTTTTAGATTCAACTTCTCGATTTATGAAATTTATGAATTAATAATTTTTGTTATATTCTATATGACTAATTTTCCAGTGTTCATCAGAAATTTTATTTTCTCCTTTCTTTTGTCAGTTTGATAAGATACAGAATTCAGAGTTGGCAGCATTTTGGAGATAGTTCACTATTTTATAGAGTTTGTTTCTTCCAACAAGTTTTTCAATGTCTAATTGTTATTCTTTTTATGGAATTTTGAAATACAGATTTGAAATTTTTAATTTGATATTCTATAAGTGTACATGTGGCTTGGTTTTCATTTCTCTGCTTGATTTCATTTCTCTGCTTAAGATTTGGTCATTCTTCAATCCAAGAAAATTCTCATTAATTATTTTCTCAAATACTGTTTCACCATATTCCTTATTCTCTTCTGGAGCTTATAAACCCTGCTGAGATATTTCAGATTTCCTAATCTATATTTCAAGTTTCCCATTCTTATTTTCACAGTTAACACTAAAGTTATCCTATGCTTTTAAATAATATTATCTTGTTTTTTATTGTGACTTATTCGCCTATTTTAACTTTTTTAATTATTTTAAAATTATTTTCTATCCCTTTTCAGATTATTTTATTATATCCAGTTGAGGGAAGGTTATCCTTTTGATAATATTTTATATCTGTTCAATATCATGGTTCATACGTAATTCTGGCTGCCAATTCATCATTATCTTATTTACTGCTCTTTTTTGAGAAAATATTTCAGCAAGTAAATGTCGTGGTTGCTTCTCTGATAACCTTAGAGCACTATCAGTAGAAGTCTTGAACTACTTTTTAGGATAATCTTTTACTGGGGCTTTCTTCATCACACAGGTAAGACAAATTCAGATTAGTATAGTATGCAATATAGGGTTTCGATTACTTGTTCACTTTTCCCCCTTAATTATGACCCTGAACAGATCATAAAATTGTTTAATGTTTTATTTCTGGCCTACAGTTCAGAATTTTTCTAATCTTTTCCGGGTTGAGGAAACTCCAAAGGTGTCAGGTGTCACGCTGGTTGCTTAGGTTCCACTTCCCAAGTTCATCCAGGGCCAAAGCTACTGCTCCTGTCCCCATGAATTCACTGAGGCCACAGACTCTAGGGCTTATGCTAGTATCTGCTTGCCATCATTATCAACTTTTTTGTTTATTTCTGACACTGAGGATTTAATTGCAAAAAAGAAAAGCATGCTTATATATTTTAATTATTATATATTTATTTAGAATTTCCATATATTTGTAAGCAAAAAGAAAAATCTAAATATGTCTATTCATTGTGCTTTTTGGCTATAAGTCAAGTCATTTCTCATAATTAAGAATTATTTTGACAAACTTTAGACCCAGGGTCCTAGCTGTATCCAGACCCTAACACAATGGATTCAGTAACAAATGTTTGTTGATCAGCTTCTTTGGCATTTGCATTCTGTTTGAAAACATCTAGTCCAATCTGAATTATCTACTCCTCTACTCCTCTGTGAGACTCATATGATTAACATCTTGTACTAGCCACTTAAAGATTCTACACTTCAAAGTACCTAAATTATTCTCAAAATTAGTACTGACATCTGTAAAACTCTGTATCTTACATAAAGAGATACTCAGAAAGATGAAATGGTTTGCTCATATACTACTTTCAGAATTGTGGACTCAAACACAGTGATTTTAACTAGGTATGAACTTAAATCCTCACTCTACATAAAAGCTGGCTAGTTTGAGCCAGACCAGTTATAAATAAGTAGTCAACAAGGTGCTGGACTCAGATCTGCTTGCTACCAATGAGGTACTCCTCTTCCTTCCTCAATGGAACATTCATTCCATTTGATTTGGGAACCCATATACTCAAATATCTTTAACAATTTTCTTTTGTAACTTAGCGAGATAATGATAGTTCTCTACATTATTTTAAATTTCAATATTTCCAATAACATTCTTTATTCATATTTTGCTACACATTGCCAAACACATATGACACACATACACTTAATGTTGCTTGAGAAGGTAGCAGAAAATAAGTTTCCAAATGGAAAATATGAATTTCTTCTTCTAAACAAGACACATTTAGAATCTACTTTTGAAAAACAGCCTGAATAAGTAGAGGAATTAAAACATCTTTCTTTAGTCAATTTCCATCTTGATACCTTTCTAATCTCTATCTCAGCTTTTTGGGATATAAAATCCAGGCATCTGACGTTTGTCCTAGGCCAGGAATTTGAAATAGTTGGGTGGAAGATAACTCTTAAATGACAGAACAATATTTAAGAAAATGTATTGTTTTTTAAAGAAGCAAAAGGATGTACATATAGTCTTTATTTAAATAAACATTGATTAATATTAACTACTTGGCTAAATATTTCAATAAACTGGCTAGATATTTTAATAAGTGTTCTCCTGTATAAAGATTGAAAAGTAAATGCAAGAAGATCTAAACATTCTTAGAACTCTTTCTGTTTCTGTTTTGAGCAAGTCAATTGAATTTAATAATTAAACCTACTGTGGACTTTTGGTTTGATAACTCAAGTGTCAATACAAAGGTTGAATCTAGATTAATGGTATCTATTCAAGGTGTAAGCAGAGTGGGAAAAAACTATGATCTGTACTGAATGATCTAAGATTCACAAATTAAAGAATGTAGCCCATATTTACTGAGTTCTTATAACATATTCGACATCATCTTATGCATTTAATTGCTTTAACTCATTTAATCCAAGCAGCTCTAAGAGGTAGGATTTATTATTAAGAGGTAGAATAACCAAGGCACAGAAATGTTGAGTATATTGCTCAAAGTTACTCAGCTAGTAAGCAGAAGTATTAAGATTTAATCCAAGCCAGTTTGGTTCCAGAGCTTTCTCTCATGTCTCTCAAGTAGACTGTTCCACTGTATCCTATGAAAATATTTGACAGCATAAGTCCTTTCAGAATTTTAGGTAAAAGTATATAATGTGTGGAAATGTAAGACTAACTCACTATTCCAATACTCTTGCCTCTTAATTTAAGACAATAACTTTTAAAATGGGATCTACACTAAATATCACTAATTCTGATGCTAAGGCAATTTATGCTTATCAGTGCATTACAGAACAACATTATTTCTTAAACAAGAATCTCTTTCCTTTCATGGAAATTATTGTGGTTTAGTCTCATTTTTCAGTTTCATTTCATTCATTTAGTTTAGTTTAGTTTAGTTTAATCTGGTGCTGGAAGTCAAATCCAGGGCTTTGTGCTTGCTAAGCAAGCACTCTACCACTGAATTGTACCCCAGCAAAAACTACTGTGCATTTTTTAAAACTTAACAAGCATAGATATGAGGAAGCAAGAAGAAGGAACTATAAAAGAACAGAAGGATTGAGATCAAAGAATTCTGTGGTTGTCTTACAACCAATTTTTCTCCACCCAGAAAACATTTCTTTGGATTTTTTAAAATTGTAAAATGCAACTGTAGTCCAGAAACAGTCACATGACTTTGATTTATTACAGAATTTGTCTCAAAAAGAAATATGTAATTGATAAAAATTAAATCCAAGTACCTATCTAAACGCAGATTATTTTCTGAGAAACAATTTACTCTCCTTGTCCTTTCCTGATAACCCACATTTCTTCTGTGCAAGAATTATTAGTGCTATAAAGTCTGGCCTTGGGGTTTGAGAATATTTCAGCCTACTGAAGTCTCTTTTTGGCTGGTGAATAGGTTAATAATTTGGAAGGGAATGAAGGTTATAATATCTGGAGAGGAGTGGGAAAAACAGATGGCAGACAGCAGAAAATTTGCTGACCTAGGAGAGGAATAGAATAATAGTACTCTGAATGTGTTTTGAGGTTTAAGTGTTCTCCCCTTGACAAAAGTTAAAGAACATATCCCCAACCATTATGATTTTGGACATCTGTGTATGATTATATTAGGCCTAGTTCAAGATGGAAAATGTCAAAGAAAAAAACATACATTAAAGCTTAATTATGTTTGTATTTTATTTTCTCCATCACATGTGAGGGGACCCTAAAGTTGAACTGCTTCTGGCATTACAAGACTTTGCTGTCTGACACAAAAGCAGCAGAGACAGAGAACTTAAGTTTTTTTTTTTATTCTATAAACATATCAAACAAGGCATATGTTTTTCTATGAAGAATGTCCACTGTGAAAAGGCTGGAGAACTGGCAAAACATAAATTTGCTGCAACTAAAAGCATCTTCCAAGGTTGTAGATCAAATGTTCAACAAAAGAGGCTACAAAAGCACAGAATCTTAATTAAATCAAGATATAGATATGGTCATGTACCATGTGATTTTCAGAAGAGGAAGAAAATTGAAATGATGTCTTTGATTAAAAACATAAAATTTATGTGCCGGGTGTGGTGGTGCATGCCTATAATCCCAACACTTTTGGGAGGCTGAGGCAGGAGGATTGCTGTGAGTTCGAGACCAGCCTGGGCTACATAGTACGTTCCAGGTCAGTCTCAACTACATAGTGAGACCCTGTCTCAAAAAAACAACAAAAAAAGTAGCAGTTGGCATCCATTTCACTCTTAAGCACTCTTCTACATGACTCCTAAATTACTTGAAACAAAGCAAAACATGGGTGCAGTTATCAGCCCACTGTATATGTAAAGAAAGCCCTGGAGGAGGGGGATGTAGTTCAGTGGCGCTGCGCCTGCCTGGCAAGGGCAAGGTCCTGAGTTTGGTCCCTGGTACAGCTAAAAATAAAAATAAAAAGTAAACTAAATAAATAAATAGACCAGGGCCAGGGATGTAGCTCAGTGGTGCTGCCACCTGCCTCCCAAGAGCAAGGTCCTCAGTTCGATCCCCCCGTAAAAAAATATATATATAAATAAACAGACCAAAAACAAAAAAATACGTGTTTTTAATATATAATATATCATATATAATGTATGGTATAATGTAGAATATATAATATATGATATATAATATATTAATATATGTATAATGTATATAATATATATAGATAATTGTGTGTGTGTGTGTGTGTGTGTGTATGTATACTTTCAGAGCTAGGAATTTAGCTCACAAGCACCATGTCTGTCTCACAAGCACAAGGTCAAGTTCAGTCCCCCGTACCAGGAAAAAAAGGGGGAAAAACTATATATATACATATATAATTTAATTTATTATTTTGAAGAAAATCATAGGAATCTGTTAGCTATTCTGTTCAATTTTTCAGGATAGTTATTTTATTTTTTTTTCATTGAGTTTATTGGTACCCTTTAAATATACAGTATAGTTACATTTATCATTGGGCTCTTGTACCTTTTATAAGTCTTTTTTCATGCTAAGGACTGAAGATTTGGGTCCCCTCAATGTTCATTTGTTAAAATCGAATCCTAGATGTGAAAGTATGAGCAAGCGGGATTATTTAAAAGGTTGGTTCATGTTGCCAGATTCTTCATGAGTGGGATTTGTACCCTTAATGTGGTGGAGACCACAGTTCTTCCTTTATATCGTATAATGATTCAGCAAAAAGACACATTCTCTGAATCAGAAGACAGGCCCTACACAAACATTGAGTCTACCACTCACTCAATCTCAGACTTCTCAGCCTTTAGAACTTGAAAAGGAAATATATATATTGTTCAGATATTTCCAATAAATAAGTTTCTGTTATTATACCAACCCAAAAGGATTAAGTCTAGCCTTTGGTTTCCACATGATTCATTTATTTAATAAATGGCTATATTTTGGCAACTATAATACAAGTTATATTCTAGTTGTAAGGAGCACAAGTTAATCACTCAAGCCACTGTACTCTTGGGTTTCTCAATCTAGAAGTGGGAAATTAATAAAATGGTAAAAAAATTAAGCTAGAAATGGTCAAAATCATGATGAACCACATGTAAAAAAGCACCGATGCAAGATAATTTAGGCAGGTTAGATTTCTTCTGACAAGACAACTTTAAGCCTCAAATCTTTATCATTAGAGAAAGAGATATTCATATGAAACTCTGGGTGAAGAGTATTCCAAGTAAACTGGCATATTAGAAAACTTTGTCTTACCTTCTTTTGGAGATTGCAAAAATTTAATCAATAATTTAAAAATTTTTCTTTGGCTAGCCAAACTTTGAATGGATAGGAAATCTTGTGCCTAGGATCATACACTTTGTAATATATCTTTGTGGTACTTTGGTGAAAAAGATTATTATTATTTAATGTTTTCATCAGTGGTGTATAAAAGTGACAGACTATGCCAGCAATCCTGAAAGAAATATTATCTCCATGAAATGCTGTTATCTTTATCAACACCAGAGCCTTAAACTGTTACCCTATAACACAAAGTCTAATGAAAAAATAGGCACACAATAAAAAAAAATCTATACTGGATAGAAGATCACTGGTATTTGGGAGACTGTGCCTTGAAGTGCTTTCTGGATATTTAAAGCAATGATTTATTTAAAAAATAAAAGGGAAAACACAGAACAATTGCAATTGAGTTCATTCAAATTCTGTTTGATGACTATTAAATATTTGGGGCTTTATGAATGTGAGAAATCTCTCCATTAAAGGCATTAAGTCGCTAGGATAAATACTACTAGAACATACATTCTTTTTTTCTGTTTTAGATTAGGAGATTAAGGTAGACAACCTATTTAAAAAGCTGGAGGAAACACTTCACACGACTTAGTAGCAGGTGGTAGAGCCATAGCAGTTACTTCACAAACAAAAATCTATACACAAAACAGAAAAGTAAAAAAGCCTCAAAAGTGAAGCATACCCACTTATTTATAAAGTGCATTAATACTCTAGGCTAATGGACCTGACAATAATATGAATTATCAAAGAGTCTGATTTCGCCTAGCAAAACAATAGATATTCTGATTTTACTGTTTACTGAATATTTTTGTGAAGTCAGATTTTCAGCTATTGTTGTATTTAAAGAAAAGATAAATTGATTATGGATTACCCTTTTCTTCCCTCTAGGAGAAGGCAAAATAGTGTGAGAGTTAAGACCACAGATACTAAAGACAGAATGATCAAAGTTCTAATCCAGACCCAACATTTTTTCATTCTTAAACATGAAAATATCCTCTGAGCCTTGATTTACCATCTGCTTTAAAGGTGGAATGAGATTAAATGAAATAAGATATGTGAATTTTTAGCATAGTATTTAGAACATAATAAGAATTTTTGAAATTATAGATCTTAAAAATGATTACACACATAAGTAGCACATATATTGTATTCATGCTCACTCTGTAGTTAAATAACAGGAACTTATTGAAGTTCACTCAGCAGAATATGAATTTTTCTATCTTTCACAAAAGGGTCACCACTTTTACATGAAAAATGAAAATGAGAGATATATAGGCTCTACATTATGTATATGTTGACAAAATGAATTTTGAATGGAATAAAATTAATTTATACAAATTTATGTGTATATATTTTTCTGAATAACATTGTTTTCATCAGTTTCTTACAGATATTCATGACTTGTCTCCCATTGAAAAAGATAAATTTAAACACAATTTTTCTCTATGCCCATGTAAAGGGACCAAAATAAGAACATCCAGTAATTCCATGAAGGGAGATGGGTGGCATGGGATGGAGTAGGTGGAAAGAGAAGAGTATAAGAAAGTGCACCAGGGCAGCATTTACTTATTAAAACACATTCTGAATAAAATGTACATGACCAATAGAAATAGCAATTTACCAGTCTTTCAATTGTTTCTGTGAATGATGGTGTGAACCCTCTCTTTTTCCACTGGGTTTACTCAAAAGTTAGGAGATGTCTTTATATAAACAGCCAGTTGAAAATTTCAGAGCAAGGGAAAAGTTTATCTTTTCTAAGAAGCCGATATGCTTCTACTCTACAAAATGAAATATTTCCTATTTATTCTTTAGAGTCTTAGCTCTTAAGCTCAATGTTATGGTTTTTATTTATCCTAAGTAACTCCTCCTGAGACTTTGACTTTTATATATTTTCTATGTTCTAGTTTTCCATTTCCTTATGTTGTTTCTGTACTTTGGTCCTTGTTTTAATGGTTGTACTGTAACTGTATCCTTTTTAGGTCACCACATATTTCCCTTTAAAAGTAGATGTTATAAAAAGAATCACATCACAGAGGTATATGCTCACTCATGTTTGTAGTGGCATAGTTTTGGAAACAGCCCAATTGCCCATCAACTGTAGACTGGATAAAAATGTGTGTTGTTTTTTTTTTTTTAATAGAGTACTAGTCAGCCATAAAGAATGAGAAACTAGAGATATTTAATGCTAAGTGGATGTATATTGAGCTAAATTGCTGCCTGAGGCCATACTCTTAAGTGAAATTAATAAGTCATTTTCTCTGGTGTGATAAACTAAAAGTGTAAATAAGGATCAAAATGTATAACTGATATTGTGTAATAGGAAACAGGACTAAAAGAGTAGATGAAGTGGGAGGGGTAGGGGAAAGGTAAAAAAGGAGAAGAAAAAATATGTGAAAAGGAAAAACACGGAAACAATGTCTTTGTAAATAGGGAAGGGTGGAAGGGGTGAAGGGAGGGCTGGGGAATGGGAAAAATTAGAACCAAGATAAGTCATGTAACAGTAAAAGATCCCAATGACTAATGTAACTGTACACCTAAAATGTACCAATAAACTTAATAAAAATAAAAATAGATGACATACACATAAAGGCAATAAGGAAGAGATTTCTCAAATATATACTTTTTTTTTTTGGTACTGGGGATCAAACTCGTGACCTTGAGCTTGTGAGGCAGGCATCGGCACCACTTAGCTAAATCCCCAACCCTCAAATATTTAGCAAGCTTAACAGAGAAAAATCCTTAGTTCATAATTTTTTGAAGTTTGAATTAAAATACTTACAAAGTATAAACAAAAAGACATAGTTCCCCAAGTTTAAATTGTATGGTTTTTGTTCTGATAATTTCTTATTCTAGTTCTCCAATTTGAAGCCATGTGCTTCAAATATTATTCTCTAGATTAATCCCCTTACCACTTCATCAACAGTGCATATATTTGACCCCTTTTGCCCTAGCAGTGGATTTTTTCAGCCACATACTGTGTTCCCATAGCAGTAATCTGCTCAGAGGGCAGACAGCTACACCTGCTGCCTTTTTTGCCTGACATTAGTTACCTTTACACTGTTTCATTAGAAATTTTCTGTTTTTTCCAAAAAGAAGTATTCCATACACTTAATACTGAATACTTTATGGAGAACAGCCACTGTCAAAGGGAACAAGCATTAGGATTACTGAAAGCCTCTGTTGTGAGCTCCCGAGGACTTTCCTTTAACATTATTGTTTTACACACTACTGTTTTCCACACCTTCCCACAGCAGCTCTAGAACACATCAGGGAACTAACAGATGCATGTTGAGTAAGCAAAAAAATAAATTTTAAAATTATATTAATTTTTTAGTAGTTTTCTATACCTTGAAAGTGGGAAATTTGCATGCAAACCATATGATTGTTTTGATGTTAGTGATAACAGTCCTAAACTTCCTTCTGGAAAGGAAATTCAATTTTGCAAATGTGTAATGGTGAATGTGAACCCATAACAACCATTCTTGGATTTAGCTAAACATGCCTAAATAAGTACTTTAAATAATTTTAATTTTATCCAGCTGTCAGTTTCGTTAGGACTTACGAGATTAAGAAGAAGAAGCTAGTTCACCCATGTTATGGTTCATCCTGCCTATTCACACTCATACATATAGAAATACGTGCATATGCATGTATATAATACATATAAAAACTTGCTAACTGTCAATTTACTCATATTTTATAGATGGCATACTGGTAAATAGCCTCAGCTAGGACAGAGTAATTTCCAGCACCGGTATATCAAGTGTCAGGGAAAGAAGTACAATTCCTTCTGCCTCTGAGTTAAACATAACAGGGTCACATACCTCTCTGGATCCTTATCACTGTCTGCCAGATGCATAGTCCCAAAATGACGGCCGTCAGTAGCCCACACACAGCGACCACCAGCATTCTGATGTTACAGGTGCTGCTGGCAGCCATGGTGAAGCCGATTCACAAACCAAATCACAAATCATACAAGCAGCTAGCTTTGCTTGTTGTTGAGCCAATAAATTAATCAAATTCTGTTTTAAAGCATAAAAATAATTCCTCCTTTCAGTGATGTATCAGGAAGGTCTTCTTGTATTTCAGATGTTTTGAGGCTAATCCAGCAGGACACAGTTCAAATGACCTAATAAATGGTGTGTATTGTGATTGCAATGTCCTCATCCTTCACAGAAAGAGGACCTGAAAAAAAAAATGACTGGTGTTAAAGGAAAATGAAGGTAAGTCAGGGCAATAAAAAAGGAGGAGGAACTAGCAAAGTGGGGTCAAAGGGTGAATACCTGGACAAACAGGAGAGTGAACAAAGGGAGCATAAACAAAGGAACCAGAGAGAAAATCAAGAAGGCAATGGATCCTGGTGTCCACCTGAAGCTAAACTCTCTGTACATTTGTTTTAGGACTGTCTAGCACAGGTAGACCAGCAGGTGTCTCATGCCATACAAACGCTTTCTATAGGAAATGAAGTCTGTTGTCAGTGTGAGGATAAACAGCACTAGACACAAGGGATTCCAGTTTTCATTTAAGGGTGCTACATTTTGACAGCTGTGGTTGGTGAGCAGGCAGCTGGTTCAGAGTAAGGTTTAACAAGCACTAAAGTCTAGTATCACAATCCATCTACTATGAGCTGAATTGTGTTACCACCAAAATTTGCATGTTGGGGTTCTAACATCCAGTAATTCACAATGTGACCTTATTTGGAGATAAATTTATTATAGAAGTAATTGAGTTAAAATGAGACCATTAAGGTTTCCAACAGCAGTTTAGCTGGTATCCTTACAAGAAAAAACATTTGGAAACAGAAATGCATAGAGGGAAGATGACATGAAGCTACACAGGGAGAAGACAGCCATCTATCAGCTACAACAAAAAAGTTGGAACAGGACATTCCCACAGTCTTCAGAAGAGTTCAATGCAACTAACATCTTTTTTTTTTTTTTTTTTTTTTTTTTTTTTTTTTAAGCAATAACTTTTTTTTTTTTTTTTTTTTTTTTTTTTTTTTTTTTGAGACAGGGTGTCACTCTCCAGTTTAGGCTAGCCTTGACCTCACTATCCTAGGCTGGCCTCAAACTCATGGCAATCCTTCTGCCTCAGTCTCCTGAGCACTGGGATTACAGGCATGTGTTACACTAGGCCTAGGTAACATCTTGATTTTAGACTGAGATAATAAATCCTATACTCAAACAGTTCAGTTCATACTACTTTGTTACAGCAACCCAGGGAAGAAAATACTTTGAGCTCCTGCAAGCTGATGTCTCTTTGCAGCTACAGAACTCTTTTGCCCTGAACTTCATGTTCTCCCCCATCCTCTCTATGTCGTCAAATGAATGATGAATGAAAGAATGAAAGACAGCTTATTTCCTCAGAGTTGTTTCTTGAGAATGAAACAGATGCTCTGGATGCTCCCTCAGTCCACTAAACTCACATTTATTAAGTGGCTTCAGTGTGTCAGAATTATTACAAGATATGGATGGGACCACAAAGAACTCATATTTTTTTAGGGATGAGATAACAAAATATAACCCTTTTTTTAATGTTAAACAAAATGAGTTTATTTAGGTGAATTTTTATGACATGTTTTGCTTTTCATACATTGTAGGCTGAAATTTTGTTAGCTTTTGGTTTCTTTTTTTTTTTTTTTAGTTTATTAGTACATTTTAGGTATACAGTACAGTACAGTTATATTCATTATTGGGATCTTGTACCTTTACAAGACAGGTCTTAGCTTTCATTTTTTCCCCTGTCCCTGCCCTCCCTTCACCCCCTCCTCCCCTCCCCATTTACAAATACTTTATTTCCATTTTTTCATTTTCTCATTTTTTTTTCTTTTCCCTTATTACCTTTCCCCTACCCTTCACTTCCCACTTTCCCTACACCTTTATCCCTTTTCTTCCTATTTCACATTGTCAGTTATCTCATTAGGATCTTATGTACTCTTAATGAGACAAATAGTAACTATTAAAATGAAGAATAATACATTTTAATTACAACAGAATACTAGGTCATTAATTCCTTCAGGAGTATTAAACAAGGTTTTATAAAACAAGCTTTATATTTAAGCAGACCTTTGGTTTACCCCTAAACAAAATTGGTGTTTTCCCCAATTCTCTGTATCACTTAATTTATTAAAGTACAACTTTGAGAGATATGGGCTTCAAGCCTAATTTATTCAACACCAAGTTCAGAAAAATAAAGTGGAAAGAATTAGAGAGACTGCTGCAGAAGTACAAAACAAATGAGTCTATTTTCTCATTTATTATGGATACATTAAAACTATTCCTTTACAAGATCCCAATGATGAATGTAACTGTACTGTATACCTAAAATGTACCAATAAACTCAATGAGAAAAAAAAACTATTCCTTTAATGTCTACATATGTTATCCACAGAAACTACTTGGAAGCATACACAATTTTTTTCACGGAAATATGGGGTAGTTTGGGTGAGAAAAATAATTTTTAAAAATTTTACATTCTTTTCATGGTTTTGAAGGTTCTATTGGTTCTATGTCTCTAAAGAACAAATACAAGGACCATTTTTCAAAAAGCATCATGAATTTTCCAAAATTACAATGCCTATCATTTCCCCCAAATCTTAATACTGCTGGATGATATGTAAGGATACTCAAGAAATTTTGGTAGACATATAAAATATTCATAATTCCTTGTGTTTATTTGCACTATTTAGGTATACAACATGATGACATTCATCATTGGGAATGTGTAGCTTTACATAATATATTTTGGTTCTTATTTGCCCTCCCTTCAACCCCTCCACCCCTCACAATTTACAAAGACTTTGTTTCCATTGTTTCATTTTTTCATATCTATTCCTTTCCTTTCCCCCACCCCTCCCACTTCCCTTTTGGACCATATCTTCCTATTGAATATTATCTATTATACGTTTAGACCCTTATTTACACTTTCAGTTTCACACACCAGACAATATATGCAATATTTACATATGTGTGTCCTATTTACTTCACTTAAGAGTATAACCTCAGTGTACATCCAATTAGCTATAAATGTCTCTAGTTCCTCATTCTTTATGGCTGAGGTGTACTTTATTATATTAAAAAAAACATATCTTTTTTATCCAGCCTCCAGTTGATGGGCAATTGAATTGTTTCCAAATTTTAGCTATTGCAAACTGTGCTGCTATAAACACGAGTGTACATATATCCCTGTGGTATGAGTCTTTTAATTCTTTTGGGCAGATACACAGCAGGGAAATAGGTGGGTCAAATGGGACCTCTAATCTAGGTCTTTGAGGTATTTCCATACTGATTTCCACAATGATTGCAGCAGTCTGCACTCCCACCAACAGTGGAGAAGGTTTCCTTTTCCCCAACCCCACCAGCATTTGTTATTGGCTAATTTCTTGATAGCAGCCATTATTTTCTGGAGTGAGGTGGAATCTCAGTGTTGTTTTCATCTGCATCTCTCAAAGAACAAGTTATGTTGAACATTTTTCACGTGTTTATTTGCTATTTTTACTTATTTTTAAAAGAAATGTCTGTTCATTTACATTGAACAAAAATGGATGCCCATTTTTGGTTTGGGTCTTTAAATTGGGGGGATCAGATTTTTTAAAGTTATATATTCTAGATAGTAGCCCTTTGTCTGGAGAACAACTGGAAAAACTTTTTCCCACATTGTGGGATCTACCTTCACTCTATTGGTAGTTTCCCTTGCTGTACAGAAGCTTTTCAATAAGATGAGACCCCAGTTGTTGATTATTTGTGCTAGTTTACATGCAGATGACATTTTGTTCATGAAATCTTGTGTCAATATTTTCAAGAGTTCTAACTAATTTTTCTTCCACTGGTTTAGTGTTTCTGCTTTAATATTTAGATCTTTAATTAATTTCAATTTTACTTTAGTTCATGGTGAGAGATATAGGTCTAGTTTTAATCTTTGGCAAGTTGAAACCCAATTTTTTCCCAGCACCATTTATTAAAGAGGCTATCTTTCCTCCTATGAGGGTGTTTGTGTCCTTTGTCAAAGATGAGGTGGCTGAGTGTTTGTGGACTTCTTTCTGCATCTTCTAATATGTTTCACTGATCCTCAGATCTATTTCATTGCCAGCAATATGCTGCTTTTTATCACAGTAACTTTGCAATATAGTTTCAACTTGGGAATTGTGATACCACTTGCTTTGTCTTTTTTACTAGAATTGCTCTTGCTATTCTAGGTGTATTCTAGTTCCAAATGTATTGTTGAGTCATTGTCCCCAGTTCTATGAAGAATGCTGTTGGAGTTTCAATTGGGATTGCATTGAATCTATATAGAGTTTTGGAATTATGGCTATTTTTACTATGTTGATTCTTCCTACCCAGGGACAAGGGATGTCTTTCTATTTTCTAATATCCTCATCAATCTCTTTTTTCAGATTGCTATAGTTTAAAGAGTAGAGGTGTTTAATTTCTTTCATTAGATTTGTCCCTAGGTATTTCATTTTTTGGATGCTGTTAAATCTTTTTTTTTTTTTTCAGCTTTGAGTTTATTGGTACATTTTAGGGATACAGTACAGTTACATTCATTGTTGGGATCTTGTACCTCTACATGACAAGTCTTGATTCGCATTTTTTCCCCTTACCCCTGCCCTCCCTTCACCCCCTCCTCCCCTCCCCATATACAAACACTTTATTTTCATCTTTTCATTCTCTCACATTTTTTTCTTTTCCCTTTTTTTTTTTTTTACTCTTCCCCAGGATGCTGTTAAATCTTAAATCTCTTAAATCCATTTGTTCAAGAATTTGATTGTGTTATAGTATATTGTTGTTTATTTTTTGTCTAGTTAATCTATTTGTGACAGTGGGGTATTGAGCTCCATCACTAGTATTAGTGGTTATTTGATCTTTTATATCCATAATATTTATTTTATATAGTTGGGTGCACTAGTATTTGTTGCATATACATTTATGATTGTTTTTTCTACCTCTTAGATTTTTCCCTTTACAAGGATTTAATGGTATTTCTTTCTTAATTAGTCTTGGCTTAAAATATATTTTATCTTCAAACAGGACAACTAGTCCTGCTTTTTTTCAGGTTCCTGTCACATGGAGTATTGTTTTTCACCATTTAACTTTCAGTCTGTGAGTTTCTTTTTGAATTATATGTGTTTCTTATATACAGCATATTGTTGTACCTCTATCTATCTCCCTTGTCATCTATGTATATTTATATTTATAAATAATTAGATATTATATATGTTATGCACATACATCTGGATTCTATTGGTTCTATGTTTGTAATGTACAAATACCAGAACCATTTTGCAAAAACCATCATGAATTTTCCAATATAACAAGGCCCATCATACCTCAAAATCTTAGAATTAGTGGGTGATATGTAAAGATACTCAAGGATGCCGGGCATGGTGGTGCACGGCTGTAATCCCAGCACTCAGGAGGCTGAGGCAGGAGGATTGCTGTGAGTTTGAGACCAGCCTGGGCTACATAGTGAGTCCAGATCAGTCTCAACTACATAGTGAGACCCTGTCTAAAAAAACAAACAAACAAGCAAAAAGATACTCAAGGAATTTAGATAGACAGGAGATGTGTAAAATATTAAGGCTGCCAAAGACAATGCAGAAGTTGTTCATTGATAGTGTCTCTACAACCCTAAACACCTGAGAAATATTATTATCACAAGACTAAATTTTAAAATTTCCAAATTAATGAAACTATAATGGCTTAAATGCATTGTCAAGCCAAGTTTCCAGAAGATTTTACAATAGATAATGAATTTTATGACTGATGATGAAATGTGGAGATATAATATCTTTATCTCTAACAGATTTAGTATTATCTTCAGCATGTCATTTCTCAGCTCAAAGAAAATATTAAGCTTAAAACTAAAGTTAAAGCTGTGTGATTATATTAGTTTACTAGTGCTGCTCTCAAAAATCAGGGTTAAACAACAGAGATTTATTTTCTCACATCTCTGAAGATTAGAAATTCAAGACTATGGTATGGAAAGGCCATGCCCCCTCCAAAGTTACTAGGGAAAGATCTGTTCCATGCCGGTCTCCAAGATTCCGGTGGTTTACTATTATTATTTTGTATTCCTTGACTTGTACATAAATTACACTGATCTTGGTCTTTGTGTTCACATAATATTTCCTGTGTGTATACACTTGTGTGTCTGTTTAAATTTCAAAACACACTTGTAATATTATATTGGGGGATACCTCACTCCAGTATTGTGTCATCTTTAACTAAAAACACAAGAATGATTGTACTATTCCAAAACAAAATCACATTCTGAGCTAAGTATTAAGACTTTAATATATAAATTTGGGCAGTGAGGAACACCTTGGTACCTATAAAATGGATCAGAGACCTAATACATTAAAATCTATGATTAAGAATATAATACATGCCCTACCTTTATTTTTTATAATATAAATTGTCCCTTGGGTTAAGGAAGCTTCTTTTAGGATATGAATCTGGTACTTCACCAAGTTTTGTCTCTATCCTTTGCCACTAGATGGAAAAATTACTGCTATCCTTTCTGCAGGAGAGTCAATACTACATACTTCAGTCTTCACCCTTTCTTCCATATGTAGCACAGCAGATTGGAAATTAGTTTAAGGCACATTTCTTGAGGGATGGGAAGTAAGAAGGGGTGGGGAGATTCTTTTGTCCTAGCCATCTGAGTCTACCCACCTCTCTCTTAGATTTCTAATCAGAATCCAATCACCAAAGAAATTTACCAAGAAGTTGATATCTCTCCCTCTTAATAAACACTATTTGTCAGGGATGTGGTGGATAGTCTTTAGAATAATTCAGGTCCATCTAAGAATTGAACCATTCACTATGCAGCAGTATCCTAGCAAGTGGAAAAAGTGATCACTTGTAGTGTCAAAAAATTTGCATCCCAACCATAGTGGTTGGAGGGATGGCAGTGATCACATGTCCTACTGGAAAGAGCTGGATTCTGGTTTCAGGTCACCATCAGAAAAGCTAAGCTTGCCATACAGTAAGGATCAGGAGATCTGATCTGGATTTCAGAACCATCCTTGATTACAGAATCTTGGATTATGTCTCCCACTTCATCCTTCCTTCCAGATCATCCCTACAGACCTGTAAGATTCCATCTGGTAAATTACTACCAGTTCTTAGAAGGGAGTGAAGGAAGATTGTTGGTTGGAAAACAACAGGGTTGAATGAGTTCCAGAAAGCAGGATTCTCAAACTTGTGGACAGCAATCTGCAGAAGAAGACAACTTCAAAAAGCCATCCCGAAGCAATATGCAGAGAAGTAAGAAGAGAGGGCCCCCCTCAGGAAAGATGTCTGGTCCATATCCAAAGAATCTTAAGCCAGCTCTTCCAGGAAGATGGGGAGGTTTCTCTGTGGAGAGCCCTCCTTCAGGATCTGTGAGGAAGACAAGAACAAACAGAAGACTCCTGGGAATGGAGATGGTAGCAGTACCAGTGAAGTACTCCAGGCCCCTTGGAAGAAAAGAGCCCGAAAAGAGACCCTACTGTTAAAAGTGAGGAGGCATTTAAAAATAGAATGAAGTTAAAATGAAGATTCCTGACAGCAGCCATTCTTTGTGGGGTGAGGTGGAATCTCAGTGTTGTTTTCATCTGCATCTTTCGAATGACCAGTGATGTGGAACAGTTTTTCAAATATTTACTTGCTGTTTTGATTTCTTTGTCTGAGAAATGTCTGTTCATTTCGGATGCCCATTTTTGAATTGGGTCTTTATATTTGGGGGGACTGATTGTTTTGAGTTCTTTATATATCCTTGATAATAGTCTTTTGTCTGAGGAACAGCTGGTAAAAGTTTTTTCCCACATTGTAGATTGTCTCTTAGTTCTGCTGATGGTTTCTTTTGAAGTACAGAAGCTTTTTAGTAAGATGAAATCCCAATCGTTGATTCTATCTGCTAGTTCCCGTGCTACTGAGGATTTGTTCATAAAGTCTTTTCCTATACCAATGTCTTCCAGAATTCTGCCTAACTTACCTTCCAGCAAGTTTAATGCTTCTGTTTTAATATTTAGATCTTTAATTCATTTGGATTTTAATTTAGTGCATGGCGAAAGATAAGGGTCTAATTTTAATCTGTGTCAGGTTGACATCCAGTTTTTCCAACACCATTTATTAAAGAGGCTATCTTTCCTCCACTGAGGATGGTCAGCTCCTTTGTCAAAGATGAGGTAGCTGAGTACATCTGCATTTCTTCTTGCATCTTCCAGTCTGTTCCACTGATCCTCAGGCCTATTTCTTTGCCAGTACCATGCTGTTTTTATCACAGTGACTTTGTAGTATAGTTTCAAATTGGGAATTGTTACACCTGGTGCCATGTGTCTGTTGCCTAGAATGGCTTTTGATATTCTAGGTCTCTTATGGTTATAAATGAATTTTTGGATTTTTTTTTCTAGTTCTGTGAAATATAGTATTGGAATTTCAATTGACATTGCATTGAATGTATACAACAGTTTTGGTAGTATGGCCATTTTCACTATGTTGATTCTTCCTACCCAGGAAGCAGGGGATATCTTTCCATTTTTTTATATCCTCTTCAATTTCTTTTTTTCAGAGTGCTGTAGTTTTCAGTGTAGAGATCTTTTGTTTCTTTTGTTAGATTGATCCCTAGATACTTCATTTTTTTGGATGCTATTGTAAAAGGAATTTTTTCCCTTATTTCTCTCTCTGAGTGTCTGTTATTTGCGTATAAGAAGGCTATTGATTTTTGGGTATTCACCTTGTATCCAGATACTCTACTGAATCTGTCAATTAAGTCTAGACGTTTTTTGGTGTTTTTTGGATCTTCAATGTAGAGCATCATATCATCAGCAAATAATGACAGTTTAACTTCTTCCTTTCCTATCTTTATTGCTTTAATTGCTATGTTGTCGGGGTTGTGGGGAGAAAGGAATCTTTCTCCATTGTTGGTGGGAGTGCAGACTTGTGCAACCACTATGGAAATCAATATGGAGATACCTCAGAGAGCTTGAACTGAAGGTTCCATTTGACCCAGCCATCCCTCTGCTGGGTATATTTCCAAGAGAACTAAAAGAATCATATCACAGAGAAGTATGTGCACCCATGTTTATAGTGGCACAGTTTGTAATAGCTAAATCTTGGAAACAGCCCATTTGCCCATCCATTGGAAACTGGATAAAGAAGATGTGGTTTTTCTAGAAAATGGAATATTACTGAGCCATAAATAATGAGAAAATAGATTCATTCATAGGAAAATGGGTACATATTGAAGATATACTCCTAAGTGAAATAAATAAGTCACACATGTGTAAATACAGAATAGTTTCCCTGGTGTGAATAATCTGCAACAATGCATAAGATTCTAATAAGATTACTGACATTTAGAAATGAGAAGAAAGGAGCTAAAGGTGTAGGGAAGGTGGGATGGGTAGGGGAAGAGTAAAAAGGGAAAAGAAAAAAATGTGAGAGAATGAAAAGCTGAAAATAAAGTGTTTGTGGATGGGGAGGGGACGAGGGGGTGAAGGGAGGGCAGGGGCAAGGGGAAAAAATGAGAATCAAGACTTGTCATGTAGAGGTACAAGATCCCAACAATGAATGTAACTGTACTGTATCCCTAAAATGTACCAATAAACTCAATTAAACCTGAAGAAGAAATGAAGATTCCTGAAGAATTAAAACCATGGCTTGTTGAGGACTGGGACTTAGTGACCAAGCAGAAGCAGCTCTTTCAACATCCTGCTAAGAAAAATGTAGGTGCCATTCTGGAAGAGTATGCAAATTGTATGAAATAACAAGAGAATGTTGATAATAAGGAATATGCAGTTAATGAAGTTGTGGCAGGAATAAAAGATTATTTCAATGTGATATTGGGCATTCAGCTGTTCTACAAATTGGAGAGGACCCAATATACTGAAATTCTCTTGGCTCATCCTGATGTGCCAATGTCCCAGGTTTATGGAGTGCCACACCTATTGAGATTATTTGTAAGAATAGGTGCAATGATAACCTATACACCCCTTGATTAGAAGAGCCTTTCATTATTGTTGGGCTATTTGCATGATTTCTCTAAAGTATCTGGCAAAGAATTCTGCATCACTGTTTACTGCCAGTGATTGCAAAGTGGCTTCTGCTGACTGTCATTGCAAAGCCCTGTGAAGGACTACTGACCACTCACTGTTAATGTCTGATATCTACAAACACTTTCTGCTCCTAGTCTTTTACTTGTATAATTGATGTTCTTTAAAATTGTCAGTGTACAACAGGGCTTATGTTTCAGTTTGTTTTCTGTTCTGTTTGAAACAGAAAACAAAAGGAGTACAATCTCCTTTCCTCATTTCGGCTCTCCAGCTGCCTGCCCGGGGCCACCCGCCAGGTGCATGACCTCCTGGACTGTGTGCCACCAGATCCAGTAAGGACCCAAGGACCCCACAGGAGGTCTCTCCAGATGCCTGCCCGGGCCCGCCCTGCAGGGATACTACCTCCCGGACTGCATACCACCAGATCCAGTAAGGAAGGCCCTTGAAACACCCCCACAATGTGCTCCCCCCCATTCTAAAACCTCCTGATTGGGCCAGTCCTTGGACCTACTCTGCAGAGGCATAGGTGCTCATCAAGGGTAGTTTTCTGAGCTCCCAACTTTGAACATCTTTAAAGAAAGGGCAGGGGAAACCTGTAATTGAACTGAGTGGAGTCCAACTGTGTGGGTTGGGAAACTCAAGTTAGGCCTTGTGGACTGAGGTCAGTCTCAGTTGAGGGCACCTGCCATTGGCTAGCCGAGATCAGGGGATTCGGATCTGCATATGGCTGTACATGTGGTATAATATGACAACAGAGACATAGTCTGAAAGAGGACCTTTAAATTTTTCTTTTTTATTTCTTTTCCTCATTCCACCATAAAATTTCTTTTTTTTGTGTGTCCTCTCTCTCCAACTCCATCCCTTGCTCCAATATATTATCCCTCATCTCTCTTTTTATTCCTGTTCCTGGTCTAACTCAGACTTCTTCTTTTATTATCCCCCCCACCTTTTTTTTTTTGGTTTTTTTAAATTTCGTTTTGTTTTTTTTTTCTTTATGTTCTTTTCTCCAGTCATTTTACCTCACTCATGGCTCCTTAGCTTCAAGGGAAGGCAAGCGCCTATTACTGTTATGGGGATATATTCTTGTCCTTATCTCTGCACGCTGTCTATCCCCTCTGAAGTTAATAGCTTCATAATGATAGTAAGGTCATTCTACATCCTCTAGTTTCACTTCAAACCTGCTCCAGTTCTTTCACTTATCTACTCTTCTCATCCAAACTCAGTCTAACCCCCCATCATAAATGGTAAAGATGCTATAATGAAAAGCGTGTTCACTGCAAATACATTTTGGGCTGCTTCTTGATATTAATTTAATTCACATGGTTTAAAGGTTGTAGATTAATGACTACCAGAAGTGGTCAGTTTGCAAGCTGTGTTTGATCCTATTGGGCTGCTGAATGTATCAATAGGGATAAAGGATTGTGATTTATTCAATGAGTTGTTTTCTCTAATATTATGAACATGAGGATGTCTATGAGTCATTAGAAACTCAAAAGCTAAAACACAACTACATCTGGAATATTTAAATAATACCCAGAAATTAAACCAAGGACAAACCAACAACAAAAATAAAAATGAGAAAACACTTAAGCAAGACACAAAGGCAAATTTCCAGTTCACCAATGGCAAACAGTAGGACAAATAAGGATGAAAAGTCTGATAGAGAACCAGCAGGACACCCTGTACCCATAGCACAGGAGGTAACAAAACAGATCAATCAGGCTCTAGAAAAATTCAAATCAGAAATAATTTCCCAATTAACCAGAGAGATGATGAACAAAATGGAAGTCATGATTCAAGACTCTAGAACAGAAACTGACAAAAAAAGAGATGAGCTCAAGACCATGATAGAAACTGGGAAGACTCAGTATAAGAATGAAATGGAAACAATGAATGCCCAACAGAGGAAAGAAATGGAATCCATAAAACAGATTCAAACAGATATCCAGGAGATTAAAAACTCTATTGAAAGTGTACGCAACAGAATAAAAGATTGTGAAGATAGAATTTTTCTGGGCTAGAAAGGATAGATATAGAAAATAGGATCACAGTCAGTGACCGTGAAAAAAGAGGTCTCTCAAAAAACAGTAAGGGATGATGAGAAATCAATCCAGCAACTTCTAGATGATGCAAAGAAAAATAAAATAAGACTGATTATGTTTCAGAAATTCCTGAAATAGCAGGAGAAAACACAAATGACTTAAAAAAGTTCTTCACAAAATTAATGACAAAACTTCCCAAACAGAAGGGAAAAATTAGACATACAGATAAGTGAGGCATATATAACTCCAACTAGCCATGAAAAAAAAAATCTACACCTAGACATATAATAATCAAGATCCCAGAAATCGAACAGAAAAACAAAATACTACAAGCAGTAAGAGCAAAGAAACAAATCACATTCAAAGGAAAGCCCAACAGAATCACAGCAGACTTTTCAACACAAACCCTTAGGTCAAGGGGAGCCTGGAGTGAGGTACTTCAAGTCCTAAAAGAAAATAACCTCCAACCTAGACTGATGTATCCTGCAAAACTCTCTTTGAAAATAGATGGGGAAATAAGATACTTCCACGGCAAAGAACTCCTGAGAAATTTCATGAACACCAAACCAGCACTACAAGGAATTCTAAACAATATCCTAGAAAAGGACAATGGAGGATACAATACCATGAAGCTCAACAGACCAAATCAAATAGGCAAGGCAAGAAACTAAAAGGAGAGGGGAGAAAAAGTAAAAAGAGTCAACAAAAGGACAATAACATGACAATAATAAGTCAAAATATATCAGTTATGACCATCAATGTTAATGGCCTCAACTCACCAATCAAGAGAAATAGACTGGCAGAATGGATTAAGAAGCAAATCCAACAATATGTTGTATACAAGAAACACACTTTGTGCAAAAGGAAGCCCATAGACTGAAAGTGAAAGGATAGAAAATAATTCTCCATGCGTCAGGAGCCCAGAAAAAGCAGGGGTAGCAGTCTTATTCAAGAAGTAAATTTCAAACCAAAACTCATTAAGAGAGACAAAGGACACTACATCCTTGTAAAGGGAACAGTTCAAGAGGAAGAGTTGACAATCATAAACATATGCACCAAATATAAATGCCCCCAACTATATAAAACAAATATTAAGTAACATGAAAAACCAAATAAGCACTAATACACTTGTAGTGGGGGATTTAAATACCCCACTATCACAAATTGACATATCATCTAGGCAGAAAATGAACAATAAAAAACTAGAACTGAACCAAGCTTTGGAACACATGGACTTAATAGATGTTTACAGAGTACTCCTCCCCACAAAATCAGAAGATACATTCTTTTCAGCTGCACATGGATTATTCTCCAAGATAGACCACATATTGGCTCACAGAACAGCTCTGAATAAATGCAAAAGAATTCAAGTCATCCCCTATATATTATCACATCATACTGCAATCAAGCTGGAGATCAATAGCACAAAAAATGGTAGGAACTTCACAAGCACATGGAAACTGAACAACACTCTCCTAAACAATCAATGGATTACAGAGGAAATTAAAGAAGAAATTAGACAGTTTTTACAAATAAACAAAAATGCCAATACAACACACAGGAATCTATGGGACACAATGAAAGCAGTTCTATGGGAAAAATTCATAACATTGAATGCCCACACTAGGAAAACAGAGCAGGCTCAAATAAACAACCTAATGATGAAACTTAGACTCCTAGAAAAACAAGAGGAAGAAAAACCCAAAGCTAGAACAAGAGAGGAAATTATAAAGACCCAAGCAGAAATCAAAGTAATAGAAATTAAGAAAATGATACAAAAAATAAATGAAACAAAGGGCTGGTTTTTTGAAAGAGTAAATAAAATCAACAAACCCTTAGCTAATCTTATCAAAAAAAGGAAAGAAAAGGCTCAGATCCATGCAATCAGAAATGAAAAAGGCGAAGTCACAATAGATCTAAAAGAAATCCAGAGGATCATGAATACCTACTTTGAGAACCTGTACTCCAATAAAATGGAAAACACAGAAGAAATGGACAGATTTTTAGATACTTACGAATTACCAAAGTTGAACAAAGAAGATAAAAACATTTTAAACACCCCAATTACAGTCAGTGAAATTGAAAATGTAATTAAAAATGTGAGAGAATGAAAAGATGAAAATAAAGTGTTTGTAGATGGGGAGGGGAGGAGTGGGTGAAGGGAGGGCAGAGGTAAGGGGAAAAAATGAGAATCAAGACTTGTCATGTAGAGGTACAAGATTTCAACAATGAATGTAACTGTACTGTATCCCTAAAATGTACCAATAAACTCAATTAAAGCTGAAAAAAAATTTACCAACAAAGAAAAGCCCAGGCTCTTATGGATTCACTGCTGAATTTTCCAAGCCATTTAGAGAAGAACTACTGCCATTATTCTTCAAACTTTTCAATGAAATTGAAAGAGAAGCTATACTTCCAAATTCATTCCTGGAAGCAAGTATCACTTTGATTCCCAAACCAGGGAAAGATGAAACTAAAAAGGAGAACTACAGACCAATCTCCTTAATGAATATAGATGCAAAAATCCTTAGAAAGATACTAGCAAACAGAATACAGAGGATTACCAAGAAGATCATCCATCCTGACCAAGTCGGATTTATTCCAGATATGCAAGGGTGGTTCAACATACAAAAGTCAATAAATATAATACACTATATTAACAAAGTCAAGGACAAAAACCATTTGATCCTCTCAACAGATGGAGAAAAAGCATTTGATAAAATTCCACACCCATTCATGATAAAAACCCTGCAAAAAATTGGAATAGATGGTCTATACCTCAACTTAATAAAGGCTATCTATGAAAAACCAACAGCCAACATCATATTAAATGGCCAAAAACTGAAAACCTTCATGTTAAAATCAGGAACAAGACACGGATGCCCATTATCACCACTCCTCTTTAATATAGTTCTGGAAATATTAGCCACAGCAATTAGACAGGAGAAAGAAATTAAAGCAATAAAGATAGGAAAGGAAGAAGTTAAACTGTCATTATTTGCTGATGATATGATATTCTACATTGAAGACCCAAAAAACTCCACCAAAAGACTTCTAGACTCAATTGACAGATTCAGTAGAGTACCTGAATACAAGGTGAACACCCAAAAATCAATAGCCTTCTTATACACAAAAAAACAGACTCACTAAGAGAGAAATAAGGGAAAAAATTCCTTTTACAATAGCATCCCAAAAAATGAAGTATCTAGGAATCAATCTAACAGAAGAAGCAAAAGATCTCTACACTGAAATTTACAGCACTCTGAAAAAAGAAATGGAAGAGGATATTTAAAACTGGAAAGATATCCCCTGCTCCTGGGTAGGAAGAATCAACATAGTGAAAATGGCCATACTACCAAAACTGCTATATACATTCAATGCAATGTCAATTGAAATTCCAACACTATATTTCACAGAACTAGAAAAAAGAATCCAAAATTTCAATTGGAACCATAAGAGACCTAGAATAGCAAAAGCCATTCTAGGCAACAGACACATGGCAGTGGATATAAGAATTCCCAACTTGAAGCTATACTACAAAGCCACTGTGATAAAAACAGCATGGTACTGCCAAAGAAACAGGCCTGAGGATCAGTGGAACAGACTGGAAGACACAAAAACAAACCCAGATGTACTCAGCCACCTCATCTTTGACAAAGGAGCTGGCTATCCTCAGTGGAGGAAAGATAGCCTCTTTAATAAATGGTGTTGGAAAAATTGGATTTCAACCTGCCACAGATTAAAACTGGACCGTTATCTTTCACCATGCACTAAATTAAAATCCAAATGGATTAAAGATCTAAATAACAAAATGGAAAGACTAAACTTGCTGGAAGGTAAGTTAGGCAGAACTCTGGAATATATTGGCATAGGAAAAGACTTTATGAACAAATCCTCAGTAGCATCTACTAGCAGATAGAATCAACAACTGGGTTCTCATCTTACTAAAAAGCTTCCTTACTTCAAAAGAAACCATCAGCAGAACTAAGAGACAACCTACAATGTGGGAAAAAGTTTTACCAGCTGTTCCTCAGACAAAGGACTATTATCAAGGATATATAAAGAACTCAAAACAATCAGCACCCCCAAATATAGAGACCCGATTCAAAAATGGGCATCCGAAATGAACAGATATTTATTAGACAAAGAAATCAAAACAGCAAGTAAATATATGAAAAAATGTTCCACATCACTGATCATTCAAGAGATGCAGATGAAAACAACACTGAGATTCCACGTCACCCCACAAAGAATGGCTGCTATCAAGAAATCACACAATAACAAATGCTGGTGGGTTGTGGGGAGAAAGGAATCCATCTCCATTGTTGGTGTTAGTGCAGGCTGGTGCAACCACTATGGAATTCAATATGGAGATAGCTCAAAGAGCTTGGACTGAAGGTTCCATTTGACCCAGTCATCCCTCTGCTGGGTATCTTTCCAAAAGAACTAAAAGAATCATATCACAGAGAAGTATGTGCACCCATGTTTATAGTGGCACTGTTTGTAATAGCCAAAACTTGGAAACAGCCTATTTGCCCATCCGTTGGAAACTGGATAAAGAAGATGTGGTTTTTCTATAAAATGGAATATTACTCAGCCATAAAGAATGAGAAAATAGATTCATTCATAGGAAAATGGATACATATTGAATATATACTCCTAAGTGAAATAAATAAGGCACACATGTGTAAATATCAAATAGTTTCCCTTGTGTAAATAATCTGCAACAATGCATAAGATTCTAATAAGATTACTGACATTTAGAAATGGGAAGAAAGGAGCTAAAGGTGTAGGGAAGGTGGGTTGGGTAAGGGAAGGTTAATAAGGGAAAAGGAAAAAATGTGATATAATGAAAAGATGGAAGTAAAGTGTTTGTAGTTGGGGAGGGGAGGAAGGGGTGAAGGGAGGGCAGGGAGAAGGGGAAAAAATGAGAACCAAGACTTGTCATGTAGAGGTACAAGATCCCAATAATGAATGTAACTGTACTGTATCCCTAAAATGTACCAATAAACTCAAAGCTGGAAAAAATATTTTAAAAAATCATAGTTGTGCTGGGACTACAGTTTCCATTTGACCCAGCCATCCCTCTGCTGGGTATCTTTCCAAAAGAATTAAAAGAATCATATCACAGATATATATGTGTGCCTATGTTTATAGTGGCATAGTTTGTAATAACTAAAACTTGGAAACAGCCCTTTTGCCCATCAGTTGAAAACTGGATAAAGAAGATATCATTTTTCTATAAAATTGAATACTACTCAGCCATAAAGAATGAGAAATTAGAGTCATTTGTAGGAAAATGGATACATATTGAAGATATACTCTTAAGTGAAATAAATAAGTCACACATGTGTAAATACCCAATAGTTTCTCTGGTGTGAAAAATTATTAAAGCATATAAGATCCTAATGAGATAATTGACAATTTGAAATAGGAATAAAAGGGCTAAAGGTGTAGGGAAAGTGGGAAAGGTAGAGGAGAGGTAATAAGGGCAAACAAAAAATATGAGAAAATGAAAAAATGGAAATAAAGTGTTTATAAATGGGGAGGGGAGGAGGGGGTGAAGGGAGGGCAGGAACAAGGGGAAAAATGAAAAAAACAATAAAAAATCATAGCAGTAAAATACAATCCAGCAATATAACTAAATTTACAACAAGTTCTAAAACTTATTTTAAGAACTGGAAGCAGATATCCCCAAACTGTGTTTTTAGACCTGAACCAAGTAGTCCTGTGTGATAACTCACTAGGTTGCATTTTCCTTGTATTCTCTGTGCAGAGACTGGAGAAGTGAGCATTTCTGCTCTCTAAGGCACTTAAGAATATTAATATATATTAGTCTTCAAAATCCCAGGCTTAATGTGACTCATACTAGTAATTTATTTTTTTATCTTATTGAGTTCATTGGTACCTTTTAAGTATAGAGTATAGTTACATTCATCATTGGGATCTTGTGCCTTTATATGACAGATCTTGGTTCTCATTTTTTCCCCATTCCCCTGCTATCCATTTCCATCCCCCTCCCCTATATACAAAGACTTTGTTTCCATTTTTTCCTTTTCCCATATTTTTTCTTGTCCCTTATTTCTTTTCCCCTACCCTTTCCACTTCCCCTTCATACTAGTAATTTCTAAGGTCGCTACTCAGACCTTGACACCAGCAACTCTAGTTTCAAGTAACTGCAGCTGAATTCTCACTCATTCCTTTGAAACTCATATTTGCCAGAATCATAGAATATTTCTGGACTAGAATAGCCCTCAGATACTGAACACACGTGGCTTAGAGAACATGAATTCCAGAGGACCATGGTGTATAGGCATGTTCTTATGTGAAAATGAACATTTATTGCATTGTTCAAGGTAAACACTTGTGTATCTATATCTGCTTTTTTCAAATCTCATATAAATAAATGAATGTATCCAGTTCTTGGGCTCAAAGAATCTGCTCACCTTTCTCTTCAGTGTCACTGTAATGAGTACTAGATGGAGCATTTTCTGGAACTGTTAGTGCTTTGGAATGCCAGGGAACCTTGGGGTTTAACAGCTCCATGTGACAGTTGCAGCTGCCCACAAGGTCAACTCCTTTTCTCCACATGTGGGTCATTCCTCAGGATGCTTGCAGTCTTTCTTCCTTTCTCAGGTAGAGACTAGACTTTCTACCTGTCCATATGTTCCATTTTGAGACTTTTAAAAATATGACAGCCAAGTAAGGGGAAAAAATGAGAATCAAGACTTGTCATGTAGAGGTACAAGATCCCAACAATGAACGTAACTGTACTGTATCCCTAAAATGTACCAATAAACTCAATTAAAGCTGAAAAAAATGTGACAGCCAAGAAAGGGACCCATGAGTCACTTAATTCAATTCTCTCATGTTAGAGAGAAGAACATGCTGATTACTAGAGATGTGGTGGCTGGTTAATGATAGACCTAGAATTAGCACCAAGATTGCCTGATTCTCCACTGGGAACTACTTTGTCCACAAGCTAAGTGAAGATTTGACATTTTATTTAGGGATTCTGTAAGTTTTTTCCTTGTTTTAACCCTTTATCTACTTGAACAGAGAAACTGGCATGATGGCTAGGACATGATATAACTTTTTACTCTTACGGAAAATATTGTTAACACTGTCTCTGTTGGCTTTGCCATCACATATATTGAGGGTCATCCTCCTCATGCTCTTCAGTAAGGTTGCTCATCTACTTTTCTTTTGGCAGAATTCAGATACTCCTGTTAGGAATGTCTAACAGAAAAGGATCTCTGTGTTATGCAACTGTGTCTGCATTATGAAAGGGTTAGGTATATTTGAACAACAAAATCAAAGATTTGAGGTTTCTGTGCCAACTCATATGCCTTCATTTATTTCTCTTTGCAGCATAAACATAAACAAATATAATTCTATGTTTAATAACATTGGCCATATCCTTAAGGCAAATAAACATTTTTCATAGTACAATCCTCAAACTATGGCTAATGTTGGAAAAGTCAGTCTAGACTCTGAATACAATGATATGCAAATTTAACTTATCACTCAAAGTATTTCAAAGCTAAAAATAAAATATTCAAATTCAAATATTTCAACACAATTGAAAATACAAGCATTATATAGTCATCTTCGGCCAGTTGTTTTTCAATTGGGCAAGAAAGAAAATAATGAGCAAAGACAATGCAAAAAGAATAATGTTTATCTTAATAGAATGGATGCCCATGAAAATTACATCTCCTCTTCTGATTCATGTTCTCTTTCAGCATTTTTCAAGAGTCCAATTTCTGAGGAGCAGAGTCTCCTAAGTCTAGATTTTACCAACCTAAGGAAAAAAATCATCTCATGTTAGATGATGTCTAAAATGAGAACTTAATATTCAACTATAATGCAACAAAATCCAGATTTTTTGTGTGTAAATAGGGGTGACAACCCAAAAAACAAAATCATTTTTATGTGGCTTTGGAGCTAGCTGATTTTTTTTTTGTAAATGAAAACATGGTATAAGTAAATAGATAAAATACAGCTTTGAAATATATTCTTTGATTTTTTTGTTTTTATACAGGTCACAATATTGTCCAGTTAGCCTTGAACTCACAATCCTCCCATCTCAGCCTCTCACAAAGGTAAGGTTATAGAAATGTACCACCATTCTTGGCTATGTGATTGTTAATTAGGCATCAGCAAACAACATTTAGCATTTCTTGAATAAACAAGAGAAACTCTAGGCTGTAGTAATCCTAAATGTGATTGGGATCTCGCGAATTTGTTCATTAAAACCACACCTAACTGGTCTTGCTCAAAGATATTGTCTCCTATAAAAGAAAAGCAGAAAAGCAACTTCTCTAAGACTGGCAGTCCAAGACAAGTCTCATATCAAGTCTGGACTCAATTCTAGCCTCTACTTGGTGGAAAGGCACAGCCTTTTTAGTGTAGGGCACAGGCTGCTCAACAACGCATGGTGGCCCATTCCAAGAAGTACAGAAAGGTGTCCTCCATTCTGTGGCCATTTTCATAGTTTAAGAGAAACTAACTATATTTGACAGAATGGGGATTATAATTTTTGAGACTGGACTATCTGAAGCTGTGTAGAGACAAAAACTCATCCAACTCTATTTCTCTGATACGAGAAAAAAATGAGTAATAAAAAGAACTATGTAAAACTTTTCCTATTCATGATCATAATTTTACCATGATTATATCAACAAAACAATTTCCAGAGATGCATACAGATATAGAAACAAATTTGATAAAGCAAATAAAAATGATTTTCCTTTTAGGTAAATCTTTCCTAGTCTACCTGGATCTTTATTTCTATTTTCTGTCTTTACTCTCTCTCTCTTTCCCTCTCCTTCTCCTTCTCCTAGTACTGTCAGGTAATTTTGTTTTATTTGACCACAAATTAACAACTAAAGACTCATAAAGAAATTTCTTATTTTTTCTTCTAATGAAATTCTGACTGTCCTTATCAGAATGTCATGACTTCACATGTGCTCTAAGCCCCACTTAGACTTTATAAGAGCAGGAACTTCACCTTATTTGCTACCCTAACTACAGCCAGAATCTAGATCAATGTTTGGTACATAATAGTGGTTCCACACATATTTGACATTACTTACTTGGTAAAATCTGCCAGAAGTCACATTTTCATAGAGGCTAATTCTTTTTGTCTTGTTTTTGGTTTTTTTGGTTGTTTTGTTTTATTTTGTTTTGGTATTGGGGATTGAACTTGGGTCCTTGGGCTTGCAAGGCAGGCAGTGGAACCACTGAGCTAAATCCCCAGCCCCAGAGGCTAATTCTTGAATCACTTGCAATTCAGCATTAATTCTTCCATAAAACAATAGCTAAACAGTATCAATAAAATCTAATTTAAGGGCCAAGAGAAAAGGCTCAAAATTCTTTTCCCTAATTATTAATTGACTATCAGTGTTGAACCCAATGTCCTCAAACCTTTAAGCTATGGTTCTCATGAAAAGCTAGTACTCTCTAATATGTCAAAGACTGAAGAGCATGTGTGTCCTCTTTTAAAAAACAAATGTTAGGCAGTGCAAGCAGACCTGTGAGAAGTGGAGCCACATGGAGCTGAGCTGCTACCCCCACCCCCAAACCCCATGGCCTCCAAGCAGTGTGAGTAGAGCCACAAAGATGCCTGCAAAACCACCTGAGTTCCACTGCCTCTGACCTCCTGGCCATGACAGCACCTGAATACAAACCACAGAGGCACAGGATATCATAAAGGTCATTTTCCTGAGCTCCAGAAGATAAAGCAGAAGTGAACAACATAAAGAGAGCCTCTGTCAGGCTCCTTGAAAATTGAAGCCCACTGGAAAAGTGAAGGGAATCTGCAATAAAGGCACCCACAAATTGTCAGTTTATAAGCTTTGCTTGATGCTATTGTGTTGTGGAATTATCACTTGGGCTAAGGTGTTGTTATTGATCTAATTAGTTGTCCTTCTTGTTATAAAGAAAATGAGATTACATCAGAGTCATGAGAGACTCAAAACCTAAAGACCAGCTACATAAGGAAGATCAAAGTTGGGCTGGGGATTTAGCTCAGCAGTTCAGTGGCCTGCCTTGCAAGTGCAAGGACCCAAGTTCAATCCCTGGCGCAAAAAAAAAAAAAAAAAAAAAAAAAAAAAAAGAAAGAAAAAACGGAAGATCAAAGTATTAACTGGGGAATTAAACCAAGGATAGTACCAATAACAAAAACAGAAATGAGAAGACATTTAAGCAAGGCACAAACACAGACTTCCAGCACACCAATAGCAAATTCTGGGGGAAAAAAGGCAGAAAGCTCTGATAGTCAACCACCTGGACACCTTGAGCTGATAGTGCAGGAAGTAACAAAACAGATGTATGAAGCTCTAGACAAACTCAAAACAGAAATAATTTCTCATATAACTAGAGAAAGGGTGAACAGAATGAAAGAAATGAATAGGGACTAGAACACAAACAATTTTTTTAAAAAATAGATGAGTTCAGGACCATGATAGAAGCCATGAATGCCCAGCATAGGAAAAAAATGGAAACCTTGAATACTCCACATAGGAAAGAAGTGGAATCCATGAAACAGATTCAAACAGATACATAGGAGATTAAAAACTCCGTTGAAAGTATACATAACAGACTGAGCCAACCTGGACAGAATACCAGATATAGAAGTTAGGATGGTGGTCAGTGACCATGAAAAGAGAGATCTCTTAAAAATAGTAAGGGAGCATTAGAAATCAATCCAGCAGCTCTTACATGTTACAAAGAAGAATAACACAAGACTAACAGGAGTCCAGGAGAACATACAAATGACATTAAAAAAAAAACCCCATTCCCAGATTTAATGACACAAAACTTTCCAAACAAAGCAAAAGAACTTAACATACAGTTAAGTGAGAAGAACTTAACATACAGTTAAGTGAGGCATATAGGATTCCAACTACTCATGATTTAAAAAAAAATACAATCAGAATCACAGCAAACTTTTCAACACAAACCCTCAGGTAAAGGAAAGCCTGGTGTGAGGTATTTCAAGCCCTAAAACAAGACAACCTCCAACCTAAACTAATGTATCCTGCAAAACTATCTTTTGAAATTGATGGGGAAATAAGATACTTCCATGATAATGAATACCTAAGAAATTTCATGAATATGAAACCAGCACTCCAAACAATTCTAAATAATATCCTGGAAAAACACAAAGAAGGTCATAACTCCACGAGGCCCAACAGAGCAAGCCCATTGGGCAAGGCAAGAAATTAAAGGGAGAGAAGGAAAAATTAAAAAGAGCCAACAACTGAAAAATTACATAACAATGATTAGTCATTACATATCAGTTATACCCATCAATGTAAATACTTCAATTCACCAATCAAAAGAAGTAGAATGTCAGACTGAAGTAAGAAGCAAAATCCAAAAGTATGCTGTATACAGAAAATGCACCAAGTTCAAAAAGAAACTCATAACCTGAATATAAAAGGTTGAAAAGTAGTTCTCCTTGTGACAGGAATGCAAAAACAACAACAACAACAAAAAAACAAATAAACAAACAAAGAAAAAAACAAAAGAGATGTACCTATCTTATAGGCAAAGTAAATTTCAAACCAAAACTAATTAAGAGAGGTCGCTACATCCTTGTAAAGGGAACAACCAAGCATAAGAGATGACAATCATAGATATATATATGCACAAAATACTTATGCCCTCAGGTCTACAAAACAAATATTAAAGGACATGAAAAACCAAATAAGCACTAGTACAATTATAGTGGAGGACCTCAACACTCCACTGTCACAAATAAGCAGATCATCTAGATAAAAAATCAACAATGAAATATTGGAATTGAACCAAGATTGTGAACAATGGACTTAATACATGTCTACAGTGTTCCACCCCACAAAATCAGAATATACATTATTTAGAGCTGTACATGGGTCATTCTGCAAAAAGGACCATAGTAAATGTAAAGAATTGAACTTATCCCCTGTATATGTGCAATTAAGCTGGAGATCAATAGCATTAGAAACTGCAAGAACTTCACAAACACATGTACATTGAATAACACTCTCCTGAACAACCAGTGGGTCACAGAGGATATTAAAGAAGAAATTAGAGTGAAGACTAGTGTAATCACTGTGGAAATCAATATAGACATATCTGAATCAACTAGGATTAGATGTCCCATTTGACCCAGCTATCCTGCCACTAGGTATCTTTCCGTAAAAATTAAAAGAATCATACCACAGTGATATATGCTCATCCTTGTAGCAGCACAGTTTGTAATAGCTAAAACTTGAAAACAGCCCAACTGCCCATCAACTGATGACTGGATAAAGATTTTTTAAAAAATAAAATGGAGTACTACTCAGTCATAAAGAACAAGAAACTAAAGACATGTATAGCTGAATGGATGTACATTGAGGCCATACTCTTAAGTGAAATAAATAGGACACACATGTGTAAATACCAAACAATTTCTCTGGTGTGAAAAACTAAAAGTGTAAATAAGGTTTAAATTATATAATTGATAACTTGAAATAGGAAGAAAAGGTCTAAAGGAGTAGGTGAAATGGGTAGTGTAGGAGAAGGAAAGAAGGGAAAAGAAAAAATATGAGAAAAGGAAAAAATGGAAACAAAGTCTGTAAATAGGGAAGGGTGGAGGGGATGACGGGAGGGCAGGGAAATGGGGAAAAAATAAGAACCAAGATATATCACGTAAAGTGCAAGATTCCAATGATGAATATAACCATACCATATACCTAAAAGGTACCAATAAACTTAATGAAAAAACTCTTTGGGAAAATAAAATGCTATTTTAAAATAGCATAAAAAACCCAAAATATTAGGTCAAGAATGGTGGCAGATGCTTTTAATCTCAACATTCAGGAGGCTGAGGTAAGAAGATTCTATGTGGGAGTTCAAGACTAGTCTAGGCTACATAGTGAGTTGAAGGCCAGCCTAAACTACATAGCAAGACTCTGTCTCAAAATAAATAAATAAACAAACAAACAAAGCCCCCAAGTCCTCCATATGTTATTTCCACATTATACAAGTTGCATACAGGTAAAATGTAATGGATTAATTACTTAATTGGTTACTTTTATTCCTGAAGATTTTTGTGGTTAGTAAAACAATTCATGGCTACTTATTATAAAATAATTAACACAGACCCTAATGGCTTCCGTTTCCCATTCCTCTTCCCTAAGATATATCTGTTGTGACAGACATCAAGCTGAGACACATTCAGACATCTTTATGAGGCTCTGTCTGCCATTGCAGCTCTAAGTTTTGCTATGTAGAAATGACCACTGAGGACAATTTGAGATCTCAGGTAATAAAGAGAAATTATAAATAATGGTTAGTTATTAAAATGAAACAACCCCTGGAAATAGGGTCCAGGCATGTCTGTGCCCTTGATCTCACATTTTTTTCATTTATTCTAACAAAAACCAGATCTGAGGTATTTGATACACTTCCAGGAAACTATCATATGCCTAGCATTTGGACTTCCCTATGTGTTACTAAAAATGTTCACATCATCGATTCAAAAATACATCTGTAAATAGATAACATTTCCTACTCATAAAAGGAAGGCTTCTGAAATAGTTTTAAGCAACACCAGTGTTTAAATGTGAAATACAGTATAAGTACATAATAATATTTCCACAGATAGATGTCACCTCTGACTAATACAGATTTCTTTTTAATTTTTTGGTGGGGGGTACCTGGGATAGAACTCAGGACCTTGTGCCTGCAAAGCAGGAGGTGGAACCACTGAGCTAAATCCCCAGCTCTTCACCTCTGACTAATAGATGAAGAGATAATCAACACATACAAGCATGGGACTACATGAGGCAATCTTTCAACTATGACTCTGAAAAGTTGGGAAATACAACTTTATGTTTCAGATATTTCAGAAGCAATAGTTTCATAACTTCTTATATGTCAATGAGGATCTTAGTACTATGTCAAACAAATTTTGATATAATATGCTGACACTTAATCACAGTGGATTCCTTACAAACTGCTACATGATTAAATTCCAATCAGCAAATTTTTACAGCTCCTTGGCCTGAAATTCAGAACTGAAAGAGCTAGTTATGTGAACTCAGTGAAGAGCAGTACTGAATATTCATAACATTTTAAAGCTATTGTTTAAGTTTATATCAAAATATGTCAGAAAGGTTGAACTCTTGGTCTTATCTTGCGAAAAGCAATATGAGTGAAACCAGAAAGCATTAGTACTCCTGAAGCACAGATTTATTAAAATGGGCAACAAATGTTTATTGAGAAATACTTTCACATTGGCAGTGTGATAGTATGTGTGGTACCATGAAAAAGGTCTCTTTCAGAAGGAGACAAAAATTTAGTAGTAGATAAGACTAATACATGTGACCTAATAGTCAACATTACAAGACAGTCCTCAACTGTTTAAATATCTGGTGGATACAAAAATTCAATAAAGCTTAGGAAGAGAGATGAAAAAAGGCTAGAGAAATCATAAAAGCTTTTATAGAAGATGTTTGCATTTAATATGGATAGACCCAATAGAGAGGAATGCCTGGTCGCAAAGATTAGAATGACATGTGGTGGGTCAGGGAGATTTAAAAATAAGAATGGAATTTCCAGTTTCTAGAGAACTGTACATGAATAAAAGGTAAATCAATCTTCAGGAGGTTTTTAAAATAGGAAGAGAACATAGTCTTCTGGCTCTGGAGGGGATCTGACAATGGGGAGAGTGTTTCCTTGAATTCTGGTACTATTCCTGAAGGCTGCCCAGATGTCAGCCTAGAAGAACAGGAGAAGTCAAGTTTCACTCAATGGCAGAGAAGGCCTTGACAATGAGCTTATGCACATGCTTTTGCAGAATAGAATAGCAGTAAGTAGAACTGAGGCATTGAGAAGGCAGAGATTTTTGACAACCAAAGCAATTTAGATCTTTATAAGAAGACAGCCACAGATTAAGATGGGTTAACCCAAAGCCTAGCAGTGACATCTAGGAATTAGCTAAGAGAATAGTTTCTCAAGTCAGAGCTCCAGTGCCAGAGCAGGCTAGGTCACAAAGCACAAAGACCTTAAGCAGAAGGGGTGACTTGTGGTTCATGTCTAGAGAGAGTGAAAGCTGGTTCCAACAGAAGCTGAGACCCTAGTAGGCCTAGAAGCAGCTCCTGTCTTTTAAGAATCTGGAGAACCTGCTAGATGTGTAGTGTCATATATAGTAGCTATTATTTGCATATGGATATTTAAATTAATGTAAACAAAAATTAATGTGATACTAGCCCGATTTCAAATGCTCAGTTGCAAGTGGCTGCCATGTTGAATACTGTATATATAAAACATTGCAGATACAGGACATTCAATCAGAATTGAAGTTTGGAGGATTAGGTGCTGGAGTCTTATACCTGGTAATTGGAACAGCCTAAATTTATAATTTTGGCACTAGATACCTTAGAGAGAGGAACAATGGTTATCCTTTTTTAGTACTGCTTATCTTCCAAGATGTAGCTTAATTTTCAATTCTGAAGAACATTCCCCAAGATCTAGCAATGTTTTATTCTTCTACTATTTCTATTAATCGCTCTGAATTTTAGTTGTATATTTTTCTAAGTTAGTTTTAACTACAGAACTAAAAATTCTTCATGAATAAGATCCAAACCTCAATTTTTATCCCAAAGAGAAAGGTGAAGAAAAAAGCAGGGAAGGAGAACAACAACAAAAAGGAGATGGTAATGTTTATTGAGTTCTTATGATGTTTTAAACAGTTTAAATGCATGCTCTCATTTAAGATACTATCATTATCCTAATTTTACAAACAGCAAAATTGAAACTTACTGTGGTTAAATAGTTATCTTGGAGTAATACAGCCAATATGCAACAGACCTTGGCATATATGTTCTTATCAATTTGTTGACTGTTTATCACTTGCTAATGGAATATTGAATCAGAAATCTTATAAAAATGTACCATATAACTTTTAGAAATAGTAGAATTAATGTCAAAATTATCAGGTACTCAAATTTAATGGATGTCAAAGGAGTTTGTGAAATATTGGCTCAAAGCTTAGGGACTACTGTACATGGAATATGTTCACATGAGTAAGTGAAGACTCACTACAGGCTGGGGTAGGTCATTCAGAAGTGAAAATATCATACCAAGAAGATTTGATGGCATGGAAGAGGATGATGAGGATGATTGATGGATCAGAGGCACAGCAGAAACACCATTCAGCTTTTCTAATTTCAAACAGCATACATTCTTTTTACTGACAATGTTTGCAGATAATATTAACCTATACTATCCTGTCTTTTGAAGTAAGGAATGAAGTCAGCTTTAGAATTTTAAGTTTAATAATATTGATTCTTGGTGATCATATGTATATGAATGAATGAATAAAGAATGCATCTTTTTCCATAAACAAAATTCACTAACTTACCAGGTGACAAAAGCATAATTCACTCCAATGATGATATAGGCCAATGCATAATGCCAACAAAAGCATATGGTGAGAAACATAATGTTGTCATGATTAGTCAGATCCCATGCAGGACCACCACTAGGGGGGTACAGGACAAAACCAACCTAAAATTCAAAACAAAAAAGCACATATTAAAATAATCATCAAATTCCCAGAAATAGTACATTTCAAAATGTTTGGTAACTAATAAAATTTCAATTTATCTGAGGTGATAAAACATTGGTTTTGCTTCCTATTTTAATAATATAGACAATGTCTACCCAGTGACATTTTTGAAAAAGTATTAAAGGAACAGTCAATAATCAATTTCAAAATACAAATAATGTTTATCTCCAAGAATGAGTGAACTTTCAGAACTTTAAAAATTTCTACATTGTGACATTTTACTCTGCTATTTCAAAATCAGAGGAAAATATTTTTAAATTTAGGAATGTATAAAAATAACATAATTAAATAGGAAAACATGAGAAGCTTTCCTTCTACAATCAGAAAGCTCAAAAATATATCTGCTTTCCAATTTCCAAACACAAACCTTAAAGACCTGGAGAACTTGAAATGAAGTTTTTCAAGTCCTAGGAGAAAACAATTTCCAGTCCTGATTAGCATATCCTGCAAAATCATGCCTTAAAATTGCCAAAGAAACAAAAACCTAAAAAGAATATTAAAAAATTCATGACCACTAAACAAGCATTGCAGAAAATAATTGAAGAAATTATAAACAGACAGTAAGGCCAAAATTACCAAAGAGCCCAAAGGAAAGACTACATCTAACTCTAACTGCAAGAATAATTAAACTAAAGCAAAATAGAAAGGATTCACCACTAAAAAAATATTAGAGTGTTAATAATCAGTAAATACCTTTCAATAACAACACTCAATGTAAATGGTGGTAACTCATTTATCAAAAGACACTGACTGGTAGATTGGATCAAAAAATAAAACTCAAACATATGTTGCCTGGAAGAGAAATACCTTACCCATAAAGAAACACAGACTGAATGTCAAAAGATAGAAAATGATACTCCATGCAAATGGAGTAAAGAGACCAAAAGAAACCAGACCTAACTATCCTAATTTCAGATAAGGTAGACTTCAAGCTAAGACTGATTAGAAGAGACAAATTAGGTCACTACATATTGGTAAAGAAGAGGTAACAATTGTAAATATATATGCATCAAATGTCAGCATACCCAATTTCATAAAACAAAAATTTCTTGACATAAGAGGACAAATAGACGCTAATATAATCATAGTCAGGTATTTAAAACCCCCTCTAATAAATAGGTCAATCAAGCAAAAACTAAACAAAGAAATATTAGAGTTTAACCACACCACTGAACACACACTGGACTAAACAGATATCTATGCAGTAATTCATTCAACAAAAGAATATACACTCTCAGTAGTCTACAGAACTTTGTCCAAAAGAGACCACATGTTTGGCCATAAGGCATTTTTAATAAGTACAAAAGAGTTGAAATACCTTTTTGCAACCCATCAGATCACTATGGAATGAAACTAAAGCTAGAAATCAACAGCAAAAGAAACCACAAAACTATGCAAACATGAAGATTAATATATTCCTAAAGAAGCAGTGGACTGAAGAAATTGGAAGAAATTTCAAGGTTACAAGAATGAAATGACAATGGCAGTAAAACATACCAAAACCTGCGCATCACACTGAAAGCAGCTGTAATAGGGAAATTTATAGCTTTGAGCAGCTACATTAGAAAAATGTAGCGTTGCAAAATAAATAACCTAATGATACATCTCAAGGTTCTAAAAAAATAAAAGGAATCCAAATCCAAAACTTGTAGAAGGAAAGAAATTATAAAGATCACAGTGGAAGCCAATGAAATTGAGACAAAAATAAAAATACAAAAGATCAATGCTTAAAAGAGTTAGCTCTTTGTGAGGATAAAGATCAATAACCTCTTAACCAAACCTACCAGAAAACATCCATATTACTGCAATTATATATGAAGAAGGATAAATGGGAGGCACTGCTGAAATTCACAAGAATATATAACATTAGTTTGAAAAGTTATATTCCAATACACTGGAAAATCTAGAAGAAATGGATAAATTCCTAGAAACATACAACTTACTGAAATTGGACCAAGAAGATAGACATCTTTGACTAGCCAATAATAGGCAATGAAATTGAGGCAGTAATTAAAAATTCTACCAACAAATTTAAAGTCCAGAACTTGGTGGATTCACCACTGAATTTCACCAGAAATTCAGAAAATTAACACCAATACTTCTCAAATTTTTCTATAAAATTGAATGGAAAGGAACACTGTCAGACTCATTCCTTGAAGGCAGCATTATCTAGAAACCTAAATTGGACAGAACTCAACAAAAAAAGAAAACTAAAATGCCAAGAATCAATGAATGCAATTATATAAAAGAAACAATCAAGAGAATGGAAAGGTAACCTACAAGATGGGAAAATTTTTATGCCAGATACTTCGCTGATAGATAACTAATATCTAGAGTAGTGTATATACACTAACATATATATAATTTAATATCTATAATATTTAATATCAAATTTAATATCTAGAGTATATATATTCTCCCAAAACAAAAGATGCAATTTTAAAATGGGCAATTGAAATGAATAGACATGTCTCAAAAGAAGAAGAGAAAATAGCCAATAAGTACATTAAAAAACTTTCAGCAACTCAAAACAAAAAAGATTTTGTCTTAGTTAGATAAAATTGGCTACTATCAAGGACATCCAATTCACTGTAGATATATGTGTCTACTGACTGCAGATATATGTATCTATTTCTATACTCAATAATATTTCATGGATCTACATGTCTCTCTTTATTCTATTACCATAGATTTGATTACTATAATTTTATAGTAAACTTAAAATAAGGAGGTATGTGTCCTCCAACTTTGGTTCTTTTTCCTCCATTGGTTATTCTATACCTACTGCAATTGCATATGAAATTTACAATCAGCTTTTTTATTTATGAAAAAAGGTTATTAAGATTTAGATAGGCATTGCATTAAATCTATAGATAGCTTTGGGTGCTTTCATGATCTCAGTAATATTAAGCCTTCTAAATCTTTGTAAATGAAATAGCATTTCTTAAGATTTCCTTTGATTTATTTTAACACTGTTGTACAGGCAAGATCATCTAACACAGAAAATAAGAATGTCTTCAACAATGGTGCTAAGCCAACTAGATTTCACATTGAAAACACTGAATTTGGACTTCTACCTCACTTTATTTTTTTTTCCTTCAACTGAGTTTATTGGCACATTTTAGGAATACAGTACAGTTACATTCATTATTGGGATCTTGTACCTCTACATGACAGTTCTTGGTTCTCATTTTTTCCCCTTTTCCCTGCCCTCCCTTCACCCCTTCCTCCCCTCCCCATCTACGAACACTTTATTTCCATGTTTTCATTATATCACATTTTTTCCTTTTCCCTTATTACCTTTCCCTTACCCATTGCATCTTCCCTACACCTTTAGCCCCTTTCTTCCCATTTCCAAATGTCAGTAATCTTATGAGGATCTTATGTATTATTACAGTTTATTCATACCAGAGAAACTTTGATATTTACATATGTGTGCCTTATATATTTCACTTAGGAGTATATCTTCAATAGGCATCCATTTTCCTATGAATGAATCTATTTTCTAATTCTTTATGGCTGAGTAATATTCCACTTTATAGAAAAACCACATCTTCTTTATCCAGTTTCCAACTGATGGGCAAATGGGCTGTTTCCAAGTTTTAGCTATTACAAACTGTGCCACTATAAACATGGGTGCACATACATCACTGTGATATGATTTTTAGTTCTTTTGGAAAGATACTCAGCAGAGGGATGGCTGGGTCAAATGGAACCTCCACTCCAAGCTCTTTGAGGTATCTCCATATTGATTTCCATAGTGGTTACACCAGTTTGCACTCCAACCCCAACAATGGAGAAGGTTCCTTTCTCCCCACAACCCAGCCAATATTTGTTATTGTGTGATTTCTTGAAAGCAGCCATTTTTTGTGGGGTGAGGTGGAATCTCAGTGTTCTTTTCATCTGCATCTCTCGAATGACCAGTGATGTGGAGCATTTTTTCATATATATACTTGCTGCTTTGACTTTTTTGTCTGAGAAATGTCTGTTCATTTTGGATGCCCATTTTTGAATTGGGTCTTTATATTTGGGGGGACTGATTTTTTTAGTTCTTTATATATTCTAGATAATAGTCCCTTGTCTGAGGAGCAGTTGATAAAATTTTTTCCCACATTGTGGGTTGTCTCTTAGTTCTGCTGATGGTTTCTTTTGCAGTACAGAAGCTTTTTAAGAAGATGAAATCCCAGTTGTTGATTCTATCTGCTAGTTCCTGTGCTACTGAGGATTTGTTCATAAAGTCATTTCCTACGCTAATGTCTTCCAGAATTCTGCCTTACTTATCTTCCAGCAAGTTTAGTGTTTCTGCTTTAATATTTAGATATTTAATCCACTTGGATTTTAATTTAGTGCATGGGGAAAGATAAGGGTCCAGTTTTAATCTGTGGCAGGTTGAAATCCAGTTTTTCCAATACCATTTATTAAAGAGGCTATCTTTCCTCCACTGAGGATGTTCACCTCCTTTGTCAAAGATGAGGTGGCTGAGTATATCTGGATTTATTTTTGTGTCTTCTAATCTGTTCCACTGATCCTCAGATCTGTTTCTTTGCCAGTACCATGCTGTTTTTATCACAGTGGCTTTGTAGTATAGTTTCAAATTGGGAATTGTTATATCCACTGCCATGTGTCTGTTGCCTAGAATGGCTTTTGCTATTCTAGATCTCTTATGGTTCCAAATGAATTTTTTTATTCCTTTTTCTAGTTCTGTGAAATATAGTGTTGGAATTTCAATTGGCACTGCATTGAATCTGTATAGCAGTTGTGGTAGTATGGCCATTTTCACTATGTTGATTCTTCCTACCCAGGAGCAGGGGAGATCTTTCCATTTTCTTATATCCTCTTCCATTTCTTTTTTTCAGAGTTCTGTAATTTTCAGTAGGGAGGTCTTTTGCTTCTTTTCTTAGATTGATTCTTAGATCCTTAATTTTTTTTGGATGCTATTATGAAAAGAATTATTTCCCTAATTTGTTGCTCAGTGAGTCTGTTATTTGTGTACAAAAATGCTATTGATTTTTGGGTGTTGACCTTGTATCCAACTACTCTACTAAAAGTGTCAATTAAGTCTAGAAGTCTTTTGGTGGAGTTTTTTGGGCCTTCAATGTAGAGGGTCATATCATCAGCAAATAATAACAGTTTAACTTCTTCCTTTCCTATCTTTATTGCTTTAATTTCTTTCTCTTCTCTAATTGCGTGGCAATTATTTTCCAAAACTATATAGAAGAGCAGTGGTGATAATGAGCATCCTTGTCTTGTTCCTAATTTAATGTGAAGGATTTCATTTTTTGGCCATTTAATATGATGTTGGCTGTTGGATTTTCATAGATAGCCTTTATTAAGTTGAGATATAGACCATCTATTTAAATTTTTTGCAGGGTTTTTATCATGAACGGTTGTTGAATTGTGTCAAATACTTTTTATGCATCTGTTGAGATCATATGGTTTTTGTCCTTGACTTTGTTAATATAGAGTATTACATTTATTGTCTTGCGTATGTTGAACCACCCTTGCATTCCTCGAATAAATCTGACTTGGTCAGGATGTATGATCTTCCTGATAATCCTCTGTATTCTGTTTGCTCATCTCTTATTAAGGATTTTTGCATCTGTATTCATTAAGGAGATTGGCCTGTAGTATTTTGTTGTTGTTGTTGTGTCTTTCCCTGGTTTAGGAATCAAAGTGATACTTGCTTCCAGGAATGAATTTGGAAATATTGCTTTCCTTTCAATTTCATTGAAAAGTTTGAAGAGTAATGGCAGTAGTTCCCTAAATGTCTTGGAAAATTCAGCAGTGAATCCATCAGCACCTGCGCTTTTCTTTGTTGGTAAGTTTAAAATTACATTTTCAATTTCACTGATTGTAATTGGGGTGTTTAAAGTGTTTTTTTCTTCTTTGTTCAACATTGGTAATTCATAAGTATCTAGAAATCTGTGCATTTCTTCTGTGTTTTCCATTTTATTAGAGTACAGGTTCTCAAAGTAGGTATGGATGATCCTCTGGATTTCTATTGGATCTGTTGTGCCTTCACCTTTTTTATTCCTGATTGCATGGATCTGAGCCTTTTCTTTCCTTTTTTTGATAAGATTAGCTAAGGGTTTGTTGATTTTATTTATTCTTTAAAAAAACCAACTCTTTGTTTCATTCATTTTTTGTATCATTTTCTTAGTTTCCATTGCATTGATTTCTGCTCGAATCTTTATAATTTCCTCTCTTGTTCAAGCTTTGGGTTTTTCTTGCTCTTGTTTTTCTAGGAGTCTAAGATTCATTGTTAGGTTGTTGATTTGAGCCCACTCTGTTTTCCTAGTGTGAGCATTCAGTGCTATGAATTTTCCCCATAGAACTGCTTTCATTGTGTCCCATAGATTCCTGTATGTTGTATTGGCATTTTCATTTAATTGTAAAAACTGTCTCATTTCTTCATTAATTTACTCTGTAATTCATTGATTGTTCAGGAGACTTTTGTTCAGTTTCCATGTGCTTCTGAAGTTCCTACAATTTCTTGTGCTATTGATCTCCACCTTGATTGTACTGGGATCTGATAATATACAGGAGTTAACTTCAATTCTTTTGCATTTATTCAGACCTGTTCTGTGAGCTTGTATGTGGTCTATCTTGGAGAATGATCCATGTGCAGACAAAAAGAATGTATATTCTGATTTTGTGGGGTGGAATGCTCTATAGACATCTATTAAGTCCATGTGTTCCAACGCTTGGTTCAGTTCTAGTATTTAATTGTTGATTTTCTGCCTAGAAGATCTGTCAATTTGTGATAGTGGAATATTTAAGTCCCCCACTACAATTGTATTAGTGCTTATTTGGTTTTTCATGTTACTTAACATTTGTTTTATATAGTTGGGGGCACTGATATTTGGTGCATATATGTTTATGATTGTCATCTCTTCCTCCTGAATTTTTCCCTTTACAAGGATGTAGTGGCCTTCATCTCTTTTAATCAGTATTGGTTTGAAATATACTTTGTCTGCAAGTAAGATTGCTACTCCTGCTTTTTTCTGGGCTCCTGACACATGGAGAATTGTTTTCCATCCTTTCATTTTCAGTCTATGGGCTTCCTTTTGCACTAGGTGTGTTTCTTGTATACAACAGATTGTTGGATTTGTTTCTTAATCCATTCTGCCAGTCTGCTTCTCTTGATTGGTGAATTGAGGCCACTAACCTTGATGGTTACAACTGATATGTTATGACTTATTATTGTGACGTTATTGTTCTTTTGTTGACTCTTTTTACTTTTTCTCCCCTCTCCTTTTAGTTTCTTGCCCTGCCTATTTGATTTGGTCTTTTGGATGGGCCTCATGATATTGTGACCTTCATTGTCCTTTTCTAGGATATTGTTTAGAATTCCTTGTAGTGATGGTTTGGTGTTCATGAAGTTTCTCAGGTGTTCTTTGTCGTGGAATTATCTTATTTCCCCATCCATTTTAAAAGAGAGTTTTGCAGGATACATCAGTCTAGGTTGGAGGTTGTTTTCTTTTAGGACTTGAAATACCTAACTCCAGGCTCTCCTGGACTTAAGGGTTTGTGCTGAAAAGTCTGCTGTGCTTCTAATGGGCTTTCCTTTGCATGTGATTTGGTTTTTTTGTTTGTTTGTTTTTGTTTTTTCTCTTACTGCTTGTAGTATTTTGTTCTTCTTTTGGATTTCTGGGATCTTGTTTATTACATATCTAAATGTAGATTTTTTTATCATGGCTACTTGGAATTCTATATGCCTCACTTATCTGTATGTCTAATTCTTCCTTTCTGTTTGGGAAGTTTTCTGTCATTAATTCTGTGAAGAGCTTTTTTAAGTCATTTGTCTTTTCTCCTGCTATTTCATGGATTTCTATCAGTCTTATGTTATTTTTCTTTGCATCATGTAGAAGTTGTTGGATCTATTTCTCATGATCCCTTACTGTTTTTGAGAGACCTCTCTTTTCATGGTCACTTACTGCAATCCTATCTTCTATATCTGAAATTCTATCTGTGCAATCTTTTATTGTGTTGTGTACACTTTCAATAGAGTTTTTAATCTCCTGGATATCTGTTTGAATTTGTTTTATGGATTCCATTTCTTTCCTCTTTTGGGCATTCATTGTTTCTATTTCTTTCTTATGCGGAGTCTTCATGGCTTTTCTCATGGTCATGAGCTTATCTATGTTTTTGTCAGTTTCTGTTCTAGAGTCTCGAATCATGACTTCCATTTTGCTCACCATCTCTTTCGTTACCTGGGAAATTATTTCTGATTTGAATTTTTCTAGAGCCTGATTGATCTGTTATTTTGTTACCTCCTGTGCTATAGGTCCAGGGTGTCCTGCTGGTTCACTATCAGATTTTTCATCTTCATTTGTCCTACTGTTTGCCATTGGTGAACTGGAAGTCTGTCTTTGTGTCTTGCTGAATGAGGTGTTTTCTCATTTTTATTTTTGTTGTTGGGTTGTCCTTTGTTTAATTTCTGGGTTATCACTCAAATCTTACTGTTACAGTTGTGCTTTAGCTTTTGAGTCTCTAATAACTCATAGATATCCTTATTTTCATAATATCTGAGAAAACAACTCATTAAATAAATCACAATCCTTTATCCCAATTGATACATTCAGCACCCCAATAGAATCAAGCACAGATTGCTAATTGACCACTCGTGACAGTCATTAATCTATCACCTTTAAACCATGTGAATTAAATTAATATCAGGAAGCAGCCCAAAATATATTTGTAGTGAATACACTTTTCAATATAGTATCTTTACCATTTAGGATGGGGGTTTAGACTGAGTCAGGACAAGAGGAGTACATATGTGAAAGAATTGAAGATGGTTTCAAGTGAAGCCAGAAGACATAGAATGACCATATAATCTTTATGAAACTATAAACTTCAAAGAGGATAGACAGAGTGCAGGAATAAGAACAAGAATATATCCCCTTAACAGTAACAGGGGCTCTCCTTCCTTTGAAGCTACGGAGCCATGAGTGAGGTAAAATGATGGGAGAAAAGAACATAAAGAAAAAAAGAAAAAATGATAAAAGAAGAAGTCTGAGTTAGGGCAGGAAGAGGAATAAAAAGGGAGATGAGGGATAATATGGTGGAGCAAGAGACTGAGTTGGAGAAAGAGGACAGAAAAAAGAAAGAAATTGCAGGGTGGAATGAGGAAAAGAAAAAAAAGAGAATTTGAAGGGCCTCTTTCAGACTATGTCTCTGTTGTCATATTATACCACGTATACAGCCATATGTAGAACCAAATTCCCTGATCTCAGCTAGCCAATGGCAGTTCCATGCGACTCAGACTGACCTCAGTCCACAAGGCCTAAATTGAGATTCCCAACTCGCAGGATTGAACTCCACACAGTTTTATTACAGGTTTCCCCTGCCCTTTCTTTACAGATGTTTAAAGTTGGGAGCCAGGAAAATACCCTTTATGACCACCTATGCTTCTGCAGAGTGGATCCAAGGACTTGCCCAACCAGGGGGTTTGAGAACTGGCAGGGGGAGTCAGGTTGTGGAGTGTTTCAGGGGCACCCATGCAGCTACCTTCCTTGCTGGAGTTGGTGGCATGCAGTCGGACACCTCGGGTGGGCCCAAGCAGTCAGTGGGAGAGATCTCCAGCTGGCACACAGTTGGGGAGGTCGCGGACCCACCGGGTGGGCCCACGTGGTGGAAGAGACCTCTGGGGTCCTTCCTTTCTGGAGATGCTGGTGCACAGTCGGGGAGGTGGCAGACCTGCCGGGTGGGCCTGAGCAGGTGGTAGGAGAGACCTCTGGGGGCCTTCCTTGCTGGAGTTGGTGGCACACAGTCAGACCTCCTGGGTGGGCCCAAGCAGGTGGTGGGAGAGATCTCCAGGGACCTTCCTTGCTGGAGTTGCTGATGTGCAATTGGGGATGTTGTGGACCCACCAGGTAGGCCCAAGTGTTGGAAGAGACCTCTGGCATTCCTTGCTGGAATTGCTGGTGCCTAGTCGGGGAGGTCATGGACCTGCTGAGTGGGCCTGAACAGATGGCAGGAGAGATCTCTGGGGGCCTTCCTTGCTGGAGTTGCTGGGGCACAGTCAGGAGGTCGTGGACCCACCAGGTGGGCCCGAGCAGGTGGCATGAGAGATCTGTACCTCACTTTATATACAAAATTAACTCAAAGTGAACTCAAGATCTAACTATCAGAGCTAAAACTGTAAAACCTGAGATTTGATTTAGGTTTCATGTTTATGATACCAAAGGCATGCTATTCCAGGAAAAAAAAAAAAAAACATAAACTGGATTTTATCAAAATTAAAAATTTTGTCTTTCACCGGACACTATTAAGTAAGTGAAAAGACAACTCACAGCATTGGAGAAAATATTTGTAAATCATTTATCTGATAAAGGATTATTATGTATAATGTATACAAACTAAAAAACTGAAGCCCCAAAATGGGCAAAAGAATTCAAGAGACATTTCTCCAAAGCAAATATAAAGATAGTCAATAAGCACATGGAATGATTAGCAACTTTGTTGTCATTAGGAAAGGTAAATTAAAATATCAATGAGGTACCACTTTCTACCCAGTTTGATGATTGTAGTAACAATAAACAAAAAAACTGTAAGTGTTGATGAGAATAGGGAGAGATTGGAATCCTTGTACAGTATATTGCTGATGGGAATGGTGTAGCTATAATGGATTAATAATTCCTCAGAAAGTTGCATGTAGAATTATTATGACTTGGCAATTCCACTCCTGGGTATATACTCAAAATATTGACAAAATTTTTTATGCAAATGTTTATAGTAGTATTATTTTAATAGTCAAAATATTAAAAGAATGCAAATATCCATCAATTAATAAACAAAATGTGTATAGCCATAAATAGTATATTAGTCAATCATAAAAAGGAATGAAGTGTTAGTACATGCTGCTTATCAATGAAACTTGAAAAATATTATACTATTTAAACAGAAAAAATAGGTCACACGTTATGTGATTCTATTTCACATTAAATTTCCAGAATATGTAAATACCAGTAGAGACAAAAAGCCAATTAGTGGCTTCCATGCCTGAGAGGAGAGAAGAAGGAATAGGAATCATTTTCATTAGGTCCAGGGGAGATTACAATGTTTTGATGCTAGTTATAGCTGATGAGAGTACAATATTGTGATTACACTAAATGCCACTGAATTGTACACTTTAAAAATGTCTAATTCTGTGCTATGTGAGTTTTATCCAAACCAAAATAAGTACATCATAGATAGAAGGACTTCAGGTCTCTAGAACTATATAAAACACAGAACCAAATGTCTACTATATATTGGTCATGTATCAAGTATAGGGGTTAAGAGTTTCCTTACAGTGGTCCTGCGGGTATGTATTATCCCTCTCATATTTATTATCATCCTAATTATCAAGGTAAGAAAAATGAGTGGTTTAATAACATGCACAATAGCTCATTTAATGAAATCTCACAGAAAAAAAGCTATTAGCCTATGATATTGAGTGATATCTTAACTCTATTTCTGCTTGAAATTCCACATACTCTAAGTAAATCAGGGAAAATTAAGATTTGTGCCTTCATCAGTTCCCATTTTAGAATTCATTTTAATTGCAAAAAGAACTATAACAGCATCTCATAGATGGTGTCAGGACCTTTGGCTTTACTGGTACACACAAATTTCACTATAATTCTTAGTTCTCAAAACACTTTCAAGAAAGAAACTTTATTGTCCTCCATACTAGAGTATTGAAAAAAGTGGAATTATGCAAGCCTGATTCCTTTTCTTTCTCCCATGCTGTCTTTCCCCTATATCTTTTCCACATAGAGCTGTATGGTGGGCATTGGCTAGATAACATCAGGCAAATCAATGAAATAACATTTTAAGACCAAATCTCACTTTCTAGTGACTAAAAATCTCTTCTAAAATGTCTTTCCGAATTAAACCACATTTTGTTTCTACCCCAGACTTTCTTTACACCTATACATGTTTGCTGAATTATTACTTGTCAGTACTTATAAAACATATGTTAACTAACTGGAATTCATCTGTTCAGCAATATAATAAGGTTAGGGTGTTGATGTCATAAAATATCTGGGTTAGACAAACCCAGATTCAAATCCTAGCTCCATTAAGGTGTGAGCCTGGGAGATAACTTGGACTTTATGAATCTTCCTAGTTGTAAATTAGAAACAATAATACCTAACTTCCAGATTGTTATGAGGACAGAATGAAATAATATGTGCACAAAAATCTAGTACAAAGGCTAACAGAGTTATCACTTGAAAAGAATAATTTTCTCCCTTCTTGCCTTCCATGTATTTCTTAAACTTACTACTACTCTTTAGCCTGTAATTTGCTTTAGCATCAGGACCTAGTTTTAATTAAAAGCATCAGGACAGAGATCTTACATAAATGGACAATCAGGTATGTGATGAAAATGCACACAAATACTTCCTACCCAGGTTTTCTGACAATGTCCCCAGCAGGGCTTCTAGGTCACTCAAATATATCACCTTCACAGATGCCCACATTTTCACTACAGACAACACCACAGAGTAAAGTCTCATACATCTAAAAACAAAATCTGACATCAAATAAGGGGAGAAGCTACATGCTAAGACACAGGCACATTAGCTAGAGGCACCAACTCACCTGCCAAAACCAGCTCCCCTGTAGCAGGATGAGGCTTGAGCGCAGGAGCTCCAGGAGCACATTGTTCCGTGTGAGGAACTCCATGAAGGCCAGCAAGGCTGCCAAAAAGGAGACCAAGGCCAGCAGCTGGTGTACAAAGATGTCTAATATTTCCCGGCCATGAGTATGGTTTTGGAAGATAAAAGCTAATAGACGAAGAAAAAAATGTCTTTTTCAATGAAACACAAGGCTATCCAATGTCTTTCTTTCTCCCTGTCTCTCTTTTCATAGAACTTTATACACATATATGCACAAGTGTTCAAAGATCAGGTTCCCAATAATTCTAATAATAATAATGATTTTTTTCATTCTTAGAGTCATCACTACTTTTTTCAGAATGGAATTTACGAAAATATAATCTTGCTTTTCCCTTCTTTAATATTTAATCTATCCTCTAATGCACCATGACACTTTCAACTAACTATATTTCAAAGCATTATCTATTTAAAATAATAAATAATAAACATAACAGGATGGGGAGCTATAATTAAGGCATATGTATGATGAATAAGCTGAAGACAAAGACTTATTGAAGTAATTCAGTCCATTGGAGGAAGTAAATGCATACATAAATTATAAAGGTGGATAATTGATAGATATAACCCTTCAGAATCTCAATAAGTCATAACAAACTGGGAATTGCCTTTCCAGGAAGTAGTAACTAGCTGAATTTTTCTTCATTTCATGGATAGAGTTTAGTTTCATCTAAGCCTTTTCATTCAAAGCAGCAAAGATATTCACTCAAAATATAGCAACACCGAGATAATGAGAATCGTTCTATTATATTTGGTGTCCCTTTATGTAGCCCTTGTTCTCAAAGAGGAACAAGGAAAATTCTTATCTTCAAATGTAAGAGACAAGGGGGAAAGCTAGCAAGTGACTGCTTCATAGTCATTTGGGGCTTTTGTACTTCCATAATAAATCTATTTCTTACCTGTGTAGTAAATAAAAATAAGTCATTAAATATTTGTGTACTTTGTCTCGCTAAAGTAAACAGGAAAATCAGCTGAACAAAAACAAACTAATTTTTATAAACCTCTGAAAATTAAAATCTCATATTTTTGTAGTTGCCCTACTTACCATGTTTAGTGGGAGAGTTTTACTATACTAATACTTTAGAAGCTGGTTAATAGAAAATGAAAGGTGTCTTGCTGTGAGTAATTGCTCCATTTCAGGATATTTATGGTCCACCTCTTAAAAATGAAAAAATTATGATATCCAAGTCAACCAGGAGTTAAGGAACCACTGCAGATAATTCCTTAAGAAAGGTATGAAATGTGAATAAAGCATATCTTGATTATGCTTGCCCCATTCTACTAAATGAATCAGTAAGGAAGGAAGATCTTTGGCCTCCTGCCTAGGATACCCAAATGTCTCACTATGGCGCAGCTACATGATCCTATAAATCAAAGCTGCACTAAAATACTAAAGACCTTTCATTATAAATGCCTGCACAAATGTCTTCTAAGAGAGAAAAGGTGCAGAAAAATACTCATACTTACTCTCCACAAATAATGCATTTGACAGCATTAACTTGGGTAAGGAGACTGGAAGTGAACTGATGGTGAAACATAAGATATTAGCCACACCCAGCAGCCCAAAGAAGAAATACATGGTGCAGTGATGCCAGCCCATGAGTTGGTTCCACTGGCCGTCTTTATATAAAATCAGGTAGGGTCCTCCAGAAATAAATTGTTCCCCAAGCATGCCTGAAAAGGAACATACAATAATTTTAGTAACCTTCTCCATAATTATACCTCGCATGCATAAAGGCACAGGAGGACTGTTCCAATCTGCTGTTATTTTATGTCACTGATTCCTTCTCTCTGAGTTGTTCCCTAACATGCCAGCAATGATGGTTTAGGCTTTTTTTTTAGGTTCAAATAATCAATTTTGGTCAAAATTGCCAATTTATTCAAACAGCTATTTCAGATCTAAAATACTAATGATTTTAGTTTAATTGTCTATTCCATTTTAATGACTAAGTTAAATCTTGAATGATTTAAGGTTTTGAATGTGTGCATTCAGCCCTATGGAGACTATTTCTTTATAGATATTACAAACTAAGGAATTGTCTTTGTTTCCTCAACAAAATTTTTTTTTAAATTTCTGCTTTCCCTAACTGAAGATGAAAAAGAAGGTCCAGACAAATGTGCCGTCTGATGGCCCAAGCAATTTAATTTTCTTTGAGATGTTTCATTATTTGCTAACCTATTGAATGAATTAATTTACTATTTATTTATTTGTTTATTTATTTTAGAAGTGACAAAGTTCATTTGAAAAAGAAAAAGTGAAGAGTGAGAGAGAAACTGGCTCTGCAGAGTGAGCTTAGGCTGAATAAAAGGAAAAAGCAAAATAAAAGTACACCCTGAAGAAAGCACTGCAAGATATCATGAGGAAAGCCAAGATAGCAATCTTTTGTTGTAATCCACTGAATGTAGCAAGGAAATTTCCTCTTGCAAATGGTTACTCTAATTTATGGCCATAGCAAAGTCCTATTGTCATGGAGAAACCATGAAAATTTTTAATGAGAAAGTGGGAAGCTTCATCTTGTGCAAAAAAAAAAAATTAATGGGACTCTAAAATCAGAACATTTCATAGAATCCGCATTATTGAGGGTTTCCCAAATGCACATGATTATTTTGGTGTCATTTGAAAAACGGTTTCTGACAGTTTTTTGTTTCAAGAATTAAAACAATTGATGATAACATTATTTCAAAGGTTCCAACAAATCTTTTAAAGAAATTCACCTTGACTGGCTGGACAAATTAATTAACTATTGTGTCTAATTCATTAAAGAATAGGCTTTTGTAGAAACATAAAGTACCACTTTCCTAACAGATTATATCAGATAAAAGTTACAATTAGAATATATATTAAGAACTACAAAATTCTTTATAGCAATTTTTTTATTTTGTATGTTGAATCTTCTTTTTACACATGGAAATACCCCAAAGAAGAAAATAGAACAAAGAAATGGTATACTCACCAGTTAAGGCCATGATAACTATTATAATTCCCTCCAAAATTTCCATTTGACGGAATAATGCTTTAGAACCAAGGTAGAAAGTCCTCTTTTGCTTTTTGCAAACGTACTTCAGAATACTCTTTGAACTCCACCAAAAACCCATGATAAAGAAGAAGCTTCCAGGGAGAACATGACCTTTGAAACTTCCCATGGTCTAAAAATAAGAATAAAGATAACAATGTACAGAAAGAAGACCTTTCCTTTTTGGAATTGGCAAAATATTTCTTGTCTACATAAAGTACACTACCTTATGATTATTATGGGCACATGGTACATCCCACTGTATATCAACATCAGAAAAAGAAAAGAAAAGCAAACTTCACATTTGTTGAATGTTTTCCATGTAACAAGCATGATGTCAAGTGTTTTATGTCATATTTATAACCTTATTTTTACAACATGCCCATGCATGAGAGAGTATTAGTCCAATTTCAATTAAGATACTGGCTTAAAAATTTAATGACTTGTTCATAAAGTCTTTTCCTATACCAATGTCTTCCAGAGTTCTGCCTAACTTACCTCAGTAGCACGGGAACTAGCAGAAAGAATCAACAACTGGGATCTCATCTTACTAAAAAGCTTCTGTACTTCAAAAGAAACCATTAGCAGAACTAAGAGACAATCTACAATGTGGGAAAAAATTTTTACCAGCTGTACCTCAGACAAAGGACTATTATCAAGGATATATAAAGAACTCAAAACATTCAGTCCCCCCAAATATAAAGACCCGATCCAAAAATGGGCATCCGAAATGAACAGACATTTCTCATACAAAGAAGTAAAAGCAGCAAGTAAATATATGAAAAAATGTTCCACATCACTGGTCATCCGAGAGATGCAGATGAAAACAACACTGAGATTCCACCTCACCCCACAAAGAATGGCTGCTATCAAGAAATCACACAATAACAAATGTTGGCGGGGTTGTGGGGAGAAAGGAACCCTCCTCCATTGTTGGTGGGAGTGCAGACTAGTGCAACCACTATGGAAATCAATATGGAGATACCTCAAAGAGCTTGGACTGGAGGTTCCATTTGACCCAGCCATCCCTCTGTTGGGTATCTTTCCAAGAGAACTAAAAGAATCATATCACAGAGAAGTATGTGCACCCATGTTTATAGCGGCACAGTTTGTAATAGCTAAATCTTGGAAACAACCTATTTGCCCATCCGTTGGAAACTGGATAAAGAAGTTGTGGTTTTTCTATAAAATGGAATATTACTCAGCCATAAAGAGCGAGAGAATAGATTCATTCATAGGAAAATGGATACATATTGAAGATATACTCCTAAGTGAAATAAATAAGTCCCACATGTGTAAATACCAAATAGTTTCCCTGGTGTGAATATTCTGCAACAATGCATAAGATTCTAATAAGATTACTGACATTTAGAAATGGGAGGAAAGGAGCTAAAGGTGTAGGGAAGGTGTGATACGTAGGGGAAGAACAAAAAGGGAAAAGAAAAAAATGTGAGGGAATGAAAAGATGAAAATAAAGTGTTTGTAGATGGGGGTGAAGGGAGGGCAGAGGTAAGGGGAAAAAAAATGAGAATCAAGACTTGCCATGTAAAGGTACATGATCCCAACAATGAATGTAACTGTACTGTATCCCTAAATGTACCAATAAACTCAATAAAAAAAAATTTAATGACTTGCCCAGGTCTCATAACTATTAGGCAAAACTTTAGTGTTTTTAAACACAGAACTCAAAAGATTTCTTTAAAAGATAGTGTGTACTTTGTCATACATCTGAACTTTAATCATATTTAAAAGTAATACAAAAGTTTATCCATATGTTTAAAATTTGAAATAATTTGAAATTGCATACAAAGAAATGTTTTCACTAGATAAGTTCAAAGCATCAAAGATCAAATTGTGAAAGAGTGTTCATCAAATATTTTTGTGTTCCTCTTCATACCTTCCCAGTCTCTCTTCTTGTTGGACTGGAAACATTTTTAAGTTCTGGCTAACCTCAGAGAACACACCCTCTTGAACATCCTGCTTCCTCATTTGTCTGTTGTGCCATAGATTAGGTGAGAATCACCTTGCTATCCCACACACCAAGGTACAAACCCCAGTCATGTACCACCTGCTCTGAGAACCAAAACCAACAGAGTGCCTTATTTGTTTTTATGGTAATAGAGATGGGCAGCAATAATATAACTGATAAAATTCTAAGACAATAAGCCAGTTGCTGTCATACAGGGAGATTGTGACAGGTATCAGAGTTGAATCTTAGTCATAACTGAAATTGCAATAGGAGATGACAGAACAAACATGTTGTACACTGACTTCATTTAGAATTATACTAATCTTTGTGTGCATTGTACAGTAGGAACTCAAGTACTTCAGCTACCTATTAGAAGACAGACACTGCCTCTGCCTAAGCAAATGGAACAAATGGGAAAACAAAAATGTCAGAATTATTGAAGTATAGCCCTTACTAATGAAATGATTACAATTTCTTTGAGAATTGTTAGCAAGACTTGCACATGTAAATGGGAATAGGGTTCCATAAGAGAAAGGTATATGGTGGATGTAATTCTAAAACAGTATAGAGGATGAGGAACCCATGATGACCAGGGTACAGTGGAAAAGCAGCATCAAAACAATTGAATGCATCCTAAAAAAAAATAGTAAGAATGCAGAAATAAGAGTTTTGATCTGCAAGAGAGTTTCTCAATCACTTGAAGTCTGGCCCCACCCCATCATCTACTGGAAAAAGGATGAGTGACTCATTACAGATTATACTGCCAAGATGCAGGAGTATTATTTTAATAAAAGCATGTTTTGATTTGCATTTGTCTGATGATTAATGATACTGTGCATTTTTCATATACATGTAGGCCACTTTTTGAAAAAGCCTACATAGATTTTTTACATATTTGTTCAACCAAATTAGTTTTTTTTTTTTTTGCTAGTGAACTGAGTTTTTCAACTATTCTCTGTATTAATTCCTTGTTAGATACATGATTTATAGATATTTTGGCTCATTCTGAAGGTTGTCTCTTTACTGTCTTCATTGTTTCTCTTGCTGTGCAGAAGTTTTTAGCTAGATGCTATTCCTTTTGTTCATTTTTGCTTTTGTTGCCTGTACTTTGGGGGTTTTACAAAAAAATCACTTTAACCCAATTATAATAGCTTTTTCAAAATGAAATAACAGGGGAAATAAGCAAGGAGAAGCCTCTATTTGGCTCTGAATAAAAAAATGCTGGTATGGATATGGAGAAAGGTGAACTCTTATACACTGTTGGTTGGAATGTAAATTAGTGTAGCTATTATGCAAAACCACATGGAGGTTCCTAAAATACTTAAAGATATAAGTACTAGACTATCCAGCAGGCCTATGATTGGTTGTATATCCAAAAGAAGTAAAATCAGTATGTTGAAAGGATAGCCATATTCTTAGTTTATTGCAGCCTTATTCATAATACCCAGGGCATGGAATCAACCTATGTATCCAATAACAAATGACCAGACTTTAAGAAAATGTGGTACATACACAAAATGAAATCTCCAGTACCCCCCCAAATTATCAAAAACAAAATTTTAAAAATAAATAAGTTATATGGAAAACACTTTTTAAAGAACAAAAATAACTATATAATAAATTCTAACAGCCACCTAATGCCATCCTAGAATCACATAGAAATACATTGAAAAGCACCTTGCCACTTTTTATAACATTAAACACACATTTATCACTAAATCCAGTAATTCCACTGCTAAATATTTATCCAAGAGAAATGAAAATTGTGTTCACATGAATATTTGTATTTAGATGCTCACAGTAGCTTTATTCATAGTAACTCAAACCTATGAATAACCAAAATGCCCATAAACTAATGAATGAATAAACTATAATACATTTGTACAGTAAAAAGGAAAACACTACTGATCTATCAAAATGGGAATTAAAAAAGCACTTTGCTAACTGAAATGAACCAGACATAAAAGAGTACGTACTGCACAATTTTATTTATATGAAAGTTTAGAAAAGACAAACTTCAGTGATATACATCAGATCAGTAATGGCTAGAGGATGAGAAATGACTGCCAGGGATAGGAAGAAACTTCAAGGTGATGGAAATTTTGGTATATTGATCATGATAATTATATAACTGTGTACATTTGTCAAAAATTATCACATTGGCCGGAGATTTAGCTCAGCGGTTCTGTGGCCTGCCTTGCAAGCACAAGGACCTGAGTTCAATCCCTAGTACCAAAAAGAAAAAAAAAATCACATTGTTATCTTAGAAGGGATAAATTTTACTGCATATAAATTTAGACTTCAACTGAAAAGAAAAGAGAAGAATATTTGTCGCCTTTGCCATGGGTTGCAATGGCTAGAACTTTTGCACCTACCTCAGATTATAAAGATAAGGCCCATATATAAAGGCTGGGAATGTAGCGGTACAGGATCCCAGTAATGAATGTGACTGTACTGTATACCTAGAATGTACCAATAAACTCAATAAAAAGAAAAAAAAAGTCTGGGAGCAGTAAACCTGAAAAAGGCATATTCCTGGGTATTATGAATAAACAATTTTGTCTCTAAAATAACTATTTTATTAGAGATGCAAGTAAAATTTTACAGTGCATGACAAGAACAAAAAAATAGTCAAATCTATCTTGTACTTAAAACTTTATTTTCCTCATTGAGTTTATTGGTACATTTTAGGAATACAGTACAGTTACATTCATTGTTGGGATCTTGTACCTCTACATGACAGGTCTTGGTTCTCATTTTTTCCCCTTGTCCCTGCCCTCCCTTCACCCCTCCTCCCCTCCCCCTTTACAAACACTTAAAACTTTATCAAAATGATAGCTGGCATTTATGAATTGGTTTCTATATATCACTAGCCATTCATGTATAATTTCTCTGCATTTTAAATCATTTAATTCTCAGTTTTAGAGGCTCACATTCCAAGGTTGGGCAGCCCCGTTTGTCCAGCTGCTGGTGAGGGCCTGCCTCTTGCAGATGGCATCATGGTTAGAACAGGTGCAAAAGAATGCAATCATGTGGTGACACAGTAAGCAAGAGAGAAGGGGCCACATTTTCCTAACAGAGGTATCGAGAAGTAGCTGGTGGGATCCCTTTGTAGTAGCTTAGTTTAGTTGTTATAAATAGGCAATTTTAAAGCCTAAAATAAGGTCAGATGGAAGAGTTAAGCAAGAAGCCTGTTAAGCTTTAAAATTTAAAAGGAAATATATACCATAGCATGAGCTAAGATTAAAAATATCAACAAGAATTAAAATCAGGATAAGGGAATTAATGAAGGAGGGAGGGAAGCAGAGAGAATAAGGGAATTTTAAAAAGAAACAAGCTCCTGTATGTACATGTACCCATTCCCCAAGATGACTGTAAACTGCTTGCATTGTAAATATATACTAATAAAATAAAAAAGCAAGAAAAAAACAATATAAGTACTCAATAAAAATAATAGCAGTAGCAATAAAGAAAAGAAAATAGTCCACCCAGGTTAAGAACTAATTCAGTGACATACACCAATCTCAGAGATGCAAAGATAAACACAAAAAGAGAAGATAAAAGGTTAGAATGAGTAAGGACAGATGAAGACTCTTTCCTCCAGAAAAATGACTCATCCAGAATATGGTGATTTGGTTAGAAATCTGGATCTGAAGAGAACAGAGCATAAGATGTTTACTTTTCAAATTCTTTTTAAAATTCCAGTCCCTTCCCCTGCTCTGCTTATGTATATAAGATCAGAACAGAGATCCATGATTGGAATTTCTGCTTGGAATCCCCTGTAATAATAGATCTCTGTTATGAGCTTTCTCTTTTTATTTCCAATAAAATTGTTATAACTTTCTCATTTCATTTGCAACTTCATTCCTCATTGTTCATGAACTACAAACTGGGTTCATAGGGTAACATCATTAGAGGATCCACCAAGACCTGAGATAATAGGAAAAGGCCTTAAGGAGCTTTATTATCTTTTCATTTTGCAGTATGTTGTTGCAAAAATATGTTTTCATTTAGGAAGCACAACATGTCCCATGTGAAAACACGGGATTTTCTTGGCCATTTAAAAATGACTAGTGTAGCTTTTGTTCTAAAATCTGAAAGGACAGGTTTCACTGGCATAGTATGACTTCTTCCACACTCATGGAAGGGAATGTTGAGTTTGCTCTGTCTCATTTTGCCTTTCTGGTTTAATCCTCTGCTGGTGAGATAGCAGTTTTAGCTCTGGTTGCCCTTGCTCTAAATCTTTTAAGACTGAAGAGAATGATAGCTCTTGAGGGGAAATGTTCCACTAATTCACCAAGTGTTGAGGATAAAACTCTTTTACTGATAAGAAGTCTTAATTCCAACTTTCTCCTGCCACTTTTTTTTGTCCTCTCTTTTCTCTCTTGTGAAGGCATGATTTCACTATAGACCAGAGACACACTCTAAAAAAGTTCTTCTAGTTTCCAATTTATCTGACTTGCTGCCCTTAAGGTAGGGTTGGGAAATAGAAAGTATCTCCACACCCCCAACACACACACACACACACACACACACACACACACACACACACTCAGGAAGGACAGTTTGGCTGGGTGAACTGATTATACTTTTTAAAGTGTGGTAGTCCTAGCATAGGTGATTAAATTAACATCTTTTTAGAGGTCTACATGAGTAGAAGCAGCTTTAGGCGGAAAAGACACAAGTGAAAGCCAGGAACTACCTCTCTCTTGCCACAGTTTCTCTCTAGAGCATGTCACAAGGGTGACAAATGTTAAATGAGGGGTACATGTTCAACTGCCATTAGTATGAGCTGAGGGTACAAGGTAGGAGGCACATGGGCACTGGTAAGAATGGTATTCTGGCCAAGGCCACTTCCTTAAGCAACTCCAGTGACACTAACTCTGGACCTGGAGGCCTCTGAGCTGGAGGATTCCCCAAAGTACTAGTTTAGATGGGCAGGTAAATATGATGCCTCTCTCTGTTTGTTTTTCCAAATGGGAAAACTGATCTCAGCTGTATCCCATATGCCTTTGGATTGTTTACTAAATTACTGGGAGCTCATTTGACCATTAGAGTTTAAAGAAAGATCAACTGATCTCATTCTGCACAAAAGCTTTACTTGGCCTCATCTCTAAAAGTCAAAAATGGTCAGCTTAGGAAAGTATAAATTATGAAAAAAATCCTTCAATTAGACTAATTTTGTAAGAGAGAGGAAAACTGGTCAGAAGTTCTCTATGTCCAGGCATTTTTTTACTTTAACAGACAACCTCAAACTTCTTCAACGATGAAGGGCTCTTGGAATCAGACAGCTGTGTCTAAACCTTCTAGTCCATCCCCCAAATCCAGGCCATAAGAAGCCTACACAAAGGGACTTTATCCTCTTTAGGAGGTGAGTAGGGGGGAATTTGGTGTCTTCCAAGTCCATATCCCTTTTCTTTGACAGACTTGAGACAAATCAAGCAAGATTTAGGAAACTTCTGATGATCATGATAAGTATATGGAGACATTTCAAACTCCAGGAGGATTTAGCCAAATTTACCTATCTATCCAAGGCTCCTTAGAGAAACAGGTGATACTTAAAATAAATTTCTAAACCAAACTGCCCTGGACATAGGAGAAAAATTACAAAAGGAGTTATTTGGCTCTGATAGCTCATTAATCAAACTAGCCACTGAGGTCTTTTATAGCTGAGACCAAACAGACTGTCATCACTGTTCGAGAGTACTGGTTGACTCTAACTATAGAAAGGAGAGAACTTAATCTCCTTCCTGATTTGGGAGCTCCTATATCTGTTCTCCTCACCAATCCTGGCCTTCCCACATCAGTCAGTTTGACTGTCAGAGGTGTAACTACAAAATGTGTAGTTAGACAGTTTTCACAGCTACTTTGCTGTAGTTGAGATGATTTTTTATTTTCACATGCCTTCCTAATTATGCCAGAAAGCTCAATGCCCCTGCTAGGGTGAGATATCTTATCCTTCTTAAATAACATCATTTACATGCATCACAAAATCAGCACTCTGTTTTCCTCTAACGGAGACAGAGGTTAATCCAAAAGACTGGGCAACACAACTGGTAGTTCTTCCTTATTAGGCCAAACTTGTACTCATTCATTCAGATGAGGGGACAAATCTAGGACTCAGCTGGTTACAATCCCTACCTCAATCCCTGAAAGACATCAACTAGACCTGGCTCTTTCCTCTAATTATGCCCATTTGTTTTTTATTCTGCTCCTTATTTTTATACAGTACATTATTAATCTCTTAGTTAAATTTGTTTATTCCCATCCAAAATCTGTGAAACTCCAAATGGTCATACAAATGGAACCAGTGATAAATGTTCCAGACTTCCCTTTCTGAGGTTCACAGGACTGACTCTCTGAAGAGGACCTATAGCTGCTGAATTCCAACCCAATCTCTATTGAAGGCTTCTTTGATTTAGCTCTCTGGAGAAAATCTCTACCTTCTCCTCTAACATTGACCATTCTCAGCAACAAGCAGCCAGATCCATCTATTCACCCTTTCTACCCTAGCAGCAGTTAAGGACACTTCTTCAGAGGGGGAATATAGCAGTGAGGAAAGAGGTTAGGGTGTGGCAAACCCTAGGCAAGTGGGTGTGACCTGTCACTCATGGGGATGCAGGAGACATGCCTGCAAGCCCTGTACTAGGAATCAATAAGAAATTGCTATCTTCATTTAGAAATGGGAAGAAAGGAGCTAAAGGTGTAGGGAAGGTGGGATGTGTAGGGGAAGGGTAATAAGGGAAAAAGAAAAAATGTAAGATAATGAAAAGATGGAAATAAAGTGTTTGTAGATGGAGAGGGGGAGAGGGGGTGAAGGGAGGGCAGGGACAAGGGGAAAAAATGAGAACCAAGACATGTCATGTAGAGATACAAATTCCCAACAATGAATGTAACTGTACTGTATCCCTAAAATGTACCAATAAACTCAATTAAAGCTGCAAAAAAAAAAAAAAGAAATTGCTATCTTCAATACTCATGTTATTTGTGTATAGGGATACTAATGATTTTTGGAGATGACTTTGCATCTAGCTATGATACTGAACTTGGTTATTAAATCTAGTAGTCTATTGGTGGAGTTTTGGTTTGGGGGACTTCTATGTAGATTATCATGTCATTCATAATTAATGATAATTTAAATCCTTCCTTTCCTATCCTTATTTCTTTCCTTTGTCTAACTCCTCTGGCTAGTGTTTATTGAGTAGGAGTGGTGACAGTGGATATCTTTGTCTTGTTCTTGATTTTTCAGTTTTTATCCATTTTAGTGTGATGTTAGCCATTGGTTTATCACAAATACCTTTTATCAAATTGAGATAAAGGTTACCTATTCCAATTTTCAGTAGGGTTTTTCCTTTTCTCATGAATGAGTGTTGGGATTTGTTAATTTCTTTTGCATCTATTAAGATGATCAAATGGTTTCTCTCTTTGGCTCTTTGACATAGAGCAATAAATGTATTGATTTCCATACTTTGAATCATCCCTACCTTCCTGGGAGGAACTCTACTTGGTCATAGTGTATAACCTTCTTGATGATTTGCTGCATTATGTTTGCCAGTATCTTGTTGAGGATTTTTGAGTCTATGTTATTTATGGAGATTGGCTGTACTTCACTTTTGGTTGGCTCCTTCTCTGGTTTTGGTATCAGGGTAATGCTTCCATGTAGGAATTAATTTGGGAGTATTTCTTTCCTTGCAATTTTATTACAGACTTTGAGAAATAGCAACATTAGGTCTTTTCCAAATTTCTTGTAGAATTCAGCAGTGTATGCATCAGTCATGTGATTTTCTTTATTGGTAGGTCTTCAATAACATCTTCAGTTTCAATTGACATATTGATTTCTTTTGAATTTATGTATCTTCTTAACTCATCTTTGGTATTTCATCTGTATCTAGAAAGCTGTCCATTTCGTCTCTGTTTTTCATCTTGTTAAAATGCAGATTATATTTATTGGCATATTTTAGGTATACAATACAAATACATTTATCATTGGGATCTTGTACCCTTACATGTATCTTGGCCCCCTTTTTCCCCATTCCCCTGCCCTCACTTTACTCCCTCCACCCTTCCCTGTTTACAAAGACGTTATTTCCATTTTTTCCTTTTCTCATGTTTTTTTCATTTCCTTTCTTTCCTTTCCCCAACACCTCCCAATTCCTCTACTCCTTTAGAAGTTTGTTTGCTGTATCACTTATTGTACATTTTGATCTTTATTTACCCTTTTAATTTTTCACACCAGAGAAACTATTCAGTATTTACATGTGTGTCCCATTTATTTCATTTAAAAGTATGGCCACAATGTGCATTCATTTATCTATAAATGTCTCTAGTTTCTCATTCTTTATGGCTGAGTAGTACTCCATTTTATTAAAACACACACACACATACACACACACACACACACATCACACATATCTTCTTTATCCAGTCTCCAATTGATAGGCAGTTGGGCTGTTCCCAAGTTTTAGCTATGAAAAACTGTGTTACTATAAACATGTCTGCACATATATTACTGTGGTATGATTCTTTTAATTATTTTGGGAAGATACCCTGCAGAGGAATAGCTGGGTCAAATGGAACTCTAATCCTACCTTTTTTGAGATATCACCATATTGGTTTGCACAATGGATGCACAAGTCTGCATTCTAAGCAACAATAGAGAAGTTTCCTGTCTCTTCACAACCCCACCAGCATTTGTTATTGGTTGATTTCATGATAGCAGCTATTCTTTCTGGGGTGAGATGGAATCTAGTGCTGTTTTCATCTGCAACTCTCAAATGACCAGTGATGTTGAACATTTATTCATGTTTATTTCCTGCTTTTACTTGTTTGTCTGAGCAATGTCTGTTCATTTGAGGTGCCCATTTTTAATTGGATCTTTATATTTGAGGGGATCAGACTTTTTTAAGTTCTTTATATATTCTAGATAGTAGACCTTTGAGTTGTCTCTTATCTCTGTTAGTGGTTTCTCTTACAGTTGCAGAAGATTTTTAATAAGATCTCAGTTGTTGATTCTTTGTGCTAATTCCCATGCTTTTGATGATTTTTTCATAAAGTATTTCCTATGCCAAGGTCTTTGAGAGTTCTCTGTAATTTATCTTCCAGCAAGATTAGTGTTTCTGTTTTAATGTTTAGATCATTAATTCACTTCAATTTTAGTTTAGTGCATGGTGAAAGATAAAGGTCTAGTTTTAGTCTTTGGCAGGTTGAAATCCAGTTTTTCCAACAACATTTATTAAAGAGGCTATCATTTCTCCACTGAGGATGGTTGGCTCCTTTGTCAAAGATGAGGTACCTGAGCATGTCTGTATAGCAGTTTTGGGGGTATGGGCATATTCATTATATTGGTTCTTCCTACCCAGGAACAGGGGATATCTTACCATTTTCTTATATCCTCTTCAATCCCTTTTACAGAGTGCTGTACTTCTAAATATGATAGTCTTTTGCTCCCTGCATTAAATTTATTCCTAGATATATCATTTTTGGATGCTATTGTGAAAATAATTATATCCTTAATTTCTCTCTTAGCAAGGCTGTTATTTGTGTACAAGGCTATTGATTTTTGAGTGTTGACCTTGTAGTCAGCTACTCTACAAATCTGTCAGTTAAGTCTAGAAGTCTTTTCACAGAGTTTTGGGGCCTTCTATGTAGAGTTCCACATCATTAACAAATAATGCCAGTTTAACTTCTTCCTTTCCTATCTTTATTACTTTAATTTCTTTCTCTTGTCTAATTGCTGTGGATAATGTTTCCAGAACTATACTGAACACGAGTGGTGATAGTGGACATCTTTGTATTGTTCCTGATTTTAGTGTGAAGGTTTTCAGTATTTGACCATTTAGTATGATGCTGGTTGTTGGTTTTTCATGGATAGCTTTTATCAGATTGAGATAAAGACAATCTATTCCAATTTTCTGTAGGGTTTTTAACCATGAATGTGTGTAGGATTTTGTCAAATGGTTTTTCTGCATATATTGAGATGCATCTATTGACATATGGTTTATATCCTTTGCTCTGTTAATATAGTGTATTACATTTATTGATTTCTGTTTGAACCATCCTTGCATCCTTGGGATGAATCCTCCTTCAGCAGGGTTTATGATCTTCTCAAGACACTCTGCACTGTTTGCCAGCATCATACTGAAGATTTTTGTATCTATGTTCATTAGAGAGATTAGCCTATAGTTCTCTTTTTTTGTTGGGTCTTTCCCTAGTTTTGAAATCAATGTAACACTTGCTTCTAGGAATGAATTTGGAAGTATTGCTTCCCTTTCAATTTCATTGAAGACTTAAAAGAGTGGTGGCAATAATTATTCTGTAAATGTCTTGTACAATTTAGCAGTGAAGCAATCAGGACCTGGACTTTTCTCTGTTAGTAAATTTTTAAATAAGTTTTCAATTTCACTGATTGCAATTGGAGTGTTTAGAATTGTTGGATCTTTTTCATTCAACTTTGGTAATTCATATGTATCAAAAAATCTGTCCATTTCTTCTTTCCTTTCCATTTTATTGGACTACAGTTTCTTGAAGTTGTTATGCATGAATCTCTAGATATCTGCAGTATCTGTTGTGATTTCACATTTTTCATTTTGTAACTGCAAGGATTTGAGTCTTTTCTTTCCTTTTCTGACAAGGTTAAGGCTAAGTGTTTATACATTTTATTTATTCTTTAAAAAAAACTCTTCATTCATTGATATTTTGTATCATTTTCTTAGTCTCCACTGCATTGATTTCTGCTCTGACCTTTATAATTTCTGTATGAGCTTTGGGTTTGTCTGCCTCTTCTTTTTCTAAGAACTTAAGAGTCAGCATTAGGTTGTTTATTTGAGCTCATTCCATTTTCCTAATATGGGCATTTACTGCTATAAATTTCCCTCTTATAATTTCTTTCAGTATGTCCCATAGATTCCTGTATGGCATGTTGTAATATCATTTATTTTTAAAAACTGTCTAATTTCTTCTTTAATTTCCTCTGTGAACCATTGGTTGTTCAGGAGAGTCTTGTTCAATTTCCATGTTTTTGTGAAGTTCTTGCAATTTCTTATAATATTGGTCTCCAGTTTAATTGTTCTATGGTCTGATGATATACATAGGATAATTTCAATTCATTTGCATTTTCTTAAACATGTTCTATGAGGTAGCATGCTGTCTATTTTGAAGAACGATTCCTGTGCAGGTGAAAAGTATGCATTTTCTGATTTTTTGTGGTGGCATTCTCTAGCCATCTATTGCATCTGTTTGTTCAAAAACTTGGCTAAATTATAATATTTTATTGATGTTTTTTGTCTATTTGATCTATTTGTGACAGTGGGGTATTAAGGTGCCCACTGCAATTGTACTAGTGCTTATTTGTTTTTTCATGTCCATTAGTGTTTGTTTTGTATATTTTGGGGCATTAGTATTTGGTGCATATATATTTATGGTTGTCATCTCTTCCCCTTTGATTTTTCCCTTTACAAGGATGTAGTGACCTTCTCTGTCTCTCTTAATTAGTTTTGATTTGAAATCTTCTTTGTCTGCAAATAACATAGAAACCTCTGCTTTTATCCAGGGTCCTGTTCCATGGAGAAAGGATTTGCATCCTTTTTCTTTCAATCTAAGAATTTCTTTTTTAACTAGGTATGTTTCTTGTACACAGCATATTGTTGGATTTTGCTTCTTAATCCATGCTGCCAGTCCAGTTCTTCTGTTTGTGAACTGAAGCCACTGATGGTTATAACATTGATGGTTATAACAGATATGTATTGAATTATCCTTGCCATGTTGTTTTCTTGTTGTAGGCTCTTTTATTTTTTATATTTTTATATTTCCCTTTCTCATTAATTTCTTGACTTGCCTGGTGAATTTACTCTCTTGGGCCTCATAGAGTTGTGGCCTTCTTTGTCTTTTTCTAGGACATTGTTTAGAATTTTTGAAGTGCTGGTTTGGTATTAATGAAGTTTCTTAGGTATTCTTTGTCATGGAAGTATCTTATTTTCCCATCAAGTTTGAGGATATGTCAGTTTAGGTTGGAGTTTGTTTTCTTTTTGGTCTTGAAATACTTCCTTTCAAGATTTCCTTGACTTGAAGGTTTGTGTTGAGAAGTCTGCTGTGATTCTGATGGGCTTTCCTTTATAGGTGATTTGTTTCTTTTCTCTAACAGTTTTTAAATTTCTATTCTTGTGATCAATTTCTGGAATCTTGACTATTATATGCTTTCTTGTAGATTTTTTGATTATGGCTACTTGGAATCCTATATGCCTCATTTATCTGTGTGTCAAATTCTTTTTCCATGCTTGAAAGTTTTCTGCCATTACTTATGTGAACTGGTTTTTTATGTCATTTGCTCTTTCTGCTTTTTCATTGACGTCAATCAATCTTATGTTATTCTTTGCACCATTTAGCAGCTTTTGGATTGATTTTTCTTTATTTTCATGATCACTAACTGCAATCCTGGCTACTATATCTGATATTCTGTCCTCACATTGGCTCATTCTGCTGCATATACTTTCAGGTGTATTTTTAATCTCCTGAATGTCTGTTTGAATGTTTCATGGATTTAATTTCTGTCTTATGTTGGGTATTCATGGCTTCCATTATTTTCTTAAGCTCCTCTATTTTTTATCTGTACTTGCTCTATAGTCACTAGCCATTTTTTTCACTATAGTCATCATCTCTGTAGTTATCTGGGAAACTATTTCTGATTTGATTTTTTTTAGGGTCTTATTCATCTACTTCTTATTCATTTGCTACTTCTGTTATTACCACTTCAGAGCATCCAGGTGGATGGGTTTTGAATTGTTCTACATCATTGTTCCCTGGGTTTATCTTTGCTGAGCTGGAAGTTTAGAGTTGCTTCTTTCTTAAGATCTTTCTTTCTTCTTTAGTGTAATTCCTAGGTTAATGCTTGTAAATTGCATGTGCCAAGTAGCTTTATTGTTAGTATTTAAAACCCCTAGGGAATGACTATTTCTCAGATATATCTTTCACAGGTAGCTGGATTTTGGTTTTTGAGACAGTTCCGAGATCCTACCTCTTCAATTTATTAGGGATGAGAAGTTGCCACCTATTTGGCATAGCCCCTGGTTCTTTGGAACAAGTCTATAGAATTGTTTATGAGACTTATGTAATACCACTCTTGGCATAGAAGGAAGAACAACTGATCAGAACAAGTATGATGCCTTGATTAATGTATTACAATCAGCAATACTAATAGCATCAAGCACAGCCTAGAAAATAACAAAATAGTAATTATTAATTTGTCACCTTTAACTGTATGAATTAGATTTGTGATTATATAATAAAATCTAAAACAAGCTAGAAAATTGTATATAGTAAATATGATGTCAATATGGCAATTTTACCCTCCAGGGAGAAAATTTAAAAGGGGATAAGGGAAAAATAGAGAAACAGTTGAGGAAAACAACAGAAGCACCACTGGAGGATGAAGGAAGATTGTGCAGATTTTGAGAAACTGATGAAGAAAGGAAGGAAAGGGAAAAAAGAAAGAAACAACTGAACAGGACAACAACAAGCAAAAAATCTGTAAACAATGTTCACACATATAAAAACAAGAAAAAACAATCAAGCAAAAGCAAAACAAAGCAAAAATAAGAAAAGCTGAAAAAATTTAAAAATTAATAGTCCACTTCAAGGTGTTTCTCTGCTGTTACTAGTAGACAAGTTGGGCGTAGAGAGCCCAGATTCATGTTGATTAATCCCAATAAGCCAGAGGTAGATTTGTGGTGGAGTAGTGGATAATTTCAGAAAATCTGCACCTCTAGTTCTGAGTCTCAGGCTGGTTTCTAACTGTGAGGCTGGAATCAAATTTGTTTAACCTGCAGCACTGTGTTCCTCATGCCAGCTTGAACTCAGCTCCTTGTTGGCTTGAATTTAGCTCTTTGTCCTCCTGCTGACTTGACCTTGGTTCTGTCTCACCCTGATGGATGCAGCCCACAATTGCTCTGAGTTCTAAGTTGGCCCCTCTCCAAGATGGCAGCTGGCCAATTGCCCTCTTCTGGGGAACATCTTAATCCAAATAACTCACTAGCTACTGCAGTCTACTGCATGCACTACTCCATTCTACCAGTGCATTTCTCTGTGGAGGCCTCTGGGATCATCGGTAGTCATTGTACATCTGTAGGTTTGAGCTGCCCTTCCCACATAGTGAATCATGGCTCAAGAAGAAACCATCACTTCCCACTTCTTTATTCTTTATTGAAGTCTTTCTCCTTGGTATCCCTGGGCTTTAATTCTCACTTTAGATCCTTATGGGTCCCAGGATCCCAATTCCTTGTCTTTCTCACATTGCTATATTCCAGTGTGTGGACACCAAATCTTGGAGAGGCTGTGTCTCTGCTGTTCACTACTCTTCCATCTTTCCCTCTAATATCCCTCTTTGCCTCTACAGGAAGCATGGAAATCTGATCTGCTCCTTCTAATATTAAAGTTATTTTGCAGACAAATTCAAGCTTTCTCCTATAGAACAGGCAACTCTTTTATATGCACTACTTTTTTCCTTATTGTCTTGTGATAGGTTGTATTCTCTTTAACCCAGCCTGTAAGTCACACCATCTCAAGGTAGCTAGAGAGCACATAATCCTCAGTAGGTAGGGCCTACAGTCCCTTTCAGCAAAAAGTAGCCATAGAAGATGGAGATCTCCAAACCCTGGGAGTTCCATAAAGAATTATGGGTATTTATGTCTCTCAGTGGGAAATGAGGCAGGAGATGAGGATATGGAAAACTGCCTGGGAAAGTAAGTGTGACCTATCAATCATGGAGATCCAACACACATATACCCAATCCCTGTAACTGGAACCAGTTGGCAAGTGCTATCTTCAATTCTTCTCAGAAGAACTCAAACTGATTTTTAACAGGACAGCCTAAAGCTGAAATTACCTTGAGAAGTAGGAGATACAATAGATGGTGGCCATTAAGCTTATGGTTGCTGTTAGCCTTTTCACCAGCCTTCTCTCATTCTGTAAAGCATACTTATTTTCCAAACTTTAATTGGCCAGTACTTGCTCTGGAGATCACATTTTCCCCCTACATTTAGTAAATGTACAACCTCAGTAGAAATTTTGCTTATCTTGTCCACTTTTTGGTTCAGGTCAGAAAGAACCTAAAAAGCACCCCTGGAAGAGACCCAGCAAATCAGAACCAAATAACAGTGGTGTAGTTTAGTTATCATGCAGTTTTTAAAAGCCTCAGAGTTAATCAAGCAGCCATTTAAGTTTAAAAATATAAAAGAAAAGAAAATAACCAGGTTAAAAACTAATTCAAGCAGTGAAGCCAAATTTAAAGATGCAAAGATAAACATAAAAGGCAGGAATGAGAACAGATAAGGACTCTACCCTCCAGAAAAATACCTGGTAAATTGGTTAGACTAACAGCTTCTCTTTACTTCTGGACCTGGAGAGAACAGATATACAAGATAACAAGTTGTCTTTTTAAACTCTTGAATACAAGTCTCTACCCCTGCTTATGCATATAAGATCAAAACAAAGAATTTTATTAGAATTACTGCCCAGAATCCCCTTGTAATAGACCTCTACTATGAGCCTTTCTCTTATTATTTCCAATAAAGCTTTCATAAATTCCTCCTTTGTTTGAAACTTCATTCCTCATCATTTGTAGAACCAAGAGCTTCGTTTATAGGGCAATACCATAAGAATTATATTAACTCCTTCTAATTTGAGTGCAACAAATGATCTAACAACACTGCACCAGGCTCTATCTCTTAAAAGTTCCATCACCTGCCAACATTGCCACCCTAAGGACCATGTTCCTGACACATGAAAGATTAGGAAAGAAACTGCATAAAAGTTGTAGAAGTCTACTTTTATCTCTCAACATCATGTCTTCTGACAATGCAAAGATACAATCATTCTATCCCAAACTACTCTAAAATCTTAATTCATTTCAGCATCACTCAAAAGGCCAAGTTCAAAATCTCATCTGAAACACACACACACAAAAAAAATCTACCTAAATATCAGCCTGGAAGATTAAAAAAAAAAAGTTAACTATTCTAAGATACAGTGGTGACATAAGGAAAAGACAAGCACTCCTATTCTGAAAGGTAGAAAAAGGAAATACAAAAAATAACCAGCCAAAAGCAAGACCTAAACCCAGCAGCACTGACATAAAATCTTAAAACTTAAAAGTCCAGCAATTTACTAGGCCCTCAAGACCTCAGGAAGACTGAACCTAACACATTTTCTGTTCATAGCCCACAAGGTTGCTGTCTTGAGCTAATCTCTAATGTCTACTTCTTTCCACAGCTGGGATTGAACATTGATGATGGCTTTACCTTTCTGAGGTCCCAGCTGCAGCTTCATTCACAGGGCTTTGTTAGGCTCCACTGGGGACTCTCTGTGACACCTGCACTCCTGCAGCAAATCTCTGCCTGGCCTCTGAGGCTTTTCTCTGTAATCTCAGGGAAAACTGTGGTATCCTATAACTCTTCTATCCCACACCCTTGCAAAGGTGGCATCACGTGTATGTTACCAAGATCTGCTGTGGCACAAGCCATACCCAGACCCACTTGAAGCATGTCTGGAGCCACAGAATATTTTATCACAGGAAAGCAGGGAATGGAACCCTCAGTTGGCAGTAAATTCGTTCAGAGTATCCAAGGCTTTTCCACTGAAAAATTTGCCATTCTAGGCTCCCAAGTCTGTGATGGGAGGGATGGCTTTGAAGATTTCAGATGTTCCTAAAGACACTTTTCTTGTTGTTGTGACAAATAACATCCATATTAATCTCTTTAGTAAGAAACCACTGAGCCACATCCTTTCATCATTTTTTTCTCATTTGCTCTTGGGCCACAAATTTTTCAAATATTTCCTGTCTCTTTTTGTTTGAATTGCACTGCAAATTTCACTATAAATAGCCAATAATACCAATGTCACAGCCTGAATAGTTTGAAGCTCAGGAATTTCTTTCACCAGATAAAGTGTTCTGCTGCTATTTAATTCAGCCTTTCATAAAGCTCTGAAGCACAGGCATAGTGTAGGCAAGTTTGTTTGGTTTTATTTTTGTTTGTTTGTTGCTGTAGGGTAACAAGTGTTGTCTTTATTCTAACTTTCAGAAGAATGCTCATTTTTATTTGAGACTAGTTTCCAAAAGGACCCTCATCTTCTGAGCTCTCACCAGAATAGTTTGCAATGCTCCACTTCTAGCATTATAGGTAGGCTTTCCGTAGTCTGTTCCTCCAAATTGTTCCAATATTTGCCATTGTTCACTTTGCAAGCCACTTCATCATTTTGTGACATAGCAACAACCTCATTAATCAGTACCAACTGTCCAAATCAGTTTCCCATTGCTATTAGAAAGAGACTGGATGATGTATAAAGAAAAAAATTGATTTAGTCCATAGTTATGGAGCTGAAAGTCCAAGATCAGGTATACCCTTTTGTCTCTGATGGGGACTTCACAGCAGGTGGTATGTTGGAAATACATACAATAGGAAGTAATCACATGGAAAGACAGAAAGCCTGAGGAATGGAAGAGCCAGTCTTATTCTTTTACAATATCCCCCATCTCAAGAACTGATTAAGACCCTGTGAAAATTATGTTAATCCATTTCAAGGGCAGCACCCACAATGACTTAACAACATTTGATATCTTCTATCTCCTAAAGTTCTGTTATCTCCCAAAATTAACCCACTGAGGACAAGTTAATTTGGGGAATATTATTTTATTTATATTACTAGAAACCTATCAATGAACATGGTTCCCAACTGAGAATTTGGAAGGGCCATGTATAATGAAAGAAAAGTTGTTAATTTTTTAAGCCTGGGATTTCTTATACATCTCAGTAGAGAGGTCTCTAACCAGATACCCAATTTCTTACAAAGCATTATAATACTAATTTCCACTTATTACAAAACAGCTTTTTTGCCTGTATGGCATTGCCTTTTGGACCCCATACATGACATCTAAGCATATTCTTACTATTTAAAATGTTAGTTTATCACACCAGAGAAACTATATGGTATTCACATATATGTGTCCTACTAATTTCACTTAAGAGTATGTCCTCAATGTGCATCCACTTAGCTACAAATACATATATGAAAAAAATGTTCCACATCACTGGTCATTTGAGAGATGCAGATGAAAACAACACTGAGATTCTACCTCACCCCACAAAGAATGGCTGCTATCAAGAAATCAACCAATAACAAATGCTGGTGGGGGTGTGGGGAGAAAGGAACCTTTCTTCATTGTTGGTAGGACTGCAGACTAGTGCAGCCACTGTGGAAATCAATATGGAGATACCTTAAACAACTATAATTGGAAGTCACATTTGACCCAGCTATTCCCTTGCTGGGTATCTTCCCAAAAGAATTAAAAGAATCATACTACAGTGACTTATGCTCACCCATGTTTATAGTGGCACAGTTTGTAATAGCTAAAACTTTGAAACAGCCCAATTGCCTATCAACTGGAGACTGGATAAGGAAGATATGGTTTTTAAATGAAATGGAGTACTACTCAGCCATAAAGAATGAGAACTAGAAAAAATTGAATGTGAATATCCATTCCAATAAGCTGTTTCTTTGGTTTTGCCATAATATTCTGCATGATTTTGTAACAAATTCATTGATTTTTACAATAAAAGGACAGACAAACTTTGTGGGGAAAAATAAAAGGCATCTAAACTCTAGTCTCCTTATAATTTCAGTTCAGGCCAGAAAACATGGGGAGTTTTATATCCTGCCATCTTCTGAGAAAATTAGCAAAGGGAGTAAAGGGGAATCAGTAACTGCCTCTTCTCCCACTGTCTAAATTGGCTTGTGTATATGAATAAGACAAAAATTCTCTGAGAAAATCTAACACATAGAACCTGATAGCCTTTGACAAAGATCTGAAAAATGCCCCAGAAAAAAAGGTCAGCAATTTGTTTAGACAGCTGTAGTGAAATCTCATTCATATCATGATAACCTGTAGGTGAAGTGGCCACATTTAGCAAAAGCAAACTTCAATAATAAAGGTAAAGGATACCTAGTGAAAGTTAAATTTTACAGAGCAAGGAGTAAATGTTTTTAGCATAAATGTGTCCCATGTATTATTTATGTCATTTATTTGACAATCAGATTTCACTAATCATTCTGTATTTTATCTGGTAACCTATGAAAGAATGTCTATGGGAAAATGTGCATTACAACAGGTCAGAGCAGAGATTTCTCAATCAATACATAATGACTTGTTCTGAATATTCTGAGGCAACTTGATCATGGCTTGATTGTAACTTGTAGATATTTCCAAATCTCTGTTTCACATGCCTTTCTGGATAATACGCAGGGTATTTCTTAACCAAAATGCCTCTTGCTTCATAAATACAATTAGCAATTTGATCTAAAATATTGGTGGTCTCCTTGGATAAGCTGAGAATCTGTGGGCCAAAATTTCATTAAAAGAGGCCATGTGAATTTATATAAATATGTCTTTTGTTCAGATACCAGAGATATAACCTGTATCAAATTGCAGGACCATATAAAACAAACAAAAATCTAAAATTTTCTGATAGATTGTATTTTTAAAAAATCAGTTTCAGTGGCACAATTTAAATATGTATAATGATCATACTCAATATAGGGAATTTGTACCTGTACATAATATGTCTTCATTATTTTTACCCAACCCCCCCACCCTCTATTGAATCCTTTCCTCCTTATTTACAAAGGCTTTGTTTCCATTATTTTCCTTCTATTCTTTTTTTTTTCCCTTTCCACCTTCCTTCCACTGTTTCTGATGTTGTTCCAATTCTTTTTTTTTTCCCCAGCATTAATTGAATTTATTGGTACATTTTAGGGATACAGTACAGTTACATTCATTGTTGGGATCTTGTACCTCTACATGACAAGTCTTGATTCTCATTTTTTCCCCTTACCCCTGCCCTCCCTTCACCCCCTCCTCCCCTCCCTATCTACAAACATTTTATTTTCAACTTTTTATCTCACATTTTTTTCTTTTCCCTTATTACCCTTCCCCTACCCATCCCACCTTCCCTACACCTTTAGCTCTTTTCTTCCCATTTCAAAATGTCAGTAATCTTATTAGGATCTTATGTATTATTGCAGATTATTCACACCAGGGAAACTATTCGGTATTTACACATGTGGGACTTATTTATTTCACTTAGGAGTATATATTCAATATGTATCCATTTTCCTATGAATGAATCTATTTTCTCATTCTTTATGGCTGAGTAATATTCCACTTTATAGAAAAACCACATCTTCTTTATCCAATTTCCAACTGATGGGCAAATGGGCTGTTTCTAAGATTTAGCTATTACAAACTGTGCCACTATAAACATGGGTGTGGATACTTCTCTGTGATATGATTCTTTTAGTTCTCTTGGAAAGATACCCAGCAGAGGGATGGCTGGGTCAAATGGATCCTCCAGTCCAAGCTCTTTGAGGTATCTCCATATTGATTTCCATAGTGGTTGCACCAGTCTGCACTCCCACCAATAATGGACAAGGGTTCCTTTCTCCCCACAACTCCGCCAATATTTGTTATTGTGTGATTTCTTGATAGCAGCCATTCTTTGTGGGGTGAGGTGAAATCTCAGTGTTGTTTTCATCTGCATCTCTCGAATGATCAGTGATGTGGAACATTTTTTCATATATTTACTTGCTGCTTTTACTTCTTTGTCTGAGAAATGTCTGTTCATTTCAGATGCCCATTTTTGAATTGGGTCTTTATATTTGGGGGGGCTGATTATTTTGAGTTCTTTATATATCATTGATAATAGTCCTTTGTCTGAGGAACAGCTGGTAAAAATTTTTTCCCACATTGTAGGTTGTCTCTTAGTTCTGCTGATGGTTTCTTTTGAAGTACAGAAGCTTTTTAGTAAGATGAGATCCCAGTTGTTGATTCTATCTGCTAGTTCCCATGCTACTGAGGATTTGTTCATAAAATCTTTTCCTATACCAATGTCTTCCAGAATTCTGCCTAACTTACCTTCCAGCAAGTTTAATGTTTCTGTTTTAATATTTAGATCTTTAATCCATTTGAATTTTAATTTAGTGCATGGCAAAAGATAAAGGTCTAATTTTAATCTGTGGCAGGTTGAGATTCAGTTTTTCCAACACCATTTATTAAAGAGGCTATCTTTCCTCCACTGAGGATGGTCAGCTCCTTTGTCAAAGATGAGGTAGCTGAGTACATCTGGGTTTGTTTTGTATCTTCCAGTCTGGTCCACTGATCCTCAGGCCTATTTCTTTGCCAGTACCATGCTGTTTTTATCACAGTGGCTTTGTACTATAGCTTCAAATTGGGTATTGTTATACCCGCTGCCATGTGTCTGTTGCCTAAAATGGTTTTTGCTATTCTAGGTCTCTTATGGTTCCATATGAATTTTTGGATTCTTTTTTCTAGTTCTGTGAAATATAGTGTTGGAATTTCAATTGGCATTGCATTGAATGTATATAGCAGTTGTGGTAGTATGGCCATTTTCACTATGTTGATTCTTCCTACCCAGGAGCAGGGGATATCTTTCCATTTTTAAGTATCCTCTTCAATTTCTTTTTTCAGTGTGCTATAATTTTCAGTGTAGAGATCTTTTGTTTCTTTTGTTAAATTGATTCCTAGATACTTCATTTTTTTGGATGCTATTGTAAGAGGAATTTTTTCCCTTATTTCTCTCTCCATGAGTCTGTTATTTGTGTATAAGAAGGCTATTGATTTTTGGGTATTCACCTTGTATCCAGATACTCTACTGAATCTGTCAATTAAGTCTAGAAGTTTTTTGGTGGAGTTTTTTGGATCTTCAATGTAGTGTATCATATCATCAGCAAATAATGACAGTTTAACTTCTTCCTTTCCTGTCTTTATTGCTTTAATTTCTTTCTCTTGTCTAATTGCTGTGGCTAATGTTTCCAGAGCTATATTGAAAAGAAGTGGTGGTAATGGGCATCCTTGTCTTGTTCCTGATTTTTGGCCATTTAATATGATGTTGCTGATGGTTTTTCATAGATAGCCTTTATTAAATTGAGGTAAAGACCATCTATTCCAATTTTTTGCAGGGTTTTTTATCATGAATGGTGTTGAATTTTATGAAATGCTGTGTCTGCATCTATTGAGAGGATCATATGGTTTTTGTCCTTGACTTTGTTAATATAATGTATTACATTTATTGACTTTCATATGTTGAACTACCCTTGCATCTGTGGAATAAATCCAACTTGGTCAGGATAGATGATCTTCTTAATAATCCTCTGTATTCTGTTTTCTAGTATCTTATTAAGGATTTTGCATCTATATTCATTAAGGAGATTGGTCTGTAGTTCTCCTTTTTAGTTGTATCGTACCCTGGTTTGGGAATCAAAGTGATACTTGCTTCCAGGAATGAATTTGGAAGTATAGCTTCCATTTCGATTTCATTGAAAAGTTTGAAGAGTAATGGCAGTAGTTCTTCTCTAAATGTCTTGTGAAACTCAGCAGTGAATCCATCAGAGCCTGGGCTTGTTCCACTTCTTATGTGAACATTTTCTTCCTAATCCTAATATGTGTTATTATCTAAATATTTTGGACTTTATTTACTCAGTTTCTCATACCAGAGAATATGTGTGTCCAATTTATTTCACATGAGTATGGTTTTTATTTTATTTCCATTTTTTAAAAAGAGAGTTCTTTATTGCCTACTTCCTTTAAGTCTACTTGGGGTAGTACACCATGTGAAAAAATGTTCCCTATATATGAGAAGAATTTAAGTTGCCTTTTCCCACTAATTTTCCCACCAATATATATCAAGTTTCATATTTAAAAAACTTACGTGAAGAAAGACTGGATATTAAATGGCACTTTAAATTTGTGTGGTCCAGTTAATATTCATGGCTGTGGCCTGTTCAACCATAGGGATGATCTTAAATAGATTAAGTACACAGGAAGAATAACTGAGGCATGAGTAGACCTCAATCTCTTGTATACCCAGCTCAAGCCATTTTTACTATTCCTTATTCACAGAAACAAAGCAAAAAAAAAGATGATTTAATTAATAATGACCAAAGCAAGCGACAAATCATTAACCACATGACTTTGAGATGGGTAGAGAGACCAATTATAGATGGAAATGCAAGAAAAATAACACACACCACAAGGATAGAAGCTTTTCAAATAATACCTTTGCATCTCCTTTTGACACCACAGCTCAATGTTTCTAACCAGTGCTTCCAGTCAGCACCACCAATGCACAAAATTTGGACCTCAGCCAATTACCAATGATCAAAAAGACTGCTAACTGATTATAAGTATTACAGAAAGAAAGAAGGGCCAGAGGTCTTCAGAAGCAGATCAGTTAACTGAGACATATATGGCTTACCATGGGTATAAACAAGGGCTAGGAATGAAGGACTCACTAATGACTGGCAGTTATAAAATACCTCACATACAGTGTCTCATCCACCAACTTCTAGGGGGACACATTACTGTTAGTCTCTTGGCATTAAGAATTGAGAAAATTAGGGCTGGAGATTTATATCAGTGGTTCTGCTGAATGCCTTGCAAGAGCAAGGACCTAAGTTCAATCTCCAGTACCAAAAAAAAAAAAAAAAAAAAAAAGAATTGAGAAAATTGAGGCTTAGCAAAGGCAAACAATTTATTGAAAAAGTTCCCACAGTTTGTTACTAGCAGATCTGGAATTTCAATCTTGTCTGACCAACTTTAACTTTAACACCTGAATTCTTGCCAACATTCTCTCACCTTTCCCTGGGAGACTGTGCCCTTCAAAGTTAGAGAGACAGGGAGGAATTCTGCACGCCAAGCCCATAGGAGTAAAAATATAGCAAGACAGCTAGATGTCAGCCTTCAAAAACACCTTCATCTCATCTGAAGATGAGAGCTATAGACCCTGCTGCTCTGCAGATTGTAAAAGAAAAAGGTAAAGGTGAAAAGTGAAAAGAGGTAGGGCAAGTCCTAGCAAAGTGGTTCTCTGCCAGCAAGATGATAGTAAAAACATTGGAACAAGGAAGTCACATGGTCTAAATGGTATTTCAGAATGATTAATTGACAGCTATGAATAGAATACATCAAAGAGAGAAAAAGGCTTTAGGCAAGGAAACTAGTTAAGAAATATTGCAAATGCTCATTTCCATAATGATGAGTCTGAGTTAGGATAAGGTAGTGAGAACAGCAACTGGAATGACAAATGTGCATGCTAAGTACACATCAGATCTCCCTCAGGGCTCTGCATGAAAAAAAATGTGTCAGTAAAGGCTCTGAAGTGGAAAAAAAGAAAGGGAAAAGGTAATTCCAGGTCAGTATTTGCCCCATCCCTGAATTCTCATGTACAGTGGCATCTTGTTTCTTGTCCAATTCAGTTTGCAACCAGAACTGTGGAAAAAACTAAGAGGTTCCCCCTCTTAGTACCACTTTCTTGCCTCTCCTTCCTGTCTCCTCACCAAAGCACAAGCTCCAGGAGTCAGGGACCGTCCTTCTTATATCTGTCAGCCCTACAGTTTCCCATAGCTTGCTAACACCATCCTGGTGTTTAGTCAACCCAAAATAATACTCTCTGGTAGACTTTTTCCTCTGCCTGAAATGCTCTGTCTCCATTTTTGCCTGGAAAGTATGAGTAGAAAGAGACTTTCTCCAGAGTCAGCACTGATATCTCCTCCTTAGAGAGACCTTCACTGGCCAAATTGTCTAAGTTGTCTTCCCATTTCCTCTCCATATACATATATCTTCACAACATGTGTTATACTATGTAATTTTATAATTATAATACATTCGAAATTTGTTTTTAATTCTTTTCTGTTGTTGCTGTTGTACTACCTTCTCCACAAAACTATAAGCTGTCCAAAGTCAGTTTTTCTTTACACCACTGAATTCCCAGCAGCCAACCGAGCACACCAAAATAAACAAAATGCAAACCATTGAAGTAATCTCAAATTTTCATAAGTCACATTTTTGAAGTAAAAAGAAACTACTTAAATCAAGCTTAATCATGCATATCTGAATATTACCATTTATAATATAATGAACTGATAAAAGTTAATAAGACATTTTGTATTTTTTGTTCTCCTTTATTTGTTTTGTACCTAGTTGAGATTTCTAGACTTCTCAGGAAAATAAGAATGGAAATTCAAAGGAAAGTGTTTGTCATTTATAAGAATGTGACTGAAAGAACAAAGCAGAATTCACCAGCGAGAGATAAAAACCAGCTCATAAATCCATCAAGGACTGATGCTTCCTAAAAGAAACATCTCCAAAGATGCAAAAAGTCTCTAATCACCTAGCCATAAGAAGATATTACCTAACAAAAAAAATACATAACCAAAATACACATTCTTTTCAGCTGCACATGGGTCATTCTCCAAAATAGTATGCACACTCACTCATAGAACATTTTTAGGTAAGGGCAAAGGAATTGAAGTTCTCCCCTGTATATTATCAGAACATAGTGATATGAAATTATATATCAAATCAAAACAAACCACAAGAATTTCATAAGCACATGGAAATTGAACAACACACATCCAAACAACCAGTGGGTCACAGACAAAATTAATGAAGAAATCAGTTTCTAAAATTAAATGACAATATCAATACACCATATCAGAATCTATGGGACACAATGAAGGCAGTCTTATATGTAAAATTTATAGCAGAGAATACCCACATTAGGAAAACAGAGCAAACTCAATTAAACAAAATAATGCTGAACCTCAAGCTTCTTGAAAAAGAAGAGCAGCATAAAACCAAAGTGCATACAAGAGAGGAAATTATGAAGATCAGAGCAGAAATCAATACAATGGAGACTAAGAATGATACAAAAAAAATCAATGAAGCAAAGAATTAGTTCTTCAAAGTAATAAACACTGACAACCCCTTAGCCAACCTTATCAAAAAAATGGAAAGAAAAGTCTCAAATCCATGCAAATAGGAATAAAAAGGGTAAAAGTACAAAAGATACAACAGAGTGCTCACTTCAGCAGCACATATACAAAAGATGCAACAGAAGTTGAGAGAATCATCAGTACCTACTTTGAGAACCTATATGCCAATAAGATGTAAAATACAGAAGAAATGGGCAGATTTCTAGATGTATATTAATTACCAAAGTTGAATGAAGAAGACCTAAAAACACTAAACAATCCAATATCCATCAATGAAATTGAAAACATAATTAAAACTTCCCAAATAAGAAAAGCCCAGGTCCTGATGACTTCACTGCTGAACTCTAAAGACATTTAGAGAGGAACTATTGCCACTCTTTTAAACTCTTCTGTGAAATTGAAAGGGAAACAATACTCCATAATTCATTCCTGGGAGCAAGCATCACCTTGATCCCTAAAGCACAGAAAGACCTAACTGAAAATGAGAACTAAAGGCCAATCTCACTAATGAACACAGATGCAAAAATTCTTAATGATAATAGAAAATAGAATGCAGACAGTTATCAAGAGATCATAAAACCTGAAAGAGTTGGATTCAGCCCAGGGATGCAGGGATGATTCAACATATGCAAATCAATAAATGTAATACACTATATTAATAGAGCCAAAGACAAAAACCATATAACCATCTCAATAGATTCAGAAAAAGCTTTTGACAAAATTCAACACTCATTCATGATAAAAACCCTACCAAAAATTGGAATAGAAGGTCTCTACCATACCTAATAAAAGCTGTCTATGAAAAGCCAAGAACACATATCAAACTAAATTGTCAAAAACTGAAATACTTCACACTAAAGTTAGGATGAAGACAAGGATGTCTGCTATCACCACTTCTGTTCAATATTGTTTTACAAACATTAGGCACAGCAATTATACAAGAGAAAGAAATAAAAGGAATAAAGATAGTAAAGGAAGAAGTAAAAATTGTCATTATTTACAGATGACATGATACTCTATTTAGAAGACCCTAAAAACTCCACCAAAAGTCTTCTAGTCTTAATAACCAAATTCGTTAAAGTATCTGGATACAAGGTCAACACACAAAAATCAATAGCTTTCCTATACATGACCAACAGATTCACTTGAGAGAGAAATGGGACAAAAAATTCCTTTCACAATAGCATCTTAAAAATTGGAAAACTAAAAGTGTAAATAAAGTTCAAATTGTATAATTGATCATGTTAAATAGGAAGAAAAGAGCCTAAGGAGTAAGGGAAGTGGGAAGGGTAGGGGAAAGGAAAGAAGGGAGAAAAGGAAAAAATGGAACAAAGTCTTTGTAAATAGGGAAGGGGGGTGATGGGAAGGCAGGGGTATGGGGGAAAAAATAAGAACCAAGATACATTATGTAAAGGTACAAGATCCCAATGATGAATGTAACTGTACTGTATACCTAAAAAGTATGAATAAACTCTATGAAAAAGTAAATAAATAAATGAAACACCTAAGAATCAACCTAACAAAAGAAATCAAGACCTCTACTCTCAAAACTATAGTACCCTGAAAAAAAGAAATTGAAGATGATATCAGAAAATGGAAAGACATCCCTTGCTGCTGGGTAGGAAGAATCAACACAGCGAAAATGGCCATAATTCCAAATCTGCTATATAGACTCAATGCAATCCCAATTGAAATTCCAGAAGCACACTTCTCAGGCCCTGAGAAAACAATCTAAAAATACATTTTGAACAAGAAATGATGTAGAATAGCAAAAGTAATTCTAGGCAACAAAGACAAGGTAGAGAGCATCACACTCCCCAACTTGAAACCACACTACAAAGCTACTGTGATAAAAACATCATGATACTGGCAAAGAAACAGACCTGAGGACAAGTGAAACAGATTAGAAGATGCAGAAATAATTCCGGACATGCTCGGCTACCTTATCTTTGACAAAGGAGCCAAACCCCCTCACTATACAAAAGATAACCTCTTTAATAAATGAGGCTGGAAAAAATGGGTTCCAACTTGTGAAAGATTAAAACTAAACCTATATTTTTTTTTTACCATGAACTAAACTATAATCAAAATGGATGAAAGGTCTAAATATTAAAACAGAAACACTAAACCAGCTCAAAGAGAGGTTAGGTAGAACTCTTGAAGACATTGGCATAGGAAAAAATTTCATGAACAAAGGCTCAGTTGCATGTGAACTAGTGCAAAAAAACACACACATCTGTTGTGTGAGCACTATTTTAGATTATTTCATATACCAGCGACATATATCCATTAATCCTAACATCAACCTTGGTGAGGTAGGTATTATTAGAATAACATTAATGTTATGGTGAAAGCACTTGCAGGTGCTGTGAATGTGGAGGAGGTACAGCTGAAATCAGATGTCAAGGGAAGAGTCATCTCTAAGATGAGGCCTTCCAGATTAACTGTCCCCTTTTGAGACCTGGGGTCAGGGCCCTAAATTTCTCAGGACATCTTGCTTTCTGATATGTAGTTCTTTCATCAAACCTTCAGACTCTATACAGGAAAAGCAGATCTTCCACATCTTTTTATCCTTCCCAATTTGGTAAAGGCAAATTTCAACCAGATACAAAATAAAATAATACAGCACATTCATTGTCTAGTTTTAACAATTACTCACAATCAGTTTTGCTTTTATCTACATATTTCTTTTTCTTTCTCTCACTTTTACCCCAGTCCATGGGAGAATTTTCCTCAACCAGACCATAGTGCCAGGTGTTAGATTCTAGGTATTCTGTAGCTCTTCCTGTGTTGTTATCCAAAGACAGTGGATTTTACAAGTCTCCGTAACTCTTCTGCTGAATTCCAGAAGTCTCCCATGGCCACTCACCTCAATATGCAGCTACATATTTGTGGTTTGGGTACTATCCAATGATCAACATAAAAGTGTTGAATGTCTCTTGCCTGGCTAAGTTTGAGATCTTTCTTAAAGTTCTGACTCTCTGATGCCACATATTCATCTCCTGTACTCCAACTCAATGATTCTCAAATATCTTCATTTATAGAATACATATCAATAATGTTATTTATGCGTATGAGAGACCTCATTACTTAGGGAAATGATGGGTGGAGTCTGTTTACTACTGTCCTTGGACCCTGGCCATCAGTTGGTTATTTCTGAGGTGTAAGGGGGTTGTGTTTTTCTCTGGCACACCTCTGCCAATTGGAGGGGCACAGTATATTATACAGCAAAGGTTACAAGTTTTGGGCCAAGACTTAGTACAAACCACAATCTCAAGATGCAAGCAAGTAGAGGCTAAAGGTGTAGGGAAAGTGGGAATGGTAGAGGAAAGGTAATAAGGGCAAAGAAAAAATAGGAGAAAATGAAAAAATGGAAATAAAGTGTTTGTAAATGGGGAGGGGAGGAGGTTGAAGGAAGGGCAGGGACAAGGGGAAAAATGAGAGCCAAGACCTGTCATGTTTAGGTACAAGATCCCAATAATGAATGTAACTGTACTGTATGCCTGAAATGTACCAATAAACTCAATTTTAAAAATAAAATAAAAAGATGCAAGCAAGTTTCTCCTTCATAAGCATTTTTCAAAGTGACTTGAGAGGGTAAACCTTTTGCCCAAGATGTTGTAAGTTAGGGAGAACTTAGTTCCTGTGGTTATATACCCACTTCTTGGTCTACCACTATCTGTCCTTCAGGGGGAAAGGGCAGAAAGATATCAACACTGGTCCTTGTTCTTTCCAAGCAAGAATGAGCAAGTTCCTTGGCTCTGTTGCAACACTATAATTTTAACATTGCTTCTTCATACCTTATCATATTCTGATGTGTGTCACATGACTGCCACATATTACTGACCTCTAAGCTACTATATCCTCTGCTCAGCTTAGAATATCACTTCTTATGAAACAGTTGCAGGAGTTGTAGGGTATTCTGGTGATTCTGTCTGCTCATGAAGCTATGAACCACACCTGGATGATTGGTTCGTGTCAGGTGCAGATAGTGCAAGAGTACTTTCCAATCTTTATGCCCTGGGTGCAGATAGTGCAAGAGTACTTTCCAGTCTTTATGCCCTTTGAACTATTGGTTTCAATGAGTGCTTCTTTGATTTAAACAGGGATGTGAACATAGTTATCAGTCCACTCATTCATTCACTTACTTATTCAATAATCTATGCAAGAAATAATCAAAACTGGAGTTGTAAAGATAAAAAGATTGTTCCTGGGTAGCACCATCCCTGGGCCACAGAGGAGGAGCCAAGGAGCTGAGCCAGCCAGGTGCCAGCAGGACTAGACCCACCACCAACAACATGACCCCCACACACCCCACCTAGCTTCTTGCTGCTGAGCTGCACTAGTACACAAAACCACACCACAGAGGGGAAGAAGATCATAAAGATCATTGTTCTGAGCTCCAGAAGTTACAGCAGTAGTGAGCAACAGAAAGAGAGTCTTTCTCAGGCTCCTTGATTAAAATTGAAGTCCATTGGAAAAGTGAAGAAACCTCTCTAATAAAGGGACACCAGACCACTATAGTTGGTAAATTGGAGGGATCACCACCTCAAATCAGAACCTGGACTATCTTCAGGGGAAAGACAGCTGGTACCTGCCATATAATCTTGCAGCATTCAGCCCAGCAGAAGGTCAGAGAACTCAACTTGGGCCTTGTACCAGAAATCATCTGTAATCTCAGGGAACTACTGCTGGTTTGCTAAGAGTAATTGACTCAGATCTGCACACTGCTGCCCGTATTATCTATTGTGACAGCAGAGATATAGCCTCAGGGAGGTACCATTTTGATTTTTTTTCAAAGGTATTTTTTTCTCTTATTTTTAATTTTTACTTTTTTTTCTCTTTTCAAATTTATTTCTTTTTTCTTTATTCTTTCTCCTTTTTGTTTTCTCTTGCTGTCACTCTCCTGCTCTTTCACTCACTTTCTCTCCCACCTTGTTCCTCATCTCTTTGTTTATGTTTCTTTTCCTGTCATAATTTGGATTCCTTTTTTCTTTCTTTTTCTTTTCTTCTCTCACTTTCCTTCTCACAACTGTCATTAGTTTTGAAGGAAAATGAATACAGTTTCTAGCTTCCCTATTGCTTTTAGGTTGTTCTATTTTTGCCTTTGTTCTTTCATTCTGACTTTTCCTCTGGTCTTCAATAGATACCTAGAATGTATGTGAAATTCCTGTGTCATCTGGCCTCACTTCTAACCTTTCCCTGTCATTCTACCTATCTATACCTCTCTGCCCGACTCCTTATAAGTCACCATCCTAAAGGGTAAAGTTACTATAATGAAGAGTTTATTCAATATAGACATTCTGGGCTGATCCTCAATTTTTACTTAATTCACACAGTAAAAGGTGATAGATTAATAATGACCACAAATTGTCACTTACTAAGCTGTGCTTGATGATATTATTGCTGCTGATTGTATCATTTTGATTGAAGTGTTGTGATTGATCTACTCATTTGTCCTTCCTGGTATACCGAAAACAAGATTATCTGAAAGTCATTAGAGACTCAAAACCTAAAGACCACTTATATCTGAAAGACACCTCTGAGAAGAAATCATTCCATAAGGGTTCTAAATACAAGCAACAAAGATACTTACAATAAGCAATATTGAAGTATCAATGCAGGAATTAACCCAAAAAGACTACCAAGAACAAAAATACAAGTGAGAAGACACCTAAGCAAGGCCAAACCCATACCTCCAGATCAACAAAGGCAAATTGTATGAGAAACAAAGTGGAAAAGACTGATAATCAACCATGTGGACACCCTGAACTGATGGCAAAGAAAGTAACAAAACAGATGAATGAGGCTCTAAAAAAATTCAAAACAGAAATAATTTCCCAGGTAACTACAGAGATGGGAAGCAGAATGACAGACATAGTAGAGATCCTAGAATAGAAACAAATTAAAAAAAGAGATGAGCTCAGGACCATGATGGAAACCATGAAAGTTTAGTATAGGAAAGAAATGAAAGTCATGAATGCTCAAAATAAGAAAGAAATGGAATCCATGAAACATCTTCTAACAGATATTGAGATTAAAAACTCTACTGAAAGTACTCACAGTAAAATGAGCCAATCTGAAGCCAAAAATATCACATATAGAAGATAGGATGGTAATCAGTGACTATGAAAGGAGATATCTCTTAAAAATAGTGAAGGACCATGAGAAATACATCCATCAGCTCCTGGATGATGGGAAGAATGATAATATAAGACTAATAGGAGTCCATGAAAAAGCAGAAAGTACAAATGAAATTTTAAAAAACTGTTCAAAGAATTATTGAAAGAAAACTTCCCAAACAGAGCAAAAGAACTTGACATACAGATAAGTTGGGTTTATAGGACTCCAACTACCAGTGATAAAAAAAATCTATACCTAAACATAATAAACAAGATGCTGGAAACCCAATGGAACAACAACATATTACAAAGCAATTAGAGAAAAGAAACAAATCACATGCATAGCAAAGCCCATCAGAATCACAACAGACTTTTCAACACAAACCCTCAAGTCAAGGAGAGCCTGGAGTGAAGTATTTCAAGTCCTAAAAGAAAACAACCTCCAACCTAGAGTGATGTATCCTGCAAAACTATCTTTCAAAATTGATGGGGAAATAAGATACTTCCATGACAAAAAACACCTGAGAAACTTCATGAATGCCAAACCAGCATTCCAAACAATTCTAAATAATATCATAGAAAAAGACAATGAAGATCACAACTCCATGAGTCCCAACAGTGCAAATCCAGCAGGCAAAGCAAGAAATTAAAGTGAAAGGGGATAAAATTTTAAAAAGCCAACAATAGGAAAAGTCAATAACATAACTTATCATGATGATGATAACTCAGCACATATCAGTTATAACCTTAAATGTTAATGGCCTCAATTCACCAATCAAAAGAAATAGACTGGCCAAATGGATTAAGAAGCAAAATCCAACAAATAATATGTTGCATACAAAAAAGACACCTAACTCCAAAAGAAACTCATTAAACAAAGTAAAAGGATGGAAAACAGTTGTCCACGCAACAGGAAGGCAAAAAAATAAAAAAAGCATGGGTAGCTATCTTATTGGCAGACAAAGTAAATTTCAAACCAAAACTAATTAAGACAGAGACTGGTGAGCACCTCCCAGCTGCATGGATAGCTTGCCAGAGCTACGGGCATTCATCAGAGCAGACCAGGGAGGAATGCCCAGTTGCACAGGGAGCTCACCAGCACCCTGGGCCTTCATCAGATCAGACTAGTGAGGATGTCCTGGCCACATGGGCACCTCTAAAGCAACCCACCTCCATGCTCTTGAACCTTCTCCTTGTGCCAGTACCTGGATCCACACTGCACAGGCACAGGTGGTCATAAAGTCCATTTTACTGAGTTTCAGAACATAGAAAGGAAGTGAACAACTGCAATAAATGCACATCAGTCATCCACACTTGATAAGTTGGAGGGATCACCACCTTCAATCAGAACTAGGGCTATCTTCAGGGGAAGTGAGAACCTTGAAGAGTTCAACCCTGAAGGAGGTCAGGGAGCTCAACTTGGGCCTTGCAACCAGAATTCAGCCTGAATCTCAGGGGTCTGTCATCAGCTCTCTGAGACCAATTGAGTAAGTTCTGCACATTGCTGTCCACATTGTCTATTGTGACAGCAGAGATATACCCTGAAAGAGGGTCTTCAAATTTTCTTTCTTTTCCTCATATTTTTAATTTTTTATTTTATTTTAAAATTTAATTTTTTCCCATTCTGCAAATTCTTCCTTTTTTCTTTCTTCTTTTTCCTGCTCAGTCTCTCACTCCTCCATGTTATTCTTCATCTCCCTTTTGATCCTGTTCCTGCCCTAATTCAGATTTCTTCTTTCTTTTTCTTTTCTTCTCATATTCCTTCACTCAAGTGTTATTAGTTTCAAAGGAAAATGACTATAATTTATAGCTTCCCTATTACTGTTAAGCTGTTCTATTCATATCTTTATTCTTCAACTCTGTCTTTCCCTCTTGTCTTCAACAATTTCCTAGAGTTTGCATGATCATCCTGTGTCCTCTGGCTTCATTTGAAATCTTCTCCTATTCTTTTACCTATCTATTCCTCTGTATGTTCTTCTCCTCCTAACTCTTTCTATGTCCCCATCCTGAAGGGTAAAGTGTCTATGTTGAAGAGTTTATTCACTATAAACGTATTTTGGGCTAGTCCTCGATTTTGAATTAACTCACATGTTTAACAATTGGAATCTCGTTTTGTTGTTGTTGCTGTTGTTGTTGTTGTTGTTGTTGTTGTTGTTGTTGTTGTTAGTGGGGATTGAACTTGGGTCTTTGTAGTTGGGAGGCAGGCACCAGAACCACTGAGCTAAATCCCAGTCCAAGGGATCTCATCTTATTAAAAAGCTTCTGCACTGGAAGAGAAACCACCCACAGAGATAAGAAACAACCTACAATGTGGAGGAAAAATTTTACCAGCTGTTCTTCAGACAAAGGACTACTATCTAGAATATATACAAAGAACTCAAAAAAATCAGACCCCATAAATATAAAAGCCCAAATTCAAAAATGGGCATCTGAAATGAACAAATTTTTCTCGGGCAAACAAGTAAAAACCATAAATAAATATATAAAAAATGTTCAACATCGCTGGTCATTCAAGAGATGCAGATGAAAACAACACTGAGATTCTGCCTCACCTCAGAAAGAATGGCTGCTATCAAGAAATCAACCAATAACAAATGTTAGTGGGGGTGTGGGGAGAAAGGAACACTTCTTCATTTTTGGTGGGAGTGCAGGCTGGCACAACCACTGTGGAAGTCAATACAGAGATACCTTAAACAAATAGGATTAGAAGTCCCACTTGACCCAACTACTCCCCTGCTGGGTATCTCCCCAAAAGAATTAAAAGTATCACACCACAGTGATATATGCTCATTCAAGTTTATAGTGGCACAGTTTGTAATAGCTAACACTTGGAAATAGCCCAGTTGTCCATCAACTGGAGACTGGATAAAGAAGATGTGATTTTTTAATAAAATGAAATACTACTCAGCCGTAAAGAATGAGAAATTGGAGACATGTATAGCTAAGTGGATGCATATTGAGCACATACTCTAAGTGAAATAAATAGGACACATGTGTAAATACCATACAGTTTCCGTGGTGTGAAACACTAAAAGTGTAAATTAGGATCAAAATGTATAATTGATATAGGAAGAAAATTTCTAAAGGATTAGAGGAATTAGGAGGTGTTGGGGAAAGGGTAAGAAAGGAAAAGGACAAAACATGAGAAAAGGAAAGAATGGAAACAAAGTCTTTGTAAATAGGGAAAATTGGATGGGGTGAAGGGAGGCTAGGGGAATGGGGAAAAAATAAGAATCAAGATACATCATGTAAAGGTACAAGATACCAATGATGAATGTAACTGTATTGTATACCTAAAATGCACCAATAAAATATATTAAAAATAGAATGAGAAACTAGAGGCATTTATAGCTAAATGGATACACAATTGAGGCCATACTCTTATGTGAAATAAATAGGTCACACATGTGTAAATACCAAATTGTTTCTCTGGTATGAGAAACTGAAAGCATAAATAAGGATCAAAATGTGTAATATATAATGTGAAATAGGAAAAAAAGAGGCAAAGGGGAAGGAGGACTGGGAGGGTTAACGGAAAGGAAATAAGGGCAAGGAATAAATATGCTAAAAGGAAAAATAGAAACAAAGTCTTTGTAAATAGGGAGTAATGGAAGGATATGGAGGGCAAGGGAATGGGGAAAAGAATAAGAACCAAGATATATCATGTAAAGATACAAATTCTCTATAATGAATATCAGAATATTGTATACCTAAAATGTACTAATAAAGTCAATGAAAAAAATCATATGATCACTCAATAGGTATATGAGTAGTTTATAAAATTCAAATCCCTCCATGATAAAATACATGACCAAATTATGCAGAGAAGGATCATACCTCAACGTAGTAATGGCTATATATGACAAATTTATAATAAGCATCATACACAATGAGAACAAATTGAAACTATTTTCTCTAAATGTGGAACAAGAGTAGAGGTCTACTTTTATTAAGCTTATTTAATCAATATTGTACTAGAAATTTAAACTGGAAAAACTGAGTAGCAGAAAGAAATGAAAGGTATACAAATTGGGAAGGGGAAAACGCTATTTGCAGATTATATGATTATAATATATTTAAAAAACTAAAGACTTCACAAAACACTGTTAGAAGCAATATATTTAGTAAATTAGGATACAAAATTAACATAGAAAAAATGATAGTTTCACTTTGCACCAAAATGAATTCACTAAGGAACAAATCACAAAAATAATCCCATTTGTAAAAGTCACACAAAAAAAGATACCAAAGAGGAAACCTAACTAAGGATATAAAAAAAGAAAAAAACACTACAATTAAAATTATAAAACAACAAGAAAACATATTAAAGAAAATCCTAAAAAGTAGAAGATCTTTCTTGTTCACTGATCAGAAGCATTAATATTGTTAAAATGTCCTCCAAAAAAAATCTAAAGATTTAATGCAATAACTATCAAAACACTAATGGCATTCTTCATAGACCTAAAAAGAAATCCTAGAATTCATATGGAAGAACAGAAGACTCTAAATTGACATATGTTATAGCTTGTGTCTAGATGTCTCCCCAAAGCCTCATGGAGTCACAGGTAGGGGCTTTTTCAGAGACGGCTGGATCTAGAGTGTGTGATGCTGGTATTAAAGATATGTGATTGCTGAATCAGCCTGCTGATTGGTTTGGCATCCATCCTAGATAGAATGTAAAAGGGGCAGGAAGAAGGTGCAAAGATCACTGGAGCTTGCTGCCTACTATCTTCTGCCTGCCTTGTTCTGCTATGGACTGTCTCTCCCCTACCATGCCCCTCTGCCGTGCCATCCTGCCTTGGACCCAGACAACTATGGACTAAATGTTTTACAAGCTGTGAGGAAAAAAAAAAAAAAAAAAAAAAAAAAACCTTTTCCTCCTTTAACTTTAGGTGTTGAATATTTTGTCTTAGCAATGAGAAAAGTAACTAAGACATATAGCAATAGTAGTAAAAAAGAACAAAGTAGGAAGCATTTACAATATCTGATTTCAAGGCATACTATAGAGCCATTCTAATAAAAAAATACTAACAAAAAAAACATGGTATTTGAATTAAAACAGACAAATGGACCAACTAGAAACAAATCCATGCATTTTCAGCCAAATTACTCTTGATGAAGTTACCAAAAACATATACTGGAGAAATAGCAGCCTCTTCAATAAATGCTGCTGGGAACAGTCTATATCAGAAGATTGAATATTGACTTATTCTCTCACTCTGTACAAAACTCGTCTCCAAATGGATCAGAGACTTTAATGTAAAACTTGAAACCCTCAGACTATTAGAAGAAATATAGGGGAAATGCTGCAAGATATTGAAACAAGCAACAATTTCCAAGGTAAGACTCCAAAACCACAAGAAGCAAGGGCAAGAAATGACAAATAAGATTAAACCAAATTAAAAAGCTTTGGCATAACAAAGGAAACAACAGAGCAAAGAGACAAACTGCCAAATAGGAAGAAAATATTTACCAACTATTCGTCTGACAGAGGATTAATATCCAAAATACCTAACAAACTAAAAAAACTCAACCAAAACCCCCATGTAATCCAACTAAAAAGAGTAAATGATCTACATAGAAGCTTCACAAAAATGAGGAACACCTAAATAGAACAAATATTTATCTAAAGGAAATGAAGTCAGCACACAAAAAAAGATGTCTATTTACTCATATTTATTACAACATTATAAATTGGCTAATATATGGATTCAGCCTGAGTCCCCATCAAAAATGGAATGGGTAAAGAAAACATTATACATAGAGAGAAAACCATTCATGCATAAAGAAGGCTGAAATTGTGACATTTTCAAAAATGGACAGAGATGGAGGATATTGTGCTGAGCAAAATAAGTCAATGTAGAAAAAAATAAGCAAAAATGTTTTCTCTCAGATGTGCAAACAGAAAAAAGAAGAAGGTGAAAAAAAGAAAGAGGCAGCAAGGAGGGTGAGGAAAAGGAGGAGGAGGAGGAGGAGGCAACTTGAAAGTAGAAGAGGGATTACTGGGACTGAGAAGGGACCTGGGAGACATGGAGAGAGAGCAAAGGGCTGAGGGGGAGTGTAGAAGAAGGATGGATGGACAAGCTCTCACACAATGTATGCATGTGTGGAAATATCATAGTGAATCACACTGATGTGTATAATTAATATGTGTTAATAAGTACAAGGAAAAGAAAAAAGGACTTCATTTGGATAGGGCCAATTAGATGGAGTAAAGTGGACACAACAGCAGCTATGGTCTGATTCAAATGCCTGATAGGATTGAAGTCTCTCAAGTGTAAGTGCAGACCAACGCCAGCCCATTTGTGTTTCTGAGAATTTAGATGAAAGAGCGTTCATGAAGGTATTGCTCATTAAAAGTAAATAACAAAACACATGAGAGAAAAGTGTAGGTGTTCAAGAGATATGTCCTTCTGTAAAAACCAATAAATCAAGGGAATGATGGTACATCTGCAAATAGCCCTGAGAAATAGGTCAGGAGTTAAAGTCAGCCCCAAACCTCTAAATGGTGTCTCCTTTACTCCTTTGAGCATACAGACAGGAGGAATTGGTCCTTAGAGAGACCTGTCCCTGAATCAAGAAGGGGTGGGGAGAAGATTTTTATTGTTAGTGGGGCTGGGTCCATTATTTCTATTGGTGACAGTTATTTCTGCTATTATTTGCTTTTGTCTTCTCAAGCATAGATCGGAACTTGGCAATGGACAGTGTTGGGCAAGCACATCTGTACATAACACAGCTTGAGTAGAGGCTTAAGAATGTATGGCTTCTATAGAACTCCCAGTCAACCCCTAACAACAATCAAATATTTAGAAGTAAACACAGCAGCTCCACCAGCCATTGTTCTCTTCCTGTAGCCCAAACAGGAGGACAACAGTCCCAGATGGCACAAAATGACATGATACGAACAGCCTCAGCGCATGTATAAGTACTGAAGCTGACTTGGACTGCCAGAGTGCCAGGCAAGGACACATTACCTCTGAGATCCAAATAGGCTAAATTCCAACATCATTCAGACAGCAGAGAGGAAATTAAAGCCAATTCCAACTACATCATTCCCCATCTGATATGTGGATGTGTCCTGGGCCCTATAATCCATACTGCAAGCTAGGAGCTCAGCAGATGAAAAAAGGAAGTTAAATTCTACTAAATCCCAGATTAGAAGGGAGCAATGACCTCCACAGACCTCCACTCATCCAAATTTATTCAGGCTTCAAAAGTATTTCTTTAATATTCTGAAAGTGACGATTTCTTTAACACTTTGAAAATGCCCTGCAAGCTGATATCTTAGCCCAAAGAAGACTAGGTTGCTTCCTTCAGGTGACCCCAATTCTCACACTGCAAATGTTGCTTCCAGGTCTTACCCAGTAGTGCTGCCATTGCATCTCTGACTGATTAATATTCCCTTGACACCCACCTCTTAGACAAAGGCAAAGATGTTGAGAAGATTTTATTGGTGATGAGACACTCTGCTCCCACTATTTGGGACAGCAAATGGTTTACACAGAATCTGCTGGTCCTAAGGGATGCATTTAGCTTGGCAGCCTGTGTTACTCACACTTTTAACAAGCAAGGACATGACTAAAAGCAGAGAAGTCCAGCTTCAGAAAGAATCACATGAAGCTACAGTTACAGGTCTTTGTTGGGGGGTGTAGGATGGGGCTAGAATGATTATGTAAAAAAAAAGAGGCTGCAAGTAGATTTTCAATGTAAGATACATAGATAGCAGAGCAGAAGGCATTGCTTTCCAGATCCAGCAAAGAAGGGACCTCAATCATTTATCCTTATCTGTTATCTATTGGCATCAAAACAGAGCCCTAAAGGGAAATCCATGCTCTATGCTCCTGTTACTGTTTTTATAAACCAGATTGATGAGGCCTCTGTAAATAAACAAGAAGCAGGAGAAAGATGCAACAGGCATGCTACTTGCTAAGAACAAGAGGATGCTATCTGCAAATGTGTCCAGACCACTGCAGGGAAGTGCTCTGCTCTCAGCAAATTCCAGCTGGGTCTAAGCCAGCTGAATTATCTACAAACTTCAGCTCAGGAAGGACCCTTTTTAAAATACCTGCCAATTCCAGAATCATTTTTTAAATGTACAGTAGGTCAGTCCTGTATGCTTCCCAGGATCATCTTATCCCTAAAGGAGGTGACCACAGCTGGAAAAGTATCTTTATGTGTCTTGATTTCTTTTCTCCTTTCTTCTTCATTGTACTTACTCTAATATCCTCCTCCTCCTATTTTAATTTCAAGGCTTTTATTTGACCTATTCTTGGCCTGTTACAAGATAGGTGTTAAAATGTAGTGTTTTGGAGGTTTCACCAGGAGGATATGAGAATAAGCCCCAAACTGCCCCTCTATGACCATAGCCTGGGGGCAGCCTCCTAGCAGGGTTGTGTCTCAAGTTCTAGGGAAAAGGACACACCCGTGCCTGGAAGCACAACCCTATGGACCAGGTTTGTGGTCACATTTCTGTCACCAGACACAGAAGGTTGTAATGGCAGACCCTAGACCTAACACAGGCTGAAAACACACCCATTGACCAGAGCATCCCATCTTGCTTGCTTGTCAATCCATTACAAAAGTATTTAAAATCACTTATGACAAATACAGTTAGTTGGCAACATAAGATAAAGATAAATAAGATAAATGAAACACAGAGAGGCTCATACCTTCAGGATTAGGGAAGGAAAGATATTGCCAGCATTTTAATGGCTGTCTTCATATTCCTCTACCTAATTCTGTTCTACCTTCACCTGTCCCACAGATACTGGCTTTCTCAGCAGTGTCAACAAACACCCTCAAATCGCTAAATTGAATGATCAGTTCTGTGATCTTCTCACTTAAGCCACTAGCAAATTTCTCAAAGCTGATCACTGCTGCCTCTGAAAAATACTCTTCCCTTATTTTTCCACTTTACTGGCTCTTCTTTTTCTGTGGTCTCATAATAAGATAATCTAATCAATCTTTAAATCTCTCTGTCTCTTCTTTCCTTCTACTTGTCATAGCTTAAAATATCGTGCCATTTTCTCATTATTCCCAAATGTTTATCTTTTGTCCAGACATCTCCCCTGAATTCCTCTAATCAACTGTCCACCTCAGCTTTTACCCATGTCTCTGCCCTTGCTACTCAATCAATCCTGCTTGAACTGTTCTTCCCCTTTCTTTCCTCTTAAAGTATGATCAAATATTATATATGCAGTGGAATGATGGATGAATGGATGGTTGGATAGAAGGGATGGATAGATGGGATGTAAGGATCATTACTGGAGGAGGTTGTATCAGGGCCTTTGCACCGAGATACATCCCAAGCCCTTTTTATTTTTGAATTTTGAGACCAGATTTTGTTAAGTCACTAAATTGCCCAAGCTGAGCTCAAACTCGGCATTCTCTTAGCTCAGCCTCTCTCCATGAGGGCTGAGATTACAGACATGAACCAACATTTCAGAAGGGAAAAATGTCACACACCTCAAGTAAAATAAAATTTAAAATTAACAGACATATGACTTAAACATCTTCCCTGCCTATCCAACCACAATACTATAACATAAAACAAACTGAATTCTAGTGAATCATTAACACTGGGCTAGTCCCAGCTTTGTCTCAGTTAGCTACAACCCAGAATAACTCCAGGTAGCAAATATTCATTGAATTTCTACCATGTTACAGGCACTGACTACCCCAGGTTCTTTGATAACATTATATCAAAATTTTTACTGCTTGACAAAGCTATTACTTACTCATTTTACAAGTTAGGAAAGTGCAGTTCAATAGATTACGTTTCTTGCACAATGTCACAAAAACACAGTGGACTCAGGATTTAGGTTAGGTCTCTATGAATCTAAAGTTATTTCTCTGTCTGTATTATCAAACTAGAAGTTATTCCAGAAATGGTAAACAAATCTTTGAGTGTTACAGTCCATTTCTCCCACTGAGTCTTCTTCTCTGTACTTCATAGGAAAATGGATGCATATTGAGGCCATACTCTTAAGTGAAATAAATAAGACACACATGTGTAAATACTGAATAGTTGTACTTCTGTATCTTTCTTCATCTTTGTAGATCAAACATCTTTGCATTGAGACTTCAGGGACTAGAAAGAAATAGCTAAAATTAAATCAATGCTTCATAGGATATACTAAAAAATGTGAAGTTAAAATAGGCTGAAACTTGGTTCTCATTTTCCCCATATGCCTGCCCTCCCTTCACCCTCTGTCCCTCCCCTATTTACAAAGACTTTGTTTCCATTTTTTCCTTTTCTCATAATTTTTCTTGTCCCTTATTTCCTTTCCCCTACCCTTCCTATTTCCCCTACACCTTAGCCCTTTTCTTCCCATTTCACATTGTCAATTATATAATTGGATCTTCTTTACACTTTTAGTTTTCACACCAGAGAAACTATTTGTTATTTACACGTGTATCTTATTTATTTCACTGAAGAGTATGGCTTCAATATGCATCCATTTTCCTATAAAAGACTCTAATTTCTCAATCTCTGTGGCTAAGTAGTATTCCATTTTATAGAAAAACCACATCTTCTTTATCCAGTCTCCAGCTGATGGGCAACTGGGCTGTTTCCAAGTTTTAGCTATTACAAAAAGTACCAACAAACTCAATGAGAAAAAAAGAGATGAATAGAGGGGAGAGGGAAGGCACAAAGGATGACAAAAAGGAACTGGGGTGTGTTGTATACATGGACCAACTGCACACAAGGAGTGCAAACATTATGTACTGCAGACATAAAAACAAAACAAAAAAATGTAAGGGGATCAAGTGATGGGTGGAGGAGAGAGAGAAGGGAGGAAGAGGGGATGAAAAGAGGAACTGAGATGTGTTAGGTACACACACAAAATCCACACGAGGATGTAGACACTGCTTATTCACATGAGTACTAATAAACTAAAATAATACCAAAAAATAGGCTGAAACTTGACAATGTACATTGTTTTACACACACAAACACACATACATACATATTTGTATGTATGCCAAAATAAATTAGTAAGAAAACACAGTCTTTGTACCACATTTTTACCTTTGATCAAGTCTCCGACAGGTCATGAGTATTCAAGATGTGCTGCTGAGGAGCTACCATTCCTGGAAGCTGTTACTTGCTGCTCAAGAAAATTCTATTCCACCAGCATCAGCCTTGCAACAGCCCAGAAACACTCTTCTTCCCACTCACATGTTTCTTCCTAAGCATTATACACAGTGCCAATGGCCTCCACCTCCACCCAACCTAGAGAATCTGGGCATGTAGCATCAATATGATTAATGGGGGCAGCCATCAAATTCTGACCGTAACCCCATTGGCCAAACTTTCAGCTTACCAGAAGATACTGTCCTCTACAGTCAGCAAAGCAGGTGTCACTTTTAGCAGGTGTTTCCCTAATAACTGTATGCTAAGTATACTCATTTCCATTCTCACCAAATATACCTCCTCATTAATTATTTCTGTGAAATTATTCAACCAGCCAACTTAGGTGTCCACTGTATGTGCATGGAAGTGCAAGGCTGTGAGGGATTGGACCCACTCGGGACTTTGTTTCTCTCACTGGGACAGCCAACCAAGCCTCACAATTCACTTCACTCCCACCCACACAGGTTAAGTAGATAAATACCCCAAACTGCATCTGAGTTGTGCATATGAAGAGTAAGAAAGCACAAGAATGAATACTCATAGAATTGTTGCTGGTTTCAGCCTTTGAAATTACCAGTCAATAAAGGCATCACTTGTTTCTCACTTAACAAACAAGTCTTATTGGAGTGAGTGGGACATGTACCTAAGAATGTGAGTGCATGCTGTTTTATTACCAAAAAACAAATAAAGAAAGAATGTTTAGAAAATAGCATCTTTTCAAAGGAAAGAATTAACACAGGTTGCAAAGTCCTGAATCACTCTTTTAACTACTGGTTCTAATCAATATCCAAGTTGTTCTAGAAGAGGAGGAAATCTCTGAAAAGATTTTATTAAGAGATTAAACATTAAATCAACTAGGACAATAGAATCATTAGCTGCTCATTTGGATAAAATGAGATCTTGTTTCTATTTTCCTATTTTGTTTACACTTGAGAGATTTGAAAACATACAGACAATAGGAAATATACAATTTGTGGGGCAAAGAACAGCATGATTTTTCAAGTGGACCTCTTACAAAGTTTTTAAGACCATTGGCATAACTGCTTTTTTCTACTTCTTAACTAACACTCCTCCTCATGTCGTTTAGGGACTCAGTGACTCTAACTCAAAGAATCTACTATAATCACCTTCACCTCAAAATCCACTTAACTCATAAACCAAATAGTTCTTCTAAAGATTATTTTTTTAAACCTGTTTAATGGTGGTAGATGAATTAGAAATGAAAATAAATCCAAAATGAAGACCACTGGGGAAGTTCTTTTAAACCAGAGAATTTCCTAAATAGATGCCACATAAGAACAGTTTTCTCTAGTCATCAGCAACATGGCCCTTTCTATAAGAGTGAGATAATCAGCTAGTATAAACTAACCTGCTCATCATTTGCCAGCTTACAACACTACAAAACTATTCATTCATCCTTAGTCTTGTTTTTGTTTGTTTAGAGTGTTTGTTTCTGGGGATTGAATCCAGGATTCACACTGAGCTGCATACCTAGCTCAAGAAGAGCTGTCAACGGGCTGCTAAATTGCCCTGTTCGGCTTGAATTTGTAATCTTCCTGCCTTAGCCTCCCAGAATGCTGGAGTTATAGGCATACTTATTCCTGTTTCTTGTTAACCATGGACTTAGACTTACCCTCCATGAATTGCTTCACAACTCACATCCACTGTATTAAAGAATATCAGTTTATAACCCCAAATATCTCTTGCATCACTGAGGATAAATATAAAAGGCTGAACTTTAGTTTGAAGATAGTGTAGGGCAGGTAATTTGGAAAAGGTAAAAGATTTATATGATCTGAAGAGAAACCAGAGAATAGGGCAGGTAATTTGTAAATGTCATTTGTTAGCTAAAAAATGGAACAGTGGGCCAAATAATGCAGGAAAGATAAGACCTTTAGAGATAACATCCTTCAAGCCTATGTCTTGTCCTAAAAATTTACTTTTTCAGGTCTTACTAGGTTCCTCATTAATTATATTCTATCTCTACTTGTGGGAATATGCCTTGTGATTCAGTACTGATTAATAAAGCACATAAAGGAAAATTATCCCTAACTAGGTAAATGGGAAAGTCAATTCTGTTCTCCATAAAATGTAAGACCATTTTCTCTAGGACCAGAAGTGAGTGCTACAATCCTTTCTTTTATCACGGACTCATTTCTTACCAGGCTGAGGCTACCTCAAAATAATTTTTTTTTTTTTTGTACCAGGGATCAAACTCAGGACCTTGCATTTGCAAGGAAGGTGGCAGCACCATTCATTCCTAACTTTTAAAATATACTTTTTAAAAAAATGTAGATTCTCTGAATTTCAGGAAAACTGAAGAAGGATCACTAAATGCTTTGTAAATTCTATTTCCAAGTGAAATATAAAATCCACAGAAACAGGGGGGAAAATAACCCATCAGTGACTCTTCAGAATCTTGTGTCAATAAGGAATTTGAGAAAGCTGTAGACAAAGGGACAATTCCAGGATTGTGGAGAAAATAGTTATGAGAATGTAGGAAGGAGACAAAAGTGGGGAAATAGAAACAAGAGTCAGACTGAAGCAAAGTAAACTGCTCTTGACTTTGTCTTCCATGGTTTCATGTTGTCAAGCAAATTCTCCTCTTATGAGAACGAGTCAGAAGATAACCACTTATCTGAGCAGTTTCATCTACTCACTCCACCCTCTCTTAATCATCACCACCACAAAACATAAATAAATAAAAATGAAGCCCAATGGAAAACTAGCACTACTTGTTACAAGTAACGTAAGTAGGCTACATCAAGTTTTAGTGTATTTCTCTCTAGAAACCATATCTTGTACTTGGTTGAGTCTTTCTCATCTGCTGATGGGCCTATATATAGCCAGAGAGAAAAACTTATTTTTCAGTAGCCAAGTTAGAAAGCAGACTTTGGTTCATCAGATAAAGCAAAGCATTCCCACCTATACTTTCTTAATCTCTCTTGTATCTATGTCTTTCACACTAGAAAGCAGAATAACACTTCTCCCAACCCTCCTGACTTGAAAGAAAATAGTGATAAACATACTCTACATGCTATCTACAGTTCTTGCTGTCATTATTAAATATGAGTGAATTCATCCTATCATGATGGCCATAAGAATACTGACTAGCATCCACCCTGGTTACCCAATCCACAGTGGTCAACATTGGGAATGGGAATAAAGTGGCCCAAAGACCACTGATGAAAAACCTCCTGTATAGAGTACAAGTGATTTTAAGATCCTGTCCTTTAGCCCCTTTCTTCCTATTTCACATTGTCAATTTAATGGACAAAACAAATTCTAATTTTCCAAAGATTGGTCATTAATTCCTAATCTCACCTCCTAAAGAACATAAAATATCAATTAAATAATGGTCGTGCTATCTTGTTATCATCTTCAAATAGAAAATTGCCTATAACTTATCTGGGTGAAACATTTTAAGAAACTGATCATTTTCCAGCAGCCAAGAGATTGATAAATAATATTAAGAAAATCCACATATCTGCACAGAGTGGGGAATAACATCAAGATGCTGCCAATCTGAAGAAAACATGCTTGCTCTGGCAGCAAAGTGTCTAAGTAAAGATACCAGAAAATGAAGGATCAGCCTGGTCCTCAAAGTAGGTCAGAGAAACAGGTATTGCAATCAAATTTAAAACTGTCCAAATTTCAGAAGGAGAATAGACAGCCAGGCTCAAAGTAAAGGGTTCAGTTAAGGGCCTCCAGAGCAGTCACTTCATGGGTGATTCCCACATTCCTGTCTGACCCAGCCACCAATCTCTGGTATTAAACAGGCTCTGATTCTTTGGCCTCAGCCACAGTCCTAATGGGACTTTGCTCATTTCACTATCTGGTCCTTATTTGGCTTCAGTGGCATGTACTTCTGGATTTTGGCTTAGTCAGTCCCCTTAAACCTGTCAGAGATCTTACTGTCCTGGTTTGTTCCTCACTGCCTAGTAAGAAACCTGATTTTGTGTCATCCATTATCCTCAGAAAATTAATCCTACTTTGTTCTCCTACTTTTATTAGTATACAAGATATACTTGACCAGTATCTTAGCTGATTTTACTTTGGTATAATCGAATGGGGGAGTATCAAATACTGGAAAGCACATTAAATAATAATAGATTTTAGGGCCGGGGATTTGGCTCAGTGGTTCCACCACCTATCTCACAAGCACAAGGGCCTGAGTTCGAGCCCTGGTACCAAAATAAAATAATAATAATAATAGATTTCAAATGGGAATTACTGTCTCAGCAGCAAAGTAAATTATCAACATAGATCACAATTTGTCAGCACAAAATATTACATTGAAGGCACCAACTATAGAACTTGTTCATGGTATAAAATGTGCAAGAAAGCACATCTCTAGGATATCAAGATTAGTGTGTTTCTAATTTAAACAAAATTGCTTCAAGGTACCAAACATTGTGAATTTTCCCTTGCTGCACATTGGATTTTTTTAATTCTTATAAATATTAATAAGCTGTTTTCTGGGATGAGATTAAGAGAGTTAGAAATAGTTTGACTTTAGGAGTTGCATTTATTTGATTTGTTAGGTACATTTGAAGTAGTTTTAATTATTCTCCACTACTAAGGCAAAACTTTCCTGATTATTCTACCATATTTTCCATAAATTATGGGTTTTCTGGTCCGATTTGAAGGAACAAGCAACAGTCTCAGCCCTCTGTGAGAACTGAGCTCTGTTCTGTCCTCCCCATATCTTGGTGCTGATTACTTAAGACTAGGTAACTTACAATAAATGTATAAATAAAATAAAAAAATTAAATAGAATAAATTTATCTCTTGCACTTCTGGAGGCTCGAAATTTAAAGTTCTCAGCACTGGCATCTACTCAAGAGGGTGAGGGACTTCTTACTGCATTATAATGTGACAGAGAGTATCACATGGAGAAAAAGAATGAGTAAGCTAGTCCATATGTGTCTAACTCTTCTTATACATCCACTAATGCCATCATGGAGGCCCCACCCACATGACTATTACTAAGCCTAATTATTTCCCATAGGTTCCACCTCCAAAAAGAAAACAAAATAGAGGGTCCATAAGTACACATATCAAATTGACATTTGGAGCTTCCTTCTTGTTGTTGTTTAAAATGTAAGGATAGTAAGTTAAAATGTAGGTCTATTTGGATATGAGGCATATTTTTGGAATTACAGGAAAGTCGTTATTTTAGGTTGAGGATTACTTGTCTTAAACGCTTGGTATCAAAAGTGTTTCAGATTTCTAAAAAGAAAGTTTCAGGTTTCTGACATTTTTAAGGTTAGGGATACTTGTATAGGTATTGCAAGTTGAGAATCTCTAATTTGAAATCTGAAATCCAAAATCTGAAACTTTTCGAGCATTGTTTCTATACTCAGAAAAGTTGAAATGGTTAGGGATGCTCAACCTGTAATTCCAATATTTTTATATGTTAGCCCATAATTTTAGATAGCTATATTTTTTTTCAGTTTTAATTGAGTTTATTGGTACATTTTAGGGATACACTACAGTTACATTCATTGTTGGGATCTTGTACCTCTACATGACAAGTCTTGATTCTCATTTTTTCCCCTTACTCCTGCCCTCCCTTCACCCCCTCCTCTCCTCCCCATCTACAAACACTTTATTTCCATCTTTTCATCATCTCACATTTTTTTCTTTTCCCTTATTACCCTTCCCCTACCCATCCCACCTTCCCTACACCTTTAGCTTAGATAGCTATATTTTAATTAAATATTTATCTTAAGTTGAGAAATCTCTTACAGGGTCACTCATTTCTTTTTCTTCTACTGAATTTAACACAAGTTAAATGTAACCAGTTTTACTGAAATATTCGTGAAATATTACTGAAATACAATCTCTCTACCCAAGGAATAGGTAGGTTAATTTGGCAACTCACTGTTTACTCAAATCAGAAAATGCACCAATGATACTTTCAAGTCATTAATAAGAATTCAGATGTTCCTTAAACATCTAAGCTACTGCTAAGAAATACAGCAGTGAGAGAAACTTGGCTCTGAAAACAGTGAAGTTAATAGGAGCCTTACACTAATTAGGGCTTGAACAAGTGAGTTTTCAGCAGGATGAAAGGTACCTTCTGTAAACACCTGAAGTAGGGGTTTCCAATCTATTTATTTGTTTTTTAATTAGGATCTGGCATAGAGCTTTCCTCCAAGGGTTACTCCTTAAGGCTAGTTCTGAGCATTGGGAATGAAAGATATAGACATACTTAAAGGATAATGACCCTTGGCTGAGAAAATTCTCCCTCTACACTTGTGGTTCCCAGCCCAGGATAAAATCAATCTTAAAGGAGCTTTTTACTGATGCTGTGGCCCAACTCCATACTTTCCATGAGAGAATGTTCAGGGGTGCTCTATATAACTAACTCTTCAAGGCATTGTGCTGTCTTTTGGAGAAAGCAACTATAATTAATAAAATGAGAACTAAAAAGAGATCATTTCATATGTTTATGCTTACTAAGCAAGTAGCACAATTTACCTTTCTGGACATCAATTTCAGTGGTTATCTAATATTACCTTTCTAAAAGTCTTTCTCTCTATTAAAGGAAATTAAATAAAATAGTGTTTATTAGAACTTACAAAATTTCAGATACAATGGGGAAAGATTTAGAAATGCTATATACTACCTTGTCATGGAAAGTGCCACTTGGTCCTTTGCTGTTGTTTTTCTGTTTTGTTTTGCTTTTTGTTTTTTGTTTTTGTTTTCCTTTCTCTTGAATGGAATATCTACTCAGGACAGCAAAGAAGAAAGGAAACATTTGTCTTTCAAACTTCTTCCACTTCAGGATTACTGATGGCATCAAAGGGACACAGTTTGGTCAAAAATTGTAGTGGGTGAGGGGGAGAAAGGACTTATTATTTTCTAAGATTTCACTGAGACAGCCTAGTTTAGAGTCCTTGGCACGGGCATGGAAAGCCAGAGGAGACCAAAAATAGTCTCATGGCTCACAAATAGAAGCCAACAGTGTGAGAGAGGGAACAGTGCGAACAAGTCTAGGTTGACAAGCAGTAGCACAGTGCAACATGGAAGGAAGATGTGGAGGAGGAGACCCATTCACCTCATGAGTAGGTATAAAAAAGAGAGGAAGATGAGGGGACAGACTTTTAATATTCCCTTCATGCTCCCAATGACCTAAGACCTCCTACTAAACCCAATTTTAAAGTTTCAACCCCCTCTCAACAGGGCCAAACTGGAGTCAAAGCCTTGAACATATATGTTTGTGAAGGACATTCCACATTGAAACAATAGCATGTAAAGCAGAGCAGTGAGAATAAATCTGATAAAGACAGGGGAAGGCTTTTGATTTTGACCCCATGCATTCTCTTTCAAATTGTTCAATGTATGTATATTACTGTTTAAATTCTAAATGCCACAAAAAGGCAATGACTTTTTTAAAGAAATAACTTATCAGTAACCAATGACCTTTCACCACAGAAGTATTATCTCTTCCTCAGAAGCATTTAATGCTACAAAGGGCAGAAATATTGAATTATTCTATGGGAAAAAGTGAGTACTTTAGGTACAATTAGAATAACAAATCAAGAATGAAGCAATGTTTTTATACAATGGCTATATTACTCAATCTATACAGACATAAGCACTTTAATGGTTGACAGAATTATTAATGAATTACTGAACTATCTACATATAAAAAGTTGGATGCTTAATGTATATCATCTACAAGAATTAATTCAAAATGGACCAAAAAATTAAACATATGTGCTAAAACCTTAAAATCCTTATGACAAAACATATGAGCAAAGGTTCATGATATTGAATTTGGCAATGCTACACTGGATATAGCACCAAAAGTAGACTAGTAGTTAGCATAGGTCAACGCTTACCTTCCTCTCAAATATGGGCTAAGGAAAACTTCCCTATCAATTCTTAAGGGTCTTGGTTATGTCCTGGGAACTGCATCTCTAATCCCATATATTAAACCATAGCCAAAATAAGAGCCCATATATCAGTTTATGAGGAAATCCTCACTCAGGCTCAGATGCAGAAACACCTCAAAGTGTCTGAAAGTAACCTTTGGTCATAACAAATTCCTTACTCATCCATATGGATTGCATCTTATGAACACAATTACAATACAGTGAATTATGGTTAAGGACATGCACAGTTAACACAGAGGACAAGACTGAGTCTGAGCTATCAAGCATGCCCAGGACAGCCCTCTGGGAAGGACTTGGACAGTTGACCAAAAATGAAAGACATCTCCACTCATGCCCTTGGTGCTCATGCCAATTCCCTTTCCAGCACGAGCCTGATCCTCTTTAAGCATAATATCACCTCCATAAACTTTGCTTATTTGCTCTTTTTTAATCTGTGTTAACTCATCCAATTCTTTGTTCATGTCAGACAAGAATCTGGACCCACCAACACCCAAGTAACCACCACCATAGTAAAATATAGGCAACAAAAGAAAAAACAGATAGACTAAACATCAAAATTTAAAATTTTTGTGCACCAAAATATACTACTAACAGAGTGAATATGTAATCCAAACAATTTAAAAAAAAGAGGACTAGTAACCCCATAGTTGGTAAGGAGTTAGTAATCAGAATAGTGAATTTTTACAATGAAATAACAGGAAAACTGATTTTAAAATGAGCAAAAATTTGAACACAGATGCATTTCTCCACAAAACACATACAAATGCCCAATAAGTATGAAAAGGTGCTCAGCACACATCACCGAGGAAATGCAAATCAAAACATTCAACAATAAGACAAAAAAACATGTTACACCTTCATACCCATTACGATAGCTATTATTTTTAAAGTAAATACCAAGACTTCTGAGAATATACTGGAGCAATAAATAGCAGAAAATCAGCCTCTCCAAGATTTAGAATCCAGACACTGGAATATACCAATTTGGAGAAGGAAAGAAGAAGGGAGATGGATCCTTGGGACCCTGGAAGGATCTGAAGGGAGAATTGGAGCACACAGAGAATGTGAAGAGACAAATCTGAACACAGAAGAAGGAGGTGCAAGCTTCACTTTCTCCCTGACTCCCACCTCATGGCATGAGAGAGGAAGCTCAAATCTAGAGACGCAGTGAAGGTGAGTGACACCAGAGACCTCCGTGGAAAAACACACCAGTGGAGCAGAGTGGTGGATGCCGTGAACTACATCAGCTGATGAGACTCCAGTTCAAGGACCCCCTGGAGAGGGAGCTTGGCCGGACGACATTTTAAGGAGGGGCCAAATGAATCCAGAACTCAGAACAGCCGTGAGTTGGCTTCTTCTCAGTAACAGGGTGAGGCACATCTTCAGGAGACATCCAGGATCAGAAACCTGAGGTCAAGCTGGTACTTTTGTCTTTTCCTTCCTTTTCCTCCTGTCTTCTTCACTAATTTTCCAATACTTGAGTAATCTTCCTTTGTCCTTCAGCCTCACTTTGAATCGCATTCTCTTCATTTCTTTCTCTTATTTTTTCCTCTTAGGCCTTTCAAATTTTCTCCCCTGAGGGTAAAATCACTCAATCGAGGGGTTATATACTGTGTACAATTTTCTGGCTTATTTTAGATTTTGTTATATAATTATAAATCTTGTTCTTGTGGTTAAACGTGCCAAATTAACACTTAGCATAGTTTGCCACTTTCTAAGCTATTGTGATAAAAATAGCAATGGTACTGGAAAAAAAAAAAAAAAAAAAAAAAATCCCAGGATCAATGGAATGGAATAGAATATGCAGAAAGTACTCCAAACAAACTCCTCTTCCTTATCTTTGACAAAAGGGGCCAACCACCTTCACTGGAAGAAAGCCTCTTTCATAAATGATGTCAGGAAAACTGGCTTTCCACATGCCAAAGATTAAACCTTGACCCATATCTCTTACCAACCTAAAATAAAAATGGATCAAAGATCTAAATATTAAAACAAAAACACTTAATCCGCTACAAGATAAAATATGTATAACTTTTGGAGACACTGGTGTAGACAAAGACTTTATGAACAAAAGCCCAATCACAAGGAAAATATTCCAAAGAATCAACAACTGGAATCTCATCATATTAAAAAGCTTTTACACTGTGAAAGAAACAAAAAGAGTGAAGAGACAACCTACAGAATGGGGAATAATATATCTAGAATATATAATAAACTCAAAAAAAGTCAGATCCACCACATTTAAAGACCCAGTCCAAAATGGGCATACGAAATTAATAGGTACTTCTGAAATGGAGAAGCACAAGCAGCAAATAAATATATGAAAAAATGTTCAACACCAATATTCATTTGAGAAATGCAAATTAAAACAACACTAAGATTCCATCTTACTCCAGACAGAATAGCTATCATCAAGAAATCCATCAATAACAAAGGTTAATTTTCTACTGTTCCTAGGATTGTAAATTTACATAATCAATACGGAAATCAGTATGGAGCTTCCTCAATAAACTGAAACTAATATTTCCATTTGACCTCACTATTCCTCTTCTTGGTATCTTCCTGAAAGAGTTATAAGCATCATTCCACAGCAATATATGCATAGCCATGTTTATAGCAGTGCAGCTTCTAATATCTAACTCTTGGAAACAGCCCACATGCCCATCATCAGATGAATGGATTTAAAAATGTGATTTTTGTACTTGTTTCAGCAACACATAGACTAAAAAATGTGATTTTTATAAACAATGGAGTACTACTCTGCCATAAAGAAGGATACACTCCAGACATTTTTAGGTAAATGGATGCACCTTGAGACCACATTTTAGTGAAATAAATTGGACACACACGTTTAAATATCTCATTGTTTTCTTGTGTGCTTGTAAGCACAAAAAAGGACCAAAATGGATAGACATTGGAAAGTATAAAGAAAATGTTCAAATGGGAAGAGGAACAAAGGATGGAGAGGGGAAGAAAAGGAAAAGGAAACAAGAGAATGGAAGGGAAAATGTAAACAAAGCTTTTGTAAATAAAAGGGTAAGAAGGGTTGAAAGGAAAGGAGAGGAATTGAAGGGAAAAAGAAGAATCAAGATATATTATGTACAGGTACAAATTCTCTGCAATTAATGTGCTTATCATGAATATTAAACATGTACCAATAAAATTAATATTTAAAAAGCAACACCAAAAATACTCAGAAAATAATAAGTATTGGTTAAGATGTGGAGAAATTGTGTTTCTATGTATAGCTGGTTTTAAACTTAAATTTAAATATTGCAGCCACTGTGAAAAACAGTAGGGAAGTTCCTCAAAATGACAAAAATGGAATTAGCATATGACTTAGCAATTCCACTTTGAATATATACCCAAATGATAATAAAAAAGGCTTGAATAGATGTCTGTAAACTAATGCTCATACTTTCATTATTCATAATAGGGAGAAGCATATTATCTATTTTAGTAACAGAGTCACAAAATTACAGTGACTGACAAATCCAAAATGCACAGAGTAGACCAGCAAGCTGGAAGCCCAAGAAAGAAATGATGTTTCAGTCTTAATTCCACATGTAGTTTTGAGGCAGAATTATCTCCTCTTTAATGGAGTCAGTCTTTTTCTGTGGAGAACTTCAAATGACTGCTTAAGACCCATTCGTATTATGAAGAGCATATTCAAGCTACTGATTTAAATATAAATCTTATCTTCACAGAAAGTTTTAGAATAATATATGCCCAAATATCTAGGTACTGTGCCCTAGTCAGGTTGATACATAAAATTAATCACCATTGACTGAAAGAATCCAAATCCATTCACCAATGGACGGATGGATAAACAAAAGGCAGCACACACACACAATTGAATATTGGACATTGACGTCTAGTGAGCACATTGTATTCCATCTGAAAAATGAAAGTTCAGGGAATGGATAACTGTAATGACTGCAAAACTAAGTGAATGCACTTAATACCATTCAGTTGTCCTCTTAAAATGTATAAATAATATATAAACATGAACACATAAATATATAAATACAAATATGTATCACATGTGAAATACGTATTTGATATACATATATAAAAACACCACAATAAAAGATTAATTGGTTCATTTCCGAAATGAACAGACATTTCTCATACAAAGAAGTGAAAGCAGCAAGAAAATATATGAAAAAATGTTCCACATCACTGGTCATTCGAGAGATGCAGATGAAAACAACACTGAGATTCCACCTCACCCCACAAAGAATGGCTGCTATCAAGAAATCACACAATAACAAATGTTGGCGGGGTTGTGGGGAGAAAGGAACCCTCCTCCATTGTTGGTGGGAGTGCAGACTAGTGCAACCACTATGGAAATCAATATGGAGATACCTCAAAGAGCTT
>NW_022900936.1:45122804-45144136 GCF_012274545.1 Fukomys damarensis | reverse complement strand
AAAAAAAAAAAAAAAAAAAAAAAGATTAATTGGTTATACTTAGTTTTTACTATGAGACAGACACTATGCTAAAATGTTTTACATTAAATATGTCTGGTAATATCTTTGGATAGCCCCATTTTATGGGTAATAAAACCTCCTAAAGAAAGTTACTTGCCCAAGATCATACTAGCAAGAAGCATATCTGGGATTCAAATCCTTACAATCTGACTAGAAAGCCTATGTGTCTGCTTAGTTCCTATGCTACAGTGAAAAGGGTGACTACTTTAAAGTAATGAAATAAAGAGCTAGTTAAAATGTTTTCCAAGTAATATTTTAAAGTTGTTTCAATACCTAAAAAAATTTAAGGGATGAATTCCCTGAAAAATTGCAAATCCAGACTGGGTGTGTCATAATTTTACACCTAAAATAGCCCTTCCCTGACCTTCATCATGAAAAATCTTTACCCCTAAAACACTGCTCCTCTACAAAAGAAGATGAGGGAAAAAAAGATGCCCAAGAAGTAGAAATATAATGTTTACCTCACATCTACCCCATTTTTAACAAGCCTTGGAATACTTCATAGTTTTTATATTTTTAATAAAAGTACTATGGTTACAACTTCCTCTCTTAAGTGGCGACAATCATTTAACTGACATTTATTGAATGTCTACAAGTTCAGGTATTATGGTGAGTTCTGTCCAAACAAGATAAAATATGGAAAGTTTGCCTGCAGTGAGATCCAGCTAGCAAACAAGTGACGCGCTTCCTGTCTCTGTATGGAGCATATCTCATAGACAAGACTTTGGTTAATATTGTGGAACCTTCAGCCAAATGTTATCAACTCTGTCTCTCCAAATGTGCTTTTGCCTCCAGTGACCCTTATCTCTTGGACTTCTTCACTGTCATTACCACAAACAAGAAGAGCAGTCATAGCTACTCACACACCTGAGGCAGTGTAGCCTAATGACCATGGCTTGGTCTCTGGAGCTGGACTGCCCATTACTGGATCTGCCACTATTCACTAATCATGAGCAAGTTTCTCAACCTGTCTTTGACTCTGTATCCTCAACCATAAAAACAGAACACAAACAGATACCAGTGCTGACAGCCATGGGCTAACACATGTGTCAATACAGCATTTGCTATGTATTAAGTGGTCAGAAAAGATTAGCCATAGATGTATCAAATCTGTGAGCAACAGACTGTTCTAGGGATGGGATGAGAAAAGGAAATAATTATCCAAGGGAAAAGGGCCTTAGAGAACATTTCACAGATGATGGCACAGAGAGGTATAATAGTTCCATGCCTTGCCTGAGGTCAGGCAGGTGGGTCAAGAGCACATGAGGGCACAGATCTCTGCCATAGCACAATGTCCTCAAGAAAGAAAAGCAAGAGAATTCCAAACTTAGGTCCCTATTGTAGGTATTGTTTAGATTAGCAAATTACAAAAGTATGATTAAATTATAAAACTATAAATTTATAAGTAAATTACAAGATTATAAGTATTAACTTGATTATTTGTGATGATTACATAAACAGGTTGAGAAAGTGATTCTGCGCACACCGTATACAGAGACTGTGGATGGTTATAACAATCACACCCATGTCAAAGACTTTAGAAAGTGACCTGTTAACACAAGGTGGCCTGGTTAATGGTTAAGTGCTTCAAATTATTTAAATAGAGTTCCAAGACAACCACCATAGAATGTATTCAAAACGTGGCTTTGGCTTACTACCCAGCCCTTCCTGCCCCAAGCTGAATGGAGGTCACTGAAGCTCTACAGCAGCTCAGGAAAACATGCTGGGCAAGGAATAGAGAATGGACCTGAGATATGGATTGTTCTAGAAACATCTCTACTACATAACTGCTGCCAGCTCAGGTCACCAACCTCCACCAATCAAACCCCCAAACCTCTCCTTCCTTATCTGGAACTCTATGCCATGCTCTACTACTTCTTCCACTTTCCAACCTCTCCTTCTGTTAACCTCTTACAGATTGCCCTGAAGTCTCCATGATAGCTCAATATTTTGCAGCCACTATGTCTTTGTCCCTGCTTCCCCTTACTTCTAGAATACCTCTGCTGCTCTTGGAACTTTCTACCTCCCCCTCCAAACTAAAAATCAATTGACAAACTTCTTTACAGAAATGCTGACTCTTCTGTAATGCCATCATACAATCAAATGGCCTTTTAAAATATCCTCAGCATATCCAGAACCTTCTAGATGTAAGGCCCTTAATCAATTCTACCACATTTTCCAAGAAAGACTTGCTCCTTTATAGAATCTCTCACAGTACCTGCTATCGATTGGTCAACACCAAATGGTAGTTTCTAGCACAGTGGTCAGGATGGCTACTAGGGACACTGATGTGCAGCAAGGAAGACTGGGAAAATGAGTTCAATAGCAAAGACATACCAAATACCAGACTTTTCTAAGTGTTGTACATAGGTGAACTCAGTCCTGCAGATAACCTCCTGGAGTACTGTTACTATTATTAGCACATTATGGAGCAGGAAACTGAGGCACAGATGGGCTGAATAACTTGCCCCAGGTCACTCTATGAAGTTGTATCTTGAAACTGAACAGCTAGCTCTGAACACTGCCTCTCTACAGCAAAACTCCTTCTCACCTAGCATCTCCAAAAGCCACTTCAGTTGTTCTACCTTTTTGTGGACATTACATTTCTGAATCAAAAACATATTCTACAATGTATAATTTCAGTGCCAAATTCCAACCCAGTGCTTTCTGAGCCAGAAATTAAAAATCAGTTCTGGTCAGATCACCCATGGAAGTAAACAACATGTAACAAAATTTCAAATTTAAAACATTCTTTCATACAGGAGGAAATGATAGATGTCTCAGATACAGAAGGCCTCAGCTACATACCTAACCCAAAATTTTCCACCATTCCATTTCTAAATCATGAAATATAAACCAGAAATATTTGCAAACACTGATATTTAACAACCACTGTGAATATTACTATGATAGAATTATAAGTTGGACATACAATTTTATAGATACACTGTCCTGTGTTTAGTTATTTTTTAACAGTCATAAAGTATTTGGGTCCTGCACTGGAAATAAGGGAAAACAGAAAATACATAGTTGGATCACAATTACATTAAATTTAAATGAAATATTTGACAATTCCCTACATAAGCCATTTTAAATACCTTACTAGCAAGCATCCTATTAACAGAAGCAAAAGTTGTGTTAACTCAGAATAAAGCAGATAATTTTCTCAATCTCCCATCGAAGCAGGGAGTGGAGGATGGATAAAGATTTCATTCTTTATAAATATATACAGTATTCTCACAGGGAAAAAATAATGGATCATTCAACTTTGGAGTTATGAGCTGCTTACAACAAAATACAAATCCAACTTTTATCCCTATCAAATCTTTATAATAGCACACCCCAAAATATAAAAAGCAGACAAAAAATTTTAATGTTCACAAAGCAGATGAGGAGGAAATGAAATGTCTGTGTAGTGTATTCCAGCAAGAAATATTTTTTCTCTTCTAATAAGACAAGGCTGATGAGAACAGCAAAAAGACAGGATAGAGATTACAGCACGAGAAACATGATATCCAGCACGTATTCAAAACTTACCCAGCTTGCTCTGTTTACCCAAACTTTATTTTTCTAACTCTGCCAGTTTAAAATCAGGCCGCCGAGGCTGGGCTTTTGTTGCTGTTTCTGTTCTTTTGATCTCAGAGCCCCCTGAAAATTAAGCTATGTGTTGAACGGGCCTAGCCCTTCTCTCTTGGGGGTGAGGGGAGAAAAAGTTTCAAGCTTGGAGCCCTGGCTGCTTCTTGGCGAAATTGAATAAATAATAAATAGCTAGAAGGAGACGACGTGGGAGGCGTGCCTAGGTGACGTCCTGCCTCCCGAAGAAGCCACACAGCCTCCTAGTACAGCTGTCCAGATGTGCTTCATCTGGTCCCTCCGCGAGTAACTAGCCTGAGCTATCCTGTCTGGAAGAAGCCCCAGCTCATTGGTGACTTTGGCTACGCACTTTCAACCTATTGGCTGAGCGGTCCGACACTCCTGTGGGCCTCGGGCCGCCCCCGCCCACCGGACCAGCTCCCTGCATCCTCCTAGGGAACCTGGAAGTGCAGTGCAGTCGCTGATGTGGCACTGTGTGGCGGCAGGCACCGGAGAGAGTAAGAAGGAGCCTCTGAACACCCAGAACTTGCTCCTGTTCTGTCCCTGTCAGGCACATGTCTTTAAGTACTTAGACCTGCTAGTCCTAATAGGATGATTTCTGGCCGTTTGGGTGATGAAAAAAGCGAAGTCCCCTGTCCTTCCCTGTGGGATTCTCAGGCCTCCAAAGGGCTTTCAAGCCAGGCCTCTGACTTCACCCTCCGCACTTTCTTAAGGGAGCAAATAACAGGGTCTAAGAGGCTACTCTTTGGTGGCGGTATTCTTTTCTTGGAGAATTAATGAACCTTTCGCTGAACTCTATTAACCAGAAGTATGGTGGTTTCTGCATAGAAGCCCAGGAATGGGTATAGAAGTGATTTGATGGACTTGGTTTGATTTTGGTGTGTGTGTGTGTGTGTGTGTTGACAGTGGTAGGGAAACAAAAAAATGTTTCTCTGCAATGTAAGAATTGAGAAAGGACCACACAGGACTTTGTTATTTTTGTGTGTGTGTGTGTGTGTGTGTGGACAGTGGTAGGGAAACAAAAAAATGTTTCTCTGCAATGTAAGAATTGAGAAAGGACCACACCAAAGGATGTTTTGATCCAGGGCAAATGACTGAAAAATCTTTAGGGGCAGGAGCAGAGAAGAGATCTGCAAATTAATTGATATTGTGTTGTGTTAATTTTGACAGAAACATGTCTCATTACAATATTAACAAGGTCAGAGCCACAAAACTTGGCTGTACACCATGAAAATTCCAGGCCCTATATTAAAACAGCTTTCACCTGCATTATCATATTCAATTCTTACACTCACTTTATGAAGTAGATATTATAATCTCCATTTTCACATTAGGAAACAAAGACTAGAGCCTGTCCCAGCAAGCCACATATGATTCCAAACAAATGTTTGTATTGCTTAATTAGGAATACAAAAACTCATCTGTCATTAGTCACTGGTGTAGGGTCAGAATTTATTGTGAGACCCCCTACCTTCTGATGTCCAAAAGCTTTCACCAAAGAGTGAAGAGACAACCCACAGAGTAGGAAAAAAAATTTACCAGCTATTTGTGTCAAAGGACTAATATCTAGAAAATATGAAGAACTCAAAAAAACCAAACCACTAAAAATTTAAAGATCCAATCCAAAAATGGGCATATGAAATGAATAGACACTTCTTAGATGAAGTAAAAATAGCAAATAAATATATGAAAAATGTTCAACGTCACTGGTCATTCAAGAAATGGAAATTAAAACAACACTGAGATTTTATTTCACCCCAGAAAGAATGGCTATGATCAAGAAGTCAATCACCAACAAATGCTGGTGGGGCTGTGGGGAAAAGGGAACCATTCTGCACTGTTGCTGGAAGTGTAAATTGGTACAACCAAAATGGAGATCAGTATGGAGATTCCTCAAAAAGCTGAAACTAGAGGTTCCATTTGGCCTTGCTATTCTCCTTCTTGGTATCTTCTTGAAAGAGTTAAAAGCATCATGGCACATCAATATATGCACACCTGTGTTTCTAGCAGCACAGTTTGTAATAGCTAACTCTTGGAAACAGCCCAAATACCCACCATCAGATGAATGGATAAAAAATGTGACTTTTATATACAATGGAGTACTACTCTGCTATAAAAAAGAATGGACTTGAGACATTTTTAGGTAAATGGATGTACCTTGAAACCATACTTTTATGTGAAATAAACTGGACACATATTGTTTCCCTTCTGTGAGAAACTGAAAGTGTAAGGGCCAAAATTGTTGATAGGTATTGGGAAGTAGGAAGAAAATGTTCATATGGGAAAGGGAACAAAGGAGGGGGAAGGGAAAGAAGGGAAAAGTAAAAAAGGGAATAGAAGGGAAATGGAAGCAAAGCTTTTATAAATAAGGAGGATAAGAAGGGTTAAGGTGGGGAAGGAAATAGGGAAAAAAGAAGAATCAAGATATAATATGTACAGGTACAAATTCCCTGCGATAAATGTGATCATTATGTATATTAAAAGTGTACCAATAAAATTACTAAAATAAAGACTCCAAGAAGAGGTAATTCTGTTAAAAATTTTTTAAACTAATATTTCACCATATTTATGAGGTCGTAGTGGTTGATATATGCTTATCTATTGCTGTTTAGCAGATTACCACAAACTTAGTGCTTGAAACAACATACAAACATGACTGCATCATTTCTGAAGGTCAGAAGTCCAGACATGGTTTGGCTGGATATGACACAGTGCTGCAAAGTGTCAGCTGGACTGTGCGCTCGCTCTCTCTCTTCTCTCTCTCTCTCTCTCTCTCTCTCTCTCTCTCCTCCCCTGAGCAAAGATTCCTCTTTCAGCCTCGCTCAAATTTTTGGTAGAATTCATTTCTTTAGAACTGTATGGCTAAATTCCCAATTTCAATTTGGATGTCAGCAAGAGGGTTCTCTTAGCTCCCACTCAGGCACCTCCTAAAAGTCAGGAGATGAAGATCAGGGAACTATGTTAGAGTCTGTCTGCCACAGTTCTGTAGTCAGACACCTCAGTTTTTGTGGATCTGATTGTGGAGTTATCATAATGCCAGAAATGATGCAAAAAAAAAATCAAAGGATTGCTCAACAAGTGGGACTATGTGAGGGTAATCTCAGTGATTAATCCCTCTGGCAGTTAAAGAAACTTACAAAGAATCAATAATATGTGTCATGTGTTCATATTTCCATATCCCTTGTAATATGAAATGATATACCTGTTATCATAGAAGCAACTAAAAAATGAGCTGATGATGCAGGTGATCAATATTCTACACTCATTACCATCAGTGAAAATCTACTAAAAAAGATTCCTGCTTTTTTGCAAGAAGATGGAATAGACTTAATTTTTTCCATTTTCTGCTGTGCACAACTTAAAGTCCTGGGCTTATGTATAAACTAATATAAGACTCTAGAAGGTTTATAAAAGAAGATAGACTAGCTGGAAATCTTATAACCCAAAGGACAGCATGATAAGATGTTCCTCACTTTTACTTTTGTTTCACTATCCTAGACTTTAAAGTGGCAATGCCAGCGCTGAGGTTTTGATCTGGAATATCCCCCAAAGGCCTGTATGTCGAAGGCTTAACATGGCTCTAATGGGAAGTTATAGAATTTTTGAGAGGTTGAGCCTAATGAAAGGAAGTTAGGTCATTGAGGGAGGGTCCTTGAAGGAATATTATGCCCCTATCCCATATTTCCTTTCTGTAATTTATGGCCACCATGAAGTATGTTCTGCCATGCACTCCTACAAGAATGTTCTACCTCACTCCACAGCCAATAGGGACAAGATCAACCCACCATATACTGAGCCTTTAAAATCATGAGCCAAAATAAACTTATTCCTTATAAGTTGTTTATTTAAGACATTTTACCACAATGATGGTATAAACTTGCTACTGTAGCCAATAATTCAGAAATGTCATAAGATAGGCAGATACACACACACACACACACACACACACACACACACACACACCCTACTTTATAGCCAATGCACAGACCAAAACCAAAGCAGACAAAATACCTTTCCTAGCATAGGCAGTTCACTCCACCAAACATTATAGTAAAAACTGTAGTTCATTCATTGCCACTACTCTTTAATTTTTTCTTTTTTCTTATTGAGTTTATTGGTACATTTTAGGTATACAGTACAGTTACATTCATCATTGAGATCTTGTACCTTTATATGACAGATCTTGGTCTCATTTTTCCCCTTACCCCTGCCCTCCCTTCACCCCCTCCTCCCTTTCCCATTTACAAATACTTTACCTCCATTTTTTCATCTTCTCACATCTTTTCTCTTCCCTTATTGCCTTTCCCCCGCCTCTCCCACTCTTTAATTAAGGAGCCATGTTAAGGAAGCAATACTCCCAAATTTATCCCTGGAAGCAAGTGTTAGTCTGATTCCAAAACCAGAGAAAAATTGACAATATGAAATAGGAAGAAAAGGACTAAAGTTGTAGCAAAAGTGGGAAAGGAAATAAGGGAAAAGGAAAAAATGTGAGAAAGTGAAAAAATGGAAATAGAGTATTTGTAAATGGGGAAGGGAGGAGGGAGTGAAGGGGGGCAGGGGTAAGGGAAAAAATAATAACCAAGACCTGCCGTGTAAGGGTACAAGATCCCAATGATGAATGTAACTGTATTGTATACCTAAAATGTACCAATAAACCCAATGAGAAGAAAAAACAAACAGGGAAAGACCCAACCAAAAAAAGAAAAGAAAAGACAGGCCAATATACCTAATGCACATAAATGTAAAACTCCTAAAAAAGATACTGAAAAACAGAATACAGAGAATCATCAAGAAGATCATACACCCTGACCAAGTCAGATTTATCCCAGGTATGCAAAGGATGGTTCAACATAAGTAAATGAATAAATGTAATACACTATATTAACAGAGCCAAGGACCAAAACCATATTGTCATCTCAATAGATGCAGAAAAAGCATTTGACAAAATCCTACACCCATTCATGATAAAAACCCTAGAGAAAATTGGAATAGAAGATCTTTATCTCAACATGATTGAAGCTATCTATGAAAAACTAACAGCCAACATACTAAATGGTCAAAACCTGAAAACCTTCACACTAAAATCAGGAACAAGACTAGGATATCCACTATCACCACTCCTGTTCAATATAGTTCTAGAAACATTAGCCACAGAAATTAGAAAAGAGAAAGAAAAGGAATAAAGATAGCAGAGGAAGAAATTAAACAGTCTTTTCCTATGCCAGTGTCTTCAAGAGTTCTGCCTAACTTATCTTCCAGTAAATTTAGTATCTCTTTTTTAATATTTAGATATTTTATCCACTTGGATTTTAGTTTAGTGTATAGTGAAAGATAAGGGTCTAGTTTTAATCTTTGGCAGGTTGAAATCCAGTTTTTCCAACACCATTTATTAAAGAGGCCATCTTTCCTCCAGTGAGGATGGTTTTCTCCTTTGTGAAAGATTCTAATGGTATAATTGACAATATGAAATAGGAAGAAAAGGGCTAAAGGTGTAGGGGAAGTGGGAAGGGTAGGGGAAAAGAAAAAATCTGAGAAAATGAAAATAAAATATTTATAAATAGGGAAGAGAGGAGGAGGTGAAGGGAGGGAAGGGGTATGGGGAAAAAATGAGAACCAAGACCTGTCATGTAGAGGTGCAAGATCCCAATGATGAATGTAACCGTACTGTATACCTAATAAGTACCAATAAACTCAATGAGCAAAACAAAGAAATTAAACTGTCATTATTTGTTGATGGTACGATATTCTACATGGAAGACCAAAAAAACTCTGTTGAAAGCTTTCTAGACTTAATTGACACGTTCAGCAGAGTAACTGGATACAAGGTCATCACTCAAAAATCAATAGCCTTCTTGTACACAAATAACAGACTCATTGAGAGAAATTAGGAAAACATTTCCTTTTACAATAGCACAAAAAATTGAAATATTTAAGAATCAATCTAACAAATGCAGCAAAAGACCTCTACACTGAAAACTACACCACTCTAAAAAAAGACATCAAAGATGGTATAAGAAAGTGGAAAGACAATCTTTCTTCTTCTGTAGGAAGAAACAATATAGTGAAAATGGCCATACTCCAAAACTGTTGTACAGATAGAAATCCCAACAGTATATTTCACATAACTTGAGAAAACTATTCAAAAATTCATTTGGAACAAAAAGAGATGTATAATTTTTAAAAAGTCACTCTAGGCAACAGAGACATGGCAAGGATATCACAATCCGCAACTTGAAACTATACTACAAAGCCACTGTGATAAAAACTGGCAAAGAAACAGACATAAGGATTAATGGAATACCTAAATGAAATAAATAAGTCACACATATGTAAAAAAAAAAGGATTAATGGAATAAATTAGAAGATGCAGAAACAACTTAGCCACCTCTTCCTTGACAAAGGAACCAACCATCCTCACTGAAGGAAAAATAGCCTCTTTAATAAATGGTGTTGGAAAAACTATATTTCATCCTGCCAAATATTAAAAAGTATACCCCTGTCTTTCACCATGCCCTAAACTAAAACTGAAATGGATTGAAGATCTAAATATTAAAACAGAAACAGTAAACTGGCTGGAAGAGAGGTTAGATGGAACTCTTGAAGACTTCAGCAAAAGAAAAGACTTTATGAGCAAAACCTAAGTAGCATGAGAAGTAGCACAAAGAATCAACAACAAGGATCTCATCACACTGCAAGAGAAACCACCAACAGAGCTAAGAAACAACCTGTAAGATTGGGAAAAAAAAATTATCAGCTGTTTCTCCGACAAAAGACTACTATCTAAAATGTATAAAGAACTTTAAAAAGTCAGACTCCCCAAATTTAAAGACCCAATTCAAAAATCAGCATCTGAAATGAAAATGTAGTTCTCAGGCAAAGAAGTAAAAGCAGCAAATAAACATATGAAAAAATGCTCTATATCAACAGTCTTTGGAGAGATACAGATGAAAATAACACTGAGATTCCACCTCACCCTAGAAAGAATGGCTGCTATCAAGATATTGATCAAAAACAAATGTTGGTTATTCACACCAGAGAAACTATTCAGTATTTACACATGTGTGCCTTATTTATTTCACTTAGGAGTATATCTTCAATATGAATAATCTGCAATACAGAAGATCCTAATAAGATTACTGACATTGAGAAATGGGAAGAAAGGAGCTAAAGGTGTAGGGAAGGTGGAACAGGTAGGGGAAGGGTAAAAAGGGAAAAGAAAAAAATGTGAGATAATGAAAAGATGGAAACAAAGTGGTTGTAGATGGGGAGGACAAGACCTGCTGTAGAGGTACAAGATCCCAACAATGAATGTAACTGTACTGTATCCCTAAAATGTACCAATAAACTCAATTAAAGCTGAAAAAAAACCCACAAATGTTGGTAGGTTTGTGGAGAGAATGAAACCTTTCTCTGTTGTTGGTGGGAGTGCAGACTGGTGCAACCACTATGGCAATCAATATGGAGATACCTCAAAAAGACAAATGTTGGTAGGTTTGTGGAGAGAATGAAACCTTTCTCTATTGTTGGTGGGAGTGCAGACTGGTGCAACCACTATGGCAATCAATATGGAGATACCTCAAAAAGCTAAGAATAGAGGTCCCATTTTACCCAGCTATTCCTCTACTAGGTATCTTCCCAAATGAATTGAAAGTAACACATGACAGTGACATATGCGCATCCATGTTTATAGAGGCACAGTTTGTAATATTAAAGCTTGGAAACAGTCCAAGTGTTCATCAATTGGAGATGGGATAAAGAAAATGTGGGGTTTTTTCTTAAAAGAAAATGGAGTACTACTCAGCCATAATGAATGAGAAATTAGAGACATTTATACCTAAATGTATGCACATTGAGGTTATACTCTTAAGTGAAATAGGACACACAGTATAAATACTGAACAATTTACTGGTATGAGGAACTGAAAGTGTAAATAAGGATTAAAATGAATAATTGATAATATGAAATAGGAAGAAAAGGTACTAAGGTGTAGGGGAACTGGGAAGGGTAGGGGAAAGGAAATAAGGAAAAGGAAAAAATATGAGAAAAGAAATAAATGCAAACAAAGCTTTGCAAATAGGGAGGAGGGTGGGTTGAAGGAAAGGTAGGGGAATGGGAAAAAATAAGAACAAAGACACAGTACAGAAAGGTCCAAGTTCCCAAGGATGAATGTAAATGTATTGTATGCCTAAAATGTACTAGTGAAATAATTTAAGAAATCTTCTACACTTGGATAAAGAATGACTACAATAGTTATATTGAAAATAATATCCTTTTTATGAAAGGTTGGATGCTTTCTTATATGTTGTGATTCTTCCTATGTAACATTATAAAATGAAAAAATTCTGAAATGAGAACAGATGAGTGGTTGACAAGGTAAAGGAAGGATGAAATAGAGAAGTGGATGTGGTTACAAAAGGGCAACATGAGAAATTTTTCTGATAATTGAAGTGTTCTGTATCTTGACTTTAACTGTGAGATGTTGTTGAGATACTGCACTATAATTCTACAAAATGATAACATTTTAGTTAACTGAGTATTACGTAGATGAAATCTCTTTTTGCATTATTTCCACCAATTATGCATGGATCTATAATTACTTTAAAATAATGTTTTGTTTCAAAACATTTTTATCTTCCTCATCCTGTTAGTCCATACAACTTAATAATGCAGGTTGCTGAATGACACTTTCCCCCAGAAGGAAAGCATCTTTCAGTTTCTTTGGCATGCTTTCTAGATGACAGCTGTAGAGGATTATCCAGATGTGTTTTGAAAAATTGGGATTCTTTCCTGACTGTTTTGGGGCATGCTGTTTCATTCTTTCCCTCACTGGCAATACAAGACCAGTTGGGTTAATACACCTTCGAAGTGACAGCCTGACCTGTTAGATGGGCATGGTCCTAGATCATAAGGATAATGAACACTTGAATGAGTACACTGCTCACAAAGTCCTCCCAAAGTAGCCTGTGTGAACTCAAGGAGGACACAAGGATCTCTTTAGGCTTTATTAAAATGTATTTGCCCTGCTAGCACCTGAACCTCTGTTTGAAAAATTTCAATTTAAGTAGGGGATGACTCAAAATGAGGTGAGATTATGGACACATTGCTTCAGTAGACATAAGAGAGCAACCATGCTGGCACCTAAAGGACTACTTTAGACACTGAGATATGAGAGAATAGAGGGACATTAATGGTACATTTTTTTTCTAGATTGCCCCAGAGCCGCCCTCCTCAAGGAAAATCCATCATGCCACTCTTTCAAATTGTTTCAAGCATGTTAGATTCAACTTGTTGTAGATCTGTTATCTTCATTAAAAGCTAATCACAATTTGATAGTCATTCCTCTTAAGTTTAGCAAGAAGTATCTTAAAAACAGCAAGTAATAGACCCCATTGCTATATTTCCTACACAAAAAACCTGATGACAAGTCTTGATAGGAGTCACTTAATTAGAAAAAATGGTGCAAGATTTATCCCTTTCTTTAATAGAAGCATCTTGGTCTTCAAAAGCATCCACATCAGCCTCAACTCATTGGCTAGGATTATTATGAATAATGGACTTAATCCATACACACCAAAGCAGAGTCTGTACAATGTACTATATCCTGGTGAGTCAAGATTAATACTCTGCACAAGAACAAATATGAAAACAGCAACCTAAAGAGAAAGCCACATGGCTGTATAAAGTAGGTCTGATGGTTCTAACATTTGTGTACCTGGTTTGATCTAAATTTGTGCAGGGAGGGAAGTTAATATTGCAGAACTGCATAGAATCCTATTGATGGTTTCCTTTAGTAAATGCTACATGAGTTAAATTAAAGGGGTTGTTTCTAGCTCCTGTTTGTGAGATTAATCACTTTGATTGAAGGAGTATCATGCTTACAGAAATGTTTGTCTAAAATAAAGATGTCAGAGAAGTAAGGGATGAATCATGTTAGGAGACAATTCTCCACAGATATCTCAGTTACTGCATACCTTTTAAGCTTAAATACTAACACTTTGTGGTCTATACTATCTTCTAAAGAATATTTGTACAGCAACTTTGGGAAATAAAGATAATGTCTTCATTCACAAAAGAGAGCCTTTTTGTTCAATAAAGACCATCTTCTAGGACAGTTGGTGAAAAGTTTTTTTGTGATCATAGAAATCATTACTGGCTTTCACCAGGGATTTAGCTCAGTGGTGCTGCCACCTGTCCTGCAAGCACAAGGACCCAAGTTTGATCCCTAGTACCCCCCCAAAAATACTGGCTTTTTCTAAGACCAGGAACTCATTACATATTCAGGCATAAATTGTCCCTCAGAGTATCAAATATTTAGAATTTGTGATTCTGGAGCATGTTGATACTCTGAATATTTCTATTATAGTGAATAATAAACCGTACTTTGTCTTGAGTCAAGAGTCTTGTGTTTTTTGTCATTAGCCAAGACACAGTGACAGATAAATTCATTAGTTTACACACAGGATAAAATATCTGGACCTTCACTCACCCTGTTCTATTAGCCTCCAACATAAATCCCCGCCTGTTAGGGCAGTGAAGCCACTATTCTGACTTTGTTTTCCATTACTACCTTCCTTGTCTTTCATGACCTATACTTCTCTAGAAAAGTTCAGTTTAGTTACTTTGTAGAGTATCTCTCAATTGAGGTTCCCATATGTGTCCTTGTAATTCTAGAATTTGAAAAAGCAACACTTGAAAAATGATGCTGTGCTTTTCCAGCTGCAATATATGAGAAGACACATGACATTGATTTGTCTATCGCTGGTGATACTTAGCCTTCAGTAAGATGAAGCCTGCCAGATTTTCTACTGTAAAGTAAATTTTACATATTTTTATAGTTATAAGTATTATAAACATTTATTTTTCTTAAGTAATAAATATACTGAGAATATACTTTGAATTTATATTTTCATTTGTTAGTTGACATTTGACATTAATATAAGCTTTTCATTCTCTCCTATTTGTTCAGCTATATATTTATTTAATAGATACAGATTCTTAGATTTCTATTTTAAGTGGTTAACATGGTAAAATTCTTAATTTTATTCAAAAATTTTCCAGACTCTGTAAGTAGAAGTTCCTTCAATTTGTTACTTGTGTCCTTTTGAAATGTACCCATAACTCTTGGTGTATTGTCTTACTTTTTCCCCACAAGAAGATATTCTATATTCAACTGCTATTTTCTTGCCCTATACCTGAATACAGCTATTCCTACAGATAGCCTTGGTTCTTTTATGTCTAATATGGTATTTAGAAACCAAGATCAGAGAGCTAAGTGTCTTAATTGCTCCTGAGATGCCATTACTTCTAGATTCTCTCAGAGAATAGTGTGCATGTGTGTGTGCTTGTGTGTGTGTATAAAATAATCCATCAATATTAATTTGTTGGCTTTGATACTATATTGTAGTTATGTAAGAGTCACAATTTTTTCACTACAAAATGTATTCTGGTGTAATATGGCATCTGAACTGCAACTGCAAAACTCAAATGATTCACAATACTAGCAATATGTACTATGCATATGTTAACCATTTAGCAGTCAAATTATTTAAATGCAGATGACCAAAACTGTGGTTTTTGTTAATTTTTATAATGTTATAGGAAATTTAGAAAAAACAATTTTATTGAATTTATTTGATACAAGGATCGACTGGTTGAAATGACCCCTGCCTGAGAAATGCTTGGGATAGTGCACAAATAAATATGCTGACCCAGTGATGTACAGGTTAAACTGTGAAGCAGTTAAGAGAGAAATTTTATAGATACTTCACATATACAAACTTATGTATAAAATAAATATTTTTATATATGTCAAATTTCCAGTTTTAGTCCAACACTGAAGTTCATATTCAAGACATGTACCCCTCTGCCCACTTTTCATATATATACCTACTTTCTCTGATAGTCAGAAAACTGGTTGAAATTAACATTAGTATACTGTACTTATTTACATAGATATATAATCAGTACCTTGAACATACCTTATCTTCCAGCTTCATCCAGCTGAATTCTTAGCTGAGACATTCAGATTAGTACACACACACATGCACACACACACACACACACACACACGCACACACATTCATGGGCATGAACCAGCTATAATTAGTCTAAGCCTTAGCCTTTGAGAAGGATAAGAATAGGGGAGAGGAGAAAAAGGAAAAAGAAGATAGAGGAGAAAAGAGCTATGGGGAGACCCACCATGGCAGATGAGAGCAAGCAATGCTCACATGATATGCTGGGAATACTCACAAGAACCTGCAAGTACTAAGAAAAGGGGGTGAATGAAAAACTGAGGCAGAGAAAGGCCACTGGAAGGAGAAGTTCACCAAATATTATGCAGTAACAGAGCTGTTTAGAGAAGAAGAAGAAAAAAAGCAGTGTCATTCCTGAATCCCTAAACAATTAGAACTCAGCTCCAGCAACTAAACCATTTTAGGAGATTATCTTTCTTGGGAAAGAAGCCAAGGGAAGTAACCTAGTAAACCACTGGCAGTCAGGTGGTCACCATCCATGTCCAGCCAAAGACTCACTGCTCAATGTCTACTTGTCCCTGCATTCTTCCCATTGGGAGATGGAGCCTAGCAACTAAGAAATTCCCAGGAGGAGACTCCTCCAGGTAGGGCACTAAGGAAGGTCCATGCAAGAAAATTAATCAAAAGGTGATTGAGTTAAGAACTATGGACCCTAGATACAGAAAGAAACAGAATTCTTGGAAAGAAACCAGAAATACAATTTGGATATATTTTGTCTTCTTGATTCTTTCCAAATTTTCAGCAACTAACATATACTATACTTTTGGAAAAATACTATGTTTTCAACTATATAGTGGAATAGGTCAATTGAACAGAATAGAAAGTCCAAAGATAGAATATGTGTGCATCTATGCATACATATAATGAATATATAAACATATTCAACTGATCATCAAAAAAGATATGAAAAAATCATCAGAGAAAGGACATAGTTTTCAAAAACTCTTGAAATTATTGGGTGTTCATGTGCAAAAATATTTTTAAAACACCACAATTCATATTTTGAAATATATACAAAAACATTAACTCAAATTTGATCATATACCTAAATGTAAAACTTGAAACTTCAAAAGTTCTACCATATGAAAAAATATTTTGTGACTATAGTCCAAGGTAGGATTTATTATAAACACAAAGCACTTCCATAAAGTAACACTTAAAAGAAAATCATCAAGGCTGGGTGTGGTGGTGCACATCTGTAATCCCAGCATTTGGGAGGCTGAGGCAGGAGAATTGCTGTGAGTTTGAGACCAGCCTGGGCTACATAGTGAGTTCCAGGTCAGTCTCAACTACATAGTGAGACCCTGTCTCAAAAAACCAAAACAAAAATTTATCAAATAAAACATATTAAATTCATGCAGTTTATTGTACACTGTTTATGCATTAATAAACTGTTTTAAAGTGGTTTAAAATGCTATAAAACATGGTTATACAAAAATCTCTGTTATCATAATTGTGACCTTTTAAGCATAGGTCTCTATAAGGAGATTTACTGGGTCAAATGAAAATATTTTCAATGCTCTTAAGAAAAAATTACTTATAAGAACTGTTGAATTAATTAATTTAAAAATATTTACAAATTTAACTATTTAAAATGGTCTTTTCCTTTTATTTACATTTTTATTGGTATAGATCCTTCTTTAAGCTGATAAATGAACCTAGGGCCTTCACATCCTTATATTCTCAGCTGTCTTTTAACTTTTTAATTTTGTGACCAAGTCTGACATAATCATTAATTTGCCTAGGCGGGTCTGGAATTTTAATCCTCCCACATCCTCCCAGAGTAATAGGAGTATACATATGCAACCACCACACCCAGTGGCATGCCAGTATTTCTGTGCTTTTTAAAATTTTGTTTTATTGGTTTATGTCTGTGATGCATAATAAATATATTCATCATAGTGAAATAGTACATATACAGATTATATCTTGATCCATTTCCTTCAACTTTTCCTCACCAGCCTCCAGTCTCCCTCCATATTTTAAATATAGAAAATTAAAATAAAGGCCAGGCATGGTGGTGCACAACAGTAATCCCAGCACTCAGGAGGATGAGGCAGGAGGATTGCTGTGAGCTCGAGACCAGCCTGAGCTACATAGTGAGCTTCAGGTCAGTCTCAACTACATAGTTGAAACAAGGTCCACAGGAAGTTATTTAGGATAATAGAGCTATGGAAGTCATATATTATAGAATTTATGATGGCACAGGAAAATTAACATAAAAAGAACTGCAGGAATGGTAAGTCAGATAAAGGTGACTCTTTTCCTCAAGGAATAGTAACATCATACAAGGAATGAGCTAGACTTTTGCTTCAGGTTACCTGAGGAAAAGAAAGAAAGAAAGATTGGGTGGAACTCTTATGCAACTCAGGTTAAAAAACAGCCTTTATCCCTTTTGGGTAAGACAGTAACAGTATGAAAGAAACAATATCAACTCCAACATATTTAACACACATAATAAAAAATATCTGAAATGCACCAGGCAGACATATTACAGAGGGTGTAAATGCCTCAGGTAACATCTGAGCTGAACAGTTTTAAATCGAATGATATTTATAAATCCTTTTATTTCACTCATGACCCTTCATTCATATTGTTTTTCTCTCTTTTCTCCTATGTATCTCTAGGAATACTGTCTTGCCATCTTACTATGTTTATAAGCCTGAGGGTGAATAGAAAAGCTACAATAAATACATAGTGAGAAGTAAACACACATTACCTAATCATAGATTTTTACAAACACTTCTGAGATGACAAGAAGAATTCTTTATAGAGTACCTGGTTGGCTGCTTCATCATGTTAAACTGGTCATGAGTGGTTTGTGTTTGTTATTATCTCTTTAAGGAATGGCTGGCTAGTGCCCATCCCAACTGGAGAATCTAAATACATAGAGGTGACAGTCATTTTGAAGTTTTTATTTTACAACTATTCCTCCACCAAAACACTTGGAGGCAATTTCTGCAATAGCAAGTAAAACATGTGCTATGAAGGACAACATGCTGTAGTGCACAGTGAGAAGGGAGGAGAAGAATGGGGACGCAATACAGAGCTCGAAACAATGCCATCATTATTAAAGTTGATAAACCAGCTAGATAGAGTGTTTGATGCCATGATAAAAGTTTTATTTATTGTGTTACTAATATGGAGCTCACCAAGTCTTCAAGCTTGTGTGGCACAATCTTTTGTAATGCTTTACCTGGGGAAGTGACTGGAAGTGTGAAATGAGGTTTAAAAAAATGATGAAAAGATGAGAAATAAAGCTACTGAAAAGCAATGATGAAGAGATGAGACATGAAGTATTGAAATAGTTGAGATAATACTACCTTATAATTGTAAAATATATGATGTTTCTGGCACTTACCAGAATGCTTGAAAACTCTAAGTTTAAATCACTTTACAGTTGTTAGTATAAATTGCTGAAGTCTCTGAATTTCCCTTTAAACCTATTCCTCCCACATGACCTGGTCCAGACTCCTTTTTTCTTCTTTAAGATTATTAAAGATAAATACATTGCATCTACGAGGACTCCTCTTATGGTAGGAATATATATGATTTTTATTGAATTTATTAGTACTTTTAAAGTATACAGTCCAGTTACATTTATCAACGGGACCTTGTACATTCACATGACAGATCTTGGTTCTCGTTTTCCCCCTACACCTATCCTCCCTTCACCCCCCCACCTCTCATATTTACAAAGACTTTGTTTCCATTTTTTTCCATTTCTCATGTTTTTTCTTTATTTCCTTTCACCTACCATTTCCACTTCCCCTACATCTATAGCCCTTTTCTTCGTATTTCACATTGTCAGCTATACAATTTGGAACTTGTTTACACTTTTAGTTTTTCACACCAGAGAAACTATTCAGTATTTACACAAGTGTGTCTTATTTAATTCACTTAAGAGGATGGTCTCCAAGTACATCCATTTTCCTATGAATGACCCTAGTTTCTCATGCTTTCTGGCTGAGTAGTACTCCAATTATTATCAAGTCTCCAGTTGATGGGCAATTGGACTATGTCCAAGTTTTAGCTATTGCCAACTGTGGTGCTATAAACATGGGTACACATATATCACTGTGGTATGATTCTTTTAATACTTTTGAAAAGATGCCCAAAAGAGGGATAGCTCATCAAATGGAAAATCTAGTCCTAGTTCTTAGAGGTATCTCCATATTGATTTGCACAGTTGTTGCACCAGTATGCACCACCAACAATGGAGAAGGGTTCATTTGTCCTCACAACCCCACCAAAATTTGTTGGTCATCTCTCAGATGACCAGTGATGTGGAACATTTTTTCATATGTTTATTTGCCACTTTTAATTCTTTATCTGAGAAATGTCAGTTCATTTCAGATACCCTGTTTTTAATCAGGTCTTTATGTTTAGGGTCCTGATTTCTTTGAGGTCTTTATATATTACAGATAGCAGTTCTTTGTCTGAGGAGCAACTGGTAAATTTTTTTCCCACGTATGTTGTCTTGTAGCTCTGTTGCTGCTTTCTTTTGCACTGCAAAAACTTTTCAATACAGTGAGATCCCAGCTGTTGATTCCTTGTACAAGTTCTTTTGCTTAGACTCCTAGAAAAAGAAGAGCAAGAAAAACCAAAAGCTCATACAAGGGAGGAAATTATAAAGATCAGAGCAGAAATCAGTGCAATGGAAACTAAGAGAATGATACAAAAAAAATCATTGAATGGAAGAGTTGCTTCTTCAAAAGAATAAATAAAATCAATAAACCATTAGCCAGCCTTGTCAAAAGAAGGAAAGAGTAAAGGCTCAGATCCATGCCATTAGGAATGAAAAAGATGAAGTCACAACAGATATAGCAGAAATCCAGAGGATCATCCATACCTATTTCCAGAACATGGACTCTAATAAGGTAGAAAACATAGAAGAAATAGACAGATTTCTTGATACTAAGGAATTACTAAAGTTGAATAAAGAAGATAAAAAATTCTAAATATCCCAATTACAATCAACAAAATTGAAAATGTAACTAAGTTTACCAATATAGAAAAGCACAGGTTCTGATGGATTCACTGCTGAATTCTACAAGACATTTAAGAAGAACTACTGCCATTGCTCCTTAAACTTCTCAATAAATTGAAAGGGATGCAATGCTTCTGAATTCATTCCTGAAATCAAGTGTTACTTGATTCCAAAACCAGGGAGAGACCCAACCAAAAAAGAGAACTACAAGCCAATCTCACTAATGAACATAGATACAAAAATCCTCAATAAGATACTGGATAAAAGAATACAGAGGGTCATCAAGAAGATCATACATCCTGACCAAGTTGAATTTATCCCAGAGATGAAAGGATGGTCCAACATACATAATTGAATAAATCTAATATGCTATATTAATAAAGGACAAAAACCATATGATCCTCTCAATAGATGCAGAAAAAGCATTTGACAAAATTCAACACCCATTCATGATAAAAACCCTGCAGAATAGATGGTATTTATCTCAACTGGATAAAGGCTATCTATGAAAACTCAACAGCCAATATCATATTAAATAGCTAAAAACTGAAAATCTTCAAGTTAAATTCAGGAACAAGATAAGACTGCCCCCTATCACCACTCCTATTCAATATAGTTCTGGAAACATTAGCCACAAAAATTAGACATGAGAAGAA
>NW_022900936.1:45117622-45122283 GCF_012274545.1 Fukomys damarensis | reverse complement strand
GATGGTCCAATACATAATTCAATAAATCTAATATGCTATATTAATAAAGTTAAGGACAAAAACCATATGATCCTCTCAATAGATGCAGAAAAAGCATTTGACAAAATTCAACACCCATTCATGATAAAAACCCTGCAGAATAGATGGTATTTATCTCAACTGGATAAAGGCTATCTATGAAAACTCAACAGCCAATATCATATTAAATAGCTAAAAACTGAAAATCTTCAAGTTAAATTCAGGAACAAGATAAGACTGCCCCCTATCACCACTCCTATTCAATATAGTTCTGGAAACATTAGCCACAAAAATTAGACATGAGAAGAAATTAGAGCAATTAGACAGGAAAGAAAGAAGTTAAATCATCAGTATTTGCTACTGCTATGAGACTCTATATTCTATATTCTTTATTCTTTATTCTATAATATATTCTATATTCTATATTCTTTTTTTTTTTTAGGGAGCAATTTCTTTTAATTTTATCAGAATCCAGGAATCCAGGACACAACAAGAAAAATACCTGAAATCACATGGAGACAGAAGACGAGATACAACAACTCCGTCACTGCCGCCCTGGCCCTAGCATGGGGACACAGTGGGGGTGAGACAGCCAGGGGAGACCTTGCACCTCAATCCAGCCTCACAGACTCCAGGCCTTCGAGGTAGGAGGGTGAGGGGAGGCAGGGCCCAGCTCCCAAGTGGGGGCTGCTGAGGAAAGGCCCTTGAAGGACTCCACCTCCTCACCCCCATCCTGCCTGAGGGCAGGCAGCCCACAGCAGCAAGGAGTCCCGGGCCATGGAGACATTCATGATTGAGAAGCAGCTGCAGTGAGGGAGGAGACACATGATTATCCCGGCAGAATCACTGGGGTGAGTCCTGGGAGGGCCCCAAGGGCCAAACCCTTAGGTCACAGGAGGGGGCCCAAAGCGGGGCTAGTGAATGAGGTCCTGAGTGAGTGGGTCAGCGGCTGGGCCCCTTCTCCCATCGCCTACAGCCCCTCCAATACTGCTGCTGGCCCGCCTCCGGGGAAGCAAGGTAAGGAAGCAGCCCACCCTGCTGCAGACTGCCAGGTGGCCAAAGCCAGGAAGGAAGAGGCAGCCAGGCCTTGGCCGCCTGCCCCAGAGGCCTGTGGGAAGAGGATGGGGTGGGGAGGGGGGAAATGAGGGCTCAACCGGCTTAGATCCAAGATGGTGCCACACTTTTTGCTGGGTTCCCTGTGAGCTGGGGAATTGTACTGGGGGCCAGCAACTCTGAATAGACTGGAGGCAGCAGCTTCTCAAGAAATTCCTTCACAGCTGCCATCTCCTGGGGACAGGAGCTGTGCATGACACCTGGGTATGTCTTGAACTGGACCTTGGCAGGTGTGACCACAGACCAGAGCTTCTCAGCTGTCAAGGCCCCAAACCGTACTGGAACCATGGGGTCCAGCTCCCCATGGCACTGAAGGATGGCCAGGTCCTTGGCACTGCCGTTGGCTGCCTGGGGGAAGTTCTGGTGCAGAGGCAGCCAGCAGCTCAACGCCACGATTCCAGCCAAAGGGTGCGGGCAGGTGAGGGCTGTGTACAGGGAAAGGGCCCCGCCCTGTGAAAAGCCACCCAGGATGATTCGATTGGCAGGGATCCCATTCTTCATTTTGTGCTCAATCAGGGCCTTGATGTTTTCTGCAGCCTTTTTGATGCCAGCCTCATCCTCTGGGGTGTTGGGACTCAGCCCCATCAGGTCAAACCAGGAGGGCATCACCATCTTCATGTTGGGTCTTCTAGACCCAAGAAACTCTGCCAAAAGGCCTCTAGACTTAATTGACCCTTTCATCAGAGTAGCTTGACACAAGGTCAACACTCAAAAATCAATAGCCTTCTTGTACACAAGTAACAGACTCACTGAGAGACAAATTAGAGTGCATTGAGATGCAATTACTTTTGCATCTCAAAAAATGAAATATCTAGAAATCAATTTGACAAAAGAAGAAAAAGGCCTCTACACTGAAAACTACAGCATTCTGAAAAAAGAGATCAAAGAGAGTACAGGAAAGTAGAAAGATACCCCCTGCTCCTGGATAGGAAGAATCAACATAATGAAAATGGCCATACTAACAAAATTGCTATACAGATTTGATTAAATCCTGATTGAAATTTCAACAGCATATTTCACAGAAGTAGAGAAAATAATCAGAAAAATCATTTGGAACCAGAAAAGACCTAGAATAGCAAATGCAATTCTAGGCAATAGAGACATGGCAGTGGGTATCAAAATCCCCAACTTGAAATTATACTACAAAGCTACTGTGATAAAAACAGCATGTTACTCATGAAATAGATTGGAAGATATAGAATCAACTCCAGATGTACTCAGCTACCTCAAATTTGATAAAGGAGGCAACCATCCTCAGTGGAGGACAGCCTCTTGGATAAATTATATGGGAAAAACTGGATTTCAACCTGCCAAAGATTAAAACTAGACCCTTATCTTTCACCATGCACTAAACTAAAATCCAAGTGGATTAAAAATCCAAATATTTAAAAAGAAACACTAAACTTGCTGGAAGGTAAGAACTCTCAAAGACATTGGCATAGGAAAAGACTTTATGAACAAATCCTCAGTAGTATAGGAACTATCACAAAGAATCAACAACTGGGATTTCACCTTATTAAAAAGCTTCTTCACTACAAAAGAAAAAACCAGCAGAGCAAAGAGACGACCTACAATGTGGGAAAAAAATTTTACCAACTGCTCCTCAGACAAAGGACTATTATCTAAAATATATAAAGAACTAAAAAAAAATCAGACCCCACAAATTTAAAGTCTGCTATATAGATTCAAAGCAATCTGAGTTGAAAATCCAGAAGCATACTTCACATACCTTGAGAAAACAATCCAAAAATTCATTTGGAACACGAAGATACCTAGAATAGCAAAAGCAATTCTAGAAAATAAAGACAAGGTGGAGGGTATCACAATCCCCAAATTTAAACTATACTGCAAAGCTACACAGAGAAAAACAGCATGCTACTGGCAAAGAAACAGGTCCAAGGATCTGTGGAACAGATTAGAAGATGCAGTAAGAGCTCCAGACACACTCAGCCACCTTGTCTTTGACATACTAACCAAACATCTTCTCTCCAGAAAAGATATCCTCTTTAATAAATGGTGCTGGAAAAAAACAGGTTTCAACTTGCCAAAGATTAAAACTAGACCTATATATCTCACTATGCACTAAACTAAAATTGAAATGAATTAAAGAAATAAATATTAAAACAGGAACCCTAAACTGTCTGTAAGAGAGGTTAGGTAGAACTATCAAAGATATTGGCATAGGAAAATATGCATGAACAAAACAAAACCTCAGCTGCCTGTGAACTACCACAATCAACAAGTGGGATCCCTTCTTATTAAAGAAGCTTCTTCACAGCAAGAGAAACAACCAACTCTGTGTGAAGGGACAACACACAGTGTGGGAAAATGTTTTCAACAGCTCTGACATAGGTCTACTATCTAGAATATATAAAGGACTTTAAAAAACAGACCCCTAAAATTAAAAGACCCAATCCAAAAATGGGCATTTGAAATGAACAGACATTTCTCAGGCAAAGAAGTAAAAATAATACAAAAACATATGAAAAAATGTTCAACATCACTGGTCATTCAAGAGATGCAAATGAAAAATACATTGAGATTCCACCTTACCCCAGAAAAACAGCTGCTATCATGAAATCAACCAAAAACAAATGCTGGCAGGGTTGTATGGGAAAAGGAGTCCTTATCTCCTGTTCATGGGAGTGTATAAGGGTGCAACCACTGTGGAAATCATAATGGAAATATATCAAAAACTAGAATTGGAAGTCCAATTAGACCTAGCTATTCCCCTTATGGGTATCTTCACCAAAGAATTAAAAAGAATCATACCAAAGTAATATATGTACACCCATGTTCATAGCAGGACAAGTTTTAATAGCTAAAACTTGGAAACACCCCCATTACCCATCAACTAGAGACTGGGTTTGTGTAATGTGTTTTTTTTTTTAAGAAAATGGAGTAATACTCAGCTGTAAAGAATGAGAAATTAGCTTCCCCCACAAGAAGCCACCATCGCTCCAGAACCAGGAGGGCTGCCTGGGCCGTGACACACCATGGGAAGAATAGCCATGCCTTCCCCCACCAGTAAGACCCCCCCCATGCACTCTCAGACCTCCTGATTGAGCCAGTCTTTGGTCCCACTCTGCAGAGGTACAGGTGGTCATAGAGGGCATTTTTCTGAGTTCACAAAGTTGAATATCTTTAAAGAAAGGATGTGGGAAACCTGTAGTAGAACAGTGTGGAGTTCAACCATTCAGAAGGTTGGGGAACTCAATCAGGGCCTTGCAGCCTGAGGTCAGTTGGCATCATGGGTTCAGCCATCAGCTAACTGAGATCAGGGGTCTTGCATCCTCACTCTGTCTGAGCCATTAAATGGTACATACACTATACTGAAATTTTGTTCACTGCAGACATGTTCTGGACTGCTTCTTGATTTCAATTTAATTCAAATGATTTAAGGGTGATAGACTAGTGACTACCACAGGTGGTCAGTTTACAAGTTGTGCTTGATCTTAATGTGTTGCTGATTGTATCAGTTGGGGTAAAGCATTGCCGTTGATTTCATGAGCTGTTTTCTCTGATGTTAT
>NW_022900936.1:45107697-45108462 GCF_012274545.1 Fukomys damarensis | reverse complement strand
CCCCCATCCTGCCTGAGGGCAGGCAGCCCACAGCAGCAAGGAGTCCCGGGCCATGGAGACATTCATGATTGAGAAGCAGCTGCAGTGAGGGAGGAGACACATGATTATCCCGGCAGAATCACTGGGGTGAGTCCTGGGAGGGCCCCAAGGGCCAAACCCTTAGGTCACAGGAGGGGGCCCAAAGCGGGGCTAGTGAATGAGGTCCTGAGTGAGTGGGTCAGCGGCTGGGCCCCTTCTCCCATCGCCTACAGCCCCTCCAATACTGCTGCTGGCCCGCCTCCGGGGAAGCAAGGTAAGGAAGCAGCCCACCCTGCTGCAGACTGCCAGGTGGCCAAAGCCAGGAAGGAAGAGGCAGCCAGGCCTTGGCCGCCTGCCCCAGAGGCCTGTGGGAAGAGGATGGGGTGGGGAGGGGGGAAATGAGGGCTCAACCGGCTTAGATCCAAGATGGTGCCACACTTTTTGCTGGGTTCCCTGTGAGCTGGGGAATTGTACTGGGGGCCAGCAACTCTGAATAGACTGGAGGCAGCAGCTTCTCAAGAAATTCCTTCACAGCTGCCATCTCCTGGGGACAGGAGCTGTGCATGACACCTGGGTATGTCTTGAACTGGACCTTGGCAGGTGTGACCACAGACCAGAGCTTCTCAGCTGTCAAGGCCCCAAACCGTACTGGAACCATGGGGTCCAGCTCCCCATGGCACTGAAGGATGGCCAGGTCCTTGGCACTGCCGTTGGCTGCCTGGGGGAAGTTCTGGTGCAGAGTGCAGA
>NW_022900936.1:45068294-45107059 GCF_012274545.1 Fukomys damarensis | reverse complement strand
CAGAAAAATCATTTGGAACCAGAAAAGACCTAGAATAGCAAATGCAATTCTAGGCAATAGAGACATGGCAGTGGGTATCAAAATCCCCAACTTGAAATTATACTACAAAGCTACTGTGATAAAAACAGCATGTTACTCATGAAATAGATTGGAAGATATAGAATCAACTCCAGATGTACTCAGCTACCTCAAATTTGATAAAGGAGGCAACCATCCTCAGTGGAGGACAGCCTCTTGGATAAATTATATGGGAAAAACTGGATTTCAACCTGCCAAAGATTAAAACTAGACCCTTATCTTTCACCATGCACTAAACTAAAATCCAAGTGGATTAAAAATCCAAATATTTAAAAAGAAACACTAAACTTGCTGGAAGGTAAGAACTCTCAAAGACATTGGCATAGGAAAAGACTTTATGAACAAATCCTCAGTAGTATAGGAACTATCACAAAGAATCAACAACTGGGATTTCACCTTATTAAAAAGCTTCTTCACTACAAAAGAAAAAACCAGCAGAGCAAAGAGACGACCTACAATGTGGGAAAAAAATTTTACCAACTGCTCCTCAGACAAAGGACTATTATCTAAAATATATAAAGAACTAAAAAAAAATCAGACCCCACAAATTTAAAGTCTGCTATATAGATTCAAAGCAATCTGAGTTGAAAATCCAGAAGCATACTTCACATACCTTGAGAAAACAATCCAAAAATTCATTTGGAACACGAAGATACCTAGAATAGCAAAAGCAATTCTAGAAAATAAAGACAAGGTGGAGGGTATCACAATCCCCAAATTTAAACTATACTGCAAAGCTACACAGAGAAAAACAGCATGCTACTGGCAAAGAAACAGGTCCAAGGATCTGTGGAACAGATTAGAAGATGCAGTAAGAGCTCCAGACACACTCAGCCACCTTGTCTTTGACATACTAACCAAACATCTTCTCTCCAGAAAAGATATCCTCTTTAATAAATGGTGCTGGAAAAAAACAGGTTTCAACTTGCCAAAGATTAAAACTAGACCTATATATCTCACTATGCACTAAACTAAAATTGAAATGAATTAAAGAAATAAATATTAAAACAGGAACCCTAAACTGTCTGTAAGAGAGGTTAGGTAGAACTATCAAAGATATTGGCATAGGAAAATATGCATGAACAAAACAAAACCTCAGCTGCCTGTGAACTACCACAATCAACAAGTGGGATCCCTTCTTATTAAAGAAGCTTCTTCACAGCAAGAGAAACAACCAACTCTGTGTGAAGGGACAACACACAGTGTGGGAAAATGTTTTCAACAGCTCTGACATAGGTCTACTATCTAGAATATATAAAGGACTTTAAAAAACAGACCCCTAAAATTAAAAGACCCAATCCAAAAATGGGCATTTGAAATGAACAGACATTTCTCAGGCAAAGAAGTAAAAATAATACAAAAACATATGAAAAAATGTTCAACATCACTGGTCATTCAAGAGATGCAAATGAAAAATACATTGAGATTCCACCTTACCCCAGAAAAACAGCTGCTATCATGAAATCAACCAAAAACAAATGCTGGCAGGGTTGTATGGGAAAAGGAGTCCTTATCTCCTGTTCATGGGAGTGTATAAGGGTGCAACCACTGTGGAAATCATAATGGAAATATATCAAAAACTAGAATTGGAAGTCCAATTAGACCTAGCTATTCCCCTTATGGGTATCTTCACCAAAAAATTAAAAAGAATCATACCAAAGTAATATATGTACACCCATGTTCATAGCAGGACAAGTTTTAATAGCTAAAACTTGGAAACACCCCCATTACCCATCAACTAGAGACTGGGTTTGTGTAATGTGTTTTTTTTTTTAAGAAAATGGAGTAATACTCAGCTGTAAAGAATGAGAAATTAGCTTCCCCCACAAGAAGCCACCATCGCTCCAGAACCAGGAGGGCTGCCTGGGCCGTGACACACCATGGGAAGAATAGCCATGCCTTCCCCCACCAGTAAGACCCCCCCCATGCACTCTCAGACCTCCTGATTGAGCCAGTCTTTGGTCCCACTCTGCAGAGGTACAGGTGGTCATAGAGGGCATTTTTCTGAGTTCACAAAGTTGAATATCTTTAAAGAAAGGATGTGGGAAACCTGTAGTAGAACAGTGTGGAGTTCAACCATTCAGAAGGTTGGGGAACTCAATCAGGGCCTTGCAGCCTGAGGTCAGTTGGCATCATGGGTTCAGCCATCAGCTAACTGAGATCAGGGGTCTTGCATCCTCACTCTGTCTGAGCCATTAAATGGTACATACACTATACTGAAATTTTGTTCACTGCAGACATGTTCTGGACTGCTTCTTGATTTCAATTTAATTCAAATGGTTTAAGGGTGATAGAGTAGTGACTACCACAGGTGGTCAGTTTACAAGTTGTGCTTGATCTTAATGTGTTGCTGATTGTATCAGTTGGGGTACAGCATTGTGGTTGATTTGATGAGCTGTTTTCTCTGATGTTATGAAAATGAGAATGTCTGTGGGTTGTTAGAGACACAGAAGATAAGGCAAACTATATGAGGAAGATTTGGGTGATAACCCAGAGATTAAACCAAGGACAGCCCGACAACAAAAATAAAAATTCGAAAACACTTAAGCAAGACAAAAAGACAGACTTCCAGTTCACCAATGGCAAACAGTAGGGTGAATGAGGATGAAAAGGCCAACAGTGACCACCAGGACACCCTGAACTCAAAGCACAGGAAGTAACAAAACAGATGAATCAGGCTCTAGAAAAATTCAAGAATTAAAGTGTTTGAAGTTGGGGAGGGAAGGAAGGGGTGAAGGGAGGGTGGGGACAAGGGGAAAAGATGAGAACCAAGACCTGGCAGGTAAAGGTACAAGATCCCAGTAATGAATGTAACTGTACTGCATACCTAGAATGTACCAAAAATTCAATTAAAAAAAAAAAGAAAGAGGTGAGCAGGAAATGATGGGTAATAGCTTTCAAACTCCTTAATATTTTTCCATTTCATATGTAAAGGAGATAAAACTAGTGACTTCACCTAACAATATTTATTTATAAACAATTAAACTCTCTTTATTTTTACTTCATATGCTCTAATGTAACTATTTCATTCAAGAGATTTATAATATTCTATTTCTGAATATATTCATAAACAAATATATCTTTACAACATATCAGCATCAGTTGAGGTTTTCCCATATTATATATCTTTCAGACTTAAATTTTTAGATGATATAAATCAGATGCATACTTATGTGTTCATTGAATACCTTTAAACCTTTGTCATAATCACCCCAACTAGCTACAATCAAAAAAAAAATCTACACCTAGACATATAATAATCAAGTTCCCAGAAACCCAACAGAAGAACAAAATACTATAAGTAGTAAGAGAAAAGAAACAAATCACATAGAGGAAAGCCCATCAGAATCAGAGCAGACTTTTCAACACAAACCCTCAAGTCAAGGATAGCCTGGAGTGAGGTTTATTAATTCCTAAAAGAAAACAACCTCCAACCTAGACTGATGTATCCTGTAAAACTCTCTTTCAAAATGGATGGGGACAGTGAGAAGGACAGGGAAAGGGGAACAAGGGAAAAGGAAAAATATATGAGAAAATGTAAAAATAGAATTAAAGTGTTTGAAGTTGGGGGAGGAAGGAGGGGGTGAAGGGAGGGTGGGGACAAGGGAAAAAAATGAGAACCAAGACCTGGGAGGTAAAGGTACTAGATCCCAGCAATGAATATAACTGTACTGTCTACCTAGAATGTACCAAAATTTCAATTTAAAAAAAAAAAAGAAAGAGGTGAGCAGGAAATGATGGGTAATAGCTTTCAAACTCCTTAATATTTTTCCATTTCATATGTAAAGGAGATAAAACTAGTGACTTCACCTAACAATATTTATTTATAAACAATTAAACCCTCTTTATTTTTACTTCATATGCTCTAATGTAACTATTTCATTCAAGAGATTTATAATATTCTATTTCTGAATATATTCATAAACAAATATATCTTTACAACATATCAGCATCAGTTGAGGTTTTCCCATATTATATATCTTTCAGACTTAAATTTTTAGATGATATAAATCAGATGCATACTTATGTGTTCATTGAATACCTTTAAACCTTTGTCATAATGTCAATCATATTCTAATAAACAGAAATATTTATAAATGTTGAATATCTCATTACACAAATATGGAATCTGCTCATTCACCTGTGCTGTGCTATTTCGTATACTCAAGTCTATGTTTTATACTAGTCCACATAACTTATAAATTATTAGAAAGAATTGCCTATGCACTTGGTAAATGTGGTTCCTATACACATATGTGGGAGGCTATCAAACATTCCATCTATTTTCCCTTTGTCATTTCCATCCTTAGACAAATCATATTAAACCAAAATAGTTTCTCTTTCACTAAAAGGCCTAGTTAATTTTACAGCAAATGAATACTGAGTACTTTCAAAAAATTAAACAAAATGAAAATATTTAACATTAACCGACCCTTGGGTCAAATTTAATCTCATTTTAATGATTCAAAAGATGCTTAAAATGAAAACTTGAAATCATCATGAAAAATATTTCATTAATCTATATATGTTCAGAAATGTAGGCATAGTAGTAAAAATGTCATTTAAGACTCTCAGATAAATTTACTCAACTTTGAGTTCCCAACTTTGAACATCTTTAAAGAAAGGGCATGGGAAACCTGTAATAGAACGTTGCAGAGTTCAACCATTCAGAAGGATGGGGAGCTCAATCTGGGCCTTGCAGCCCGAGGTCAGTCAGCATCCGGGGATTCAGCCATCAACTAACTGAGATCAGGGGTCTTGCATCCTCACTCTGTCTGAGCCATTAAATGGTAAATCACTATATTGAAATTTTGTTCACTGCAGACATATTCTGGACTGCTTCTTGATTTCAATTTAATTCAAATGATTTAAGGGTGATAGACTAGTGACTAACACAGGTGGTCAGTGTCCAAGTTGTGCTTGATCTTAATGTGTTGCTGATTGTATCAGTTGGGGTAAAGCATTGCCGTTGATTTGATGAGCTGTTTTCTCTGATGTTATGAAGATGAGAATGTCTGTGAGTCGTTAGAGACCCATAAGATAGGGCACAACGATATCAGGAAGATTTGGGTGATAATCCAGAGATTAAACCAAGGCAGTCCAACAACAAAAATAAAAATTCGAAAACACTTAAGCAAGACACAAGGACAGACTTCCAGGTTACCAATGGCAAACAGTAGGGCAAATGAGGATGAAACGGCCAATAGTGAATCACCAGGACACCCTGAACTAAAAGCACAGGAAGTAACAAAACAGATGAATCAGGCTCTGAAAAATTCAAAACAGAAATAATTTCCCATATAACCATAGAGATAGTGAGCAAAATGAAAGTGGTGATTCGAGACTCTAGAGCAGAAACTGACAAAAAAATAGATGAGACCAGGACCATGATAGAAGCCATGAAGGCCCAGCATAGGAAAGAAATGGGAAAAAATAAACACCCAACATAGGAAAGAAATGGAATCCATAAACAGATTCAAACAGATATCCAGGAGATTAAACACTCCATTGAAAGTGTACACAACAGAATAAAACAATGCAAAGATAGACTCTCAGATATAGAAGATAAGATGGCAGTCAGTGACCATGAAAAGAGAGGTCTCTTAAAAACAGTAAGAGATAATGAGAAATCGATCCAACAACTCCTAGATGATGTAAAGAAGAATAACATAAACTGATAGGAAAAAATGAAGTAGCAGGAGAAAATACAAATGACTTTAAAAAGCTGTTCAAGCAATTAATGACAGAAAACTTCCCAAACAGAGGGGAAAATTTTGACATTCAAATAACTGAGGCATATAGGACCCCAACTAGCTACAATCAAAAAAAATCTACACCTAGACATATAATAATCAAGTTCCCAGAAACCCAACAGAAGAACAAAATACTACAAGCAGTAAGAGAAAAGAAACAAATCACATGAAAAGGAAAGCCCATCAGAATCACAGCAGACTTTTCAACACAAACCTTTGGGGCAAGGAGAACCTGGAATGAGATACTTCAAGTACTAAAAGAGAACAACCTCCAACCTACACTGATGTATCCAGCAAAACTGTATTTCAAAATGGATGGGAAAATAAGACACTTCCACGACAAAGAACACCTGAGAAACTACATGAATACCAAACCAGCACTACAAGCAATTCTAAACAAGATCCTAGAAAAAGACAATGAAGGCAACAACACCATGAGGCCCAACACATCAAATCAAATAGGCAAGTCAAGAAACTAATATGAGAAGGTGAAAAAGTAAAAAGAGTCGACAAAAGGCCAATAACATGTCAATAATAAGTCAGTACATATCAGTTATAACCAGCAATGTCAATGGCCTCAATCACCAATCAAGAGAAATAGACTGGAAAAATGGAATAAGAAGCAAAATCCAACAATATGTTGTATACAAGAAACACACCTAGTGCAAAAGAAGCCCATAGACTGAAAGTGAAAAGATAGAAAACAATTCTCCATGTGACAGGAGCCCAGAAAAAAACAGGGGTAGCAATCTTATTTGCAGACAAAGTAAATTTCAAACCAAAACTGAATCTAGTATTATTGATGTAGGACAGTACTCTATCATTCTTCTATGAATGTAAAATATCTAGTACCTGCTTTATGATGCATAGTAGGGACTGTGCTTTAACAGAGCTACATTTAATGATATTACTCTAGAATGTTCTCTTTCCAGATGATGATTGAGAGGCTACTAAATGAAAATGGTACCAGGTACCACAACAGCAACAGAACTTTGCTGTTGTCTGGATATTATTCTTTTCTTTTTTTTTTAATGGAATGTGCTGGATGTCTATAATTTTGTTCAGATGACTGCAGAAACTGGAAAAGCTGTTGCTGCTATCAATACATAACACACTATTATTAGTCTTTTTATATAAATAAGTAAATATACACACGCACACACACACACACACACACACATATATATATAATTTGAATTTTGGGAAATTTTAATGGTGCTGCCAACTTTGGAAAAAATTCATCCCAATTTATTGTGTTGAGTTGGCATTGTACAGAAATGGACAACCATATTGGTCTAGAAATGTTCATTTATTTTTATTTTTATTTTTATTTTTTTCCATGTGTACAGGGGTAACACATTGTACTAGATATGTAAGGTCATATCTATGTGGGTTTGATTACAGAACTAATAAAGTATTCTCTAAATAATGAAAAAAAGAATAAGATAATACTATAAGAGCGAGAAGCAATTTAAATATGTTCAGGAACCATTTTCATCTCCAGAATTAAGGATTATTTTAATGTTACATCATTGCCTTTTCTCTTTTACTTTCCTTTTTAGTTTTATTTTAGGATTCCCTATTTTTAATGTTCATACAGAGATTTCTCTAACTGAAATTCCGAATAGTTTCTTTGGGGTGAAAAACTATAATAGTACACAGGATCCTAATGAGATAATTAATAATGTGAAATAGGAAATAATGGGCTAAAGGTATAGGGAAAGTGGGAAGGGTGGGGGAAAGGTAATAAGGGAGAGGGAAAAAATATGAGAAAATGAAAAAATGGAAATAAAGTGTTTGTAAATGGGGAGGGGAGGAGGGAGTGAAGGGAAGGCAGGGACAAGGGGAAAAAATGAGACCTATCATGTAAAGGTACAGGATCCCAATAATGAATGTAACTGTATTGTATACCTAGATTGTACCAATAAATTCAATAAAAAGAAAAAAATATCTCCTCAATTCATTGAATTTTTGTATAGGTCTCTTCATCTCTGTTGTATTAATTTGTTCTCTGACCTTTATAATTTCCTCCCTTGTAAAGCTTTTGGTTTTTCATGCTCTTCTTTTTCTAGAAGCTTAATGTTAAGCATTAGGTTGTTTATTTGAGCTCAGTCTGTTTTCCTCATATGGGCAATCACTGCTATGATTTTCCCTCATTGAACTGCTTCCATTGTGTCACATAGGTTGCTGTATGTTGTATTGGCATTATCATTTAATTGTAGAAACTGTCTAATTTCTTCTTTAATTTTCTCTATGACACAATGGTTGTTTAGCAGGGTATTATTTCATTCCATGTGTTTGTGAAGTTCTTGCAGTTTCTTAGACTGTTGATCTACAGTTTTATTACACTGTGGTCTGATAATATACAGAGGATAACTTCCATTCCTTTGCATTTACTTAAGATGTTCTATAAGCAAGCATGAAATCTATTTTGGAGAATGACCAGTGTGCAGCTGAAAAGAATTTATATTCTGATTTTGTGGGGTGGAACACTCTGTAACACATCTGCTAAGTCCATTTGTTCTAAGACTTGATTCAGTTCTATTATTTTGTTCTTGATTTTTTTGTGTGCAGGTTATCTGTTTGTGTCAATAGAATATTGAGATCCCCCACTACAATTATATTAGTGCTAATTTTGTTTTTCATATCCATTAATATTTGTTTCATATAGTTGGGGGCTTTAGAATTCAGTTCATATATATTTATGACTGTCATTTCTTCTTGTACTGTTCCCTTTACAAGATTGTAGTGGCCATCTTTGTTTCTCTTAATTAATTTTGGCTGCATCTAGGCTATCTGCAAATAAGATAGCTACCCCTGTTTGTTTGTTTGTTTTTCCCAGCTCCTGTCACATGGAGAACTGTTTTCCATTCTTTTACTCTCAGTTCATTAATTTCTTTGTGGATTAAGTGGATTTCTTTTATATGGCATATTTTTGGATTTTTGGCTCTTAATTCGTTCTGCCAGCCTACTTCTTTTGATTGGTTGGGACCATTAACATTGATGGGTGTAACTATCATCTATTGACTTTTTCTTGCCATGTTATTTTCCTGTTGTTGGTAATTTTATTTTTTATTTTTCCCTCTCTCCTTTTAATTTCTTGCCTTGCCTGGCATATTTGCTCTTTTGGCCCATATGGAGTTGTGGCCTTCTTTTTCTTTTTCCAGGATATTGTGTAGAAGTGTTTGGAGTGCTGGTTTGGTATTCATGAAATTCCTCAGGTGTTCTTTGTCCTGGAAGTATCTTTTTTCCCCATCCATTTTGAAAGAGAGTTTGCAGGATGCATTACTCTAGGTTGGAAGTTGTTTTCTCTTAGGACCTGAAATACCTCACTCCATGCTCTCCTTGACTGGAGATTTTCTGTTGAAAAGTATTCTGTGATTTTGATGGGCTTTCCTTTGCATGTGATTTGTTCCTTTTCTCTAACTGCTTACAGTATTTGTTCTTCTGTTAGGTTTCTGGGATCTTGATTATTACATGTTGAGGCATAGATGTTTTTTGATCATGGCTAGTTTGAGTCTTATATGCCTCACTTATCTGTATGTCAAATTCTTCTACTCTGTTGGGAAGTTTTCTGTCATTAATTCTGTGAACAGGTTTTTTTTTATGTCATTTGAACTTTCTTCTGCTACTTCATGGATTCCTATGAGTCTTACTCTTCTATCATCTAAGAGCTGTTAGTTTGATTTCTCATGATCCCTTACTGTTTTTAAGAGATCTATCTTTTCATGGTCACTGACCACAATCCTATCTTCTACATCTGAAATTTTATCTTCACATTCATTCATCCTGCTGTAAATGCTTTCAATACAGTTTTTAATCTTCTGGCTATCTGTTTGAATCTGTTTCATGGATTCCATTTATTTTATGTTGGGCATTCAAGGTTTCTGTTTCTTTCCTATGGTGGGCATTCATGGTTTCCATCATGGTCCTCAGCTCCTCTAATTTTATAACTGTTTTTATTTTAGAGTCTCTAGTCATGTCTTTCATTCTTTTCAGCATCTCTGTAGTTACCTGGGAATTTATTTGTTTTGAATTTTTCTAGAGCCTCATTTATCTGTTTTGTACTTCCCGTGCTATTGGTTTTAGGTATTCAGATGGTTGACTGTTGAACTTTTCCACTTTATTTCCCCTGAACTTACCTTTTGTGTGGTGGAGGGCTGTGTTTGTGTCTTGTTTAAATGCCTTCTCATTTCTATTTTTATTATTTGTACTGTTCTTGGTTTAATTCCTGGATTAATATATGGTCTTCCAGATATAGCTGATCTTTAGGTTTTGAGTCTCCAATGTCTCTGAGGGAATCTCATTTTCATTATACCAGAGAGGACAACTGATTAGATCAATCACAGCACCTTAGCCCAAGTGATACAATCAACAACATAATAGCATTGAGTGCAGTGTAGAAAATGATAATTTATGAAAGTTATTAATCTATCACCTTTAACTGTGTGAACTAAATCAAAATCGAGGACCAACCCAAAAGATGTCTATAGTGAATAAACTCTTCAATATAGCAACTCTACCCTTCAGGATGCCAAATTATAAGGAGTTGTGCAGGGAGGGATAGATGGGATAGTGAAAGGTTAGAAGTGAGGTCAGAGGACAGAGGAAGATCACATGTACTCTAGGAAGCTGTTGAAAAGAAGAGGACAGAACAAAATATACAGAAGAACAAACTAACGTAATAGTGAGGCTAGAGTCTGTAATCACTGTCTTTTAAAAACTAATGGCAATTGAGAGAAGGAAACAGAGAAGAAAGGGAAAAGAAAGACAATAAATTCATTAGGATAGGAACAGGAACAAAAAGGGAGAGTAATGGAGATCAGGTGGGAGAGAGAAAGATAAATAGAAGATAAATAAAATATTTAAAAAGAAAAAATTTGAGAAAAAAATAGATAAAAAATTTTTAAATAATTGAAGATAACAAATGTTACTTTGAAAATAAAAAACACAAAGAGAAATAGAAGACTGCCTTCAGGGTATGTTTATGTTGATACAACAGACAGCATGGACAGGAGTGTGCAGGTCTAATTCATTAGTCTCAGAAAGCCAGCAGCTGTCCCCTGAGGTTCAGGCTGATTTTGGGCCACAAGGCCCAAGGTGGGATCTCTGACCTCCTGCTGGATTGAACTCTACAAGGTTCTACTGCCAGTTCAAGCTGTCTTTCCCCTGAAGTTAGACCAGGTTCCAATGTGAGGTTCGGGTCCCTCTGACTTACCAGCTATGGTGGTGTGGTATGCCTTTACTGCATATTTTCTTCACTTTTCCTGTGGGCTTCAACTTTCATCTAGGAGCTTCAGGGAGGCCTTCTTTCTCTTGCTTGGGGGCGCAGCATGAACACCACTGTGTTGGTGTCCATGTGTCTGGGCTCCACTGGCACAATGGATCAAGGGGGTGGGCCTACCACAGTTTCATGTGCTGCTGCTGGGCTCCTCTGGAATGCTCGGCTGAAGGGGCAAGCCTACTAGATGTTCACAAGCTGCTGCCAGGCTGCTCTGGCATGCTGAGTCAAAAGGTTCTCAAGCTGCTGCTGGGCTCCTCTGACATGCTGCATCAAAGGGGTGGGCCTACCAGAGATTCATGAGTTGCCTCTGGGTTCCTCTGGTGTGCTGGGTCAAAGAGGCAGGCCTACCAGAGGTTTGTTAGACAAGGTAAGGTGTATGACAAACCCGAACTTGAAACTATACTACAAAGCTACTCTGATATGGTACTGGCAAAGAAACACACCTGAGGACCAGTGGAACAAATTAGAAGATGCAGAAACAACTCCAGACATACTCAGCCACTTCATCTTCAACAAAGGAGCCAAACACCCTCACTGAAGGAAAAATAGCCTATTTAATGAAAGCTGTTGGGAAAACTGGGTTTCAGCTTGCCAAAGATTAACACTAGACCTATATCTGTCTCACCATGCACTAAAATAAAGTTGAAGTGGCTTAAATATCTAAATATTAAAACAGAAACACTAAACCTGCTGGAAGAGAGGCTAGGTAAACTCTAGAAGACGTTGGAGTAGGAAATGATTTTATGAACAAAACTTCCATTGCCTGTGAACTAGCACAAACATCCAAGAAGCTTATTAAAAAGCTTCTGCACAGTAAGAGAAATGACCAACACTGTGAAGAGACAATCCATATTGTGGGAAAAATAATTTTACCAGCTGTTTCTCAGACAGAGATCTACTATCTAGAATATAAAAAGAACTTTAAAAAACTCAGACCTCCCAATTCTTGAAAGAAGAAGATGAAAATATTTTAAACACCCCAATTACTATCAGTGAAATTGAAAATGCAATTAAAAACTTACCAATAAAGAAAAGCCCAGGCCCTGATGGATTCACTGCTGAATTTTACAAGACATTTAGAGAAGAACTACTGCCATTACTCTTCAAACTTTTCAATGAAATTGAAACGGTAGCAATACTTCCAAATTCATTCCTGGAAGCATCACTTTGATTGCCAACCAGAGAAAGATGTAACTAAAAGAGAGAACTATAGGCCAATCTCCTCAATGAATGTAGATGCAAAAATCCTTAATAAGATACTAGCAAACAGAATACAAAGGATCATCAAGAAGATCATACATCCTGACCAATATAGATATATTCCAAGGATGCAAGGATGGTTCAACATACATGTCAATAAATGTAATACACTATACTAACAAAGTCAAGGATAAAAACCACATGATCCTCTTAAAGATGCAGAAAAAGCATTTGACAAAATTCAACACCTGTTCATAATAAAAACCCTGCAAAAAATTGGAATAGATGGTCTATATCTCAACTTAATAAAGGCTATCTATGAAAAACCAACAGCCAACATCATATTAAATGGCCCAAAAAGAAAACCTTTATGTTAAAATAAGGAACAGACAAGGATTCCCACTATCACCACTCTTCTTCGATATAGTTCTGGAAATATTAGAGATAGCAATTAGACAAGAGAAAGAAATTAAAGCAATAAAGATAGGAAAGGAAGAAGTTAAACTGTTATTATTTGCTGACGATATAATACTCTACATTGAGGGCCCAAATAACTCCACCAAAAGACTACTAAACTAGAGTAGCAGGATACAAGGTGAACACCCAAAAATCAATAGCCTTCTTCTACACAAATAACAGACTCACTGAGAAATAAATTAGGGAAACAATTCCTTTCACAATAACATCCAAAAAAAAATGAAGTATCTAGGAATCAACCTAACAAAAGAAGCAAAAGACTTCTACACTGAAAACTAGAGCACTCTGAAAAAATAGATCCAAGAGCATATAAGAAAATGGAAAGATATTCCCTGCTCCTGGGTAGGAAGAATCAACATAGTGAAAATGGCTATACTACCAAAACTGCTATAAAGATTCAATGCAATGCCAATTGAAATTCCAACACTATATGTCACAGAACTAGAAAGAAGTATCCAAAAATTCATTTGGAACCAGGAGAGACCTAGAATAGCAAAAGCCATCCTAGGCAACAGAGATATGGCAGCATGTATAACAATTCCCAACTTGAAACTATACTATAAAGCCACTGTGATAAAACAGCATGGTACTGGCAAAGAAACAGGCCTGAAGATCAGTGGAAAAGACTGGAAGACACAATAACAGCTCTAGATGTACTCAGCTACCTCATCTTTGACACAGGAGCTGACCATCCCCACTGGAAGAAAGATAGCCTCTTTAATAAATGGTGTCAGAAAAATTGGATCTCAACTTGACAAAGATGAAAAATAGACCCCTATTTCTCACCATGCACTAAACTAAAATCCAAGTGGATTAAAGATCTAATATTAAAACAGAAACACTGAACGTGATGGAAGATAAGTTAGGCAGAACTCTGGAAGACATTGGTATAGGAAAAGACTTTATGAACAAATCCTCAGTAGCATGGGAATTAGCAGAAAGAACTAATAACTGGGATCTCATCTTATTAAAAAGCTTCTGAACTGCAAAAGAAACCATCAATGGAACTAAGAGACAACATACAATGTGGGAAAAATTTGTTACCAGCTGCTCCTCAGACAAAGGACTCTTATCTAAAATATATAAAGAACTCAAAACAATCAGCCTCCCCAAATATAAAGACCCAATTCATAAATGGGCATCTGAAATGAACAGACATTTCTCAGACAAAGAAGTAAAAGCAGCACATAAATATATGAAAAAATGTTCCACATCACTGGTCATTTGAGAGATACAGATGAAAACAACACTGAGATTTCACTGCACCCCACAAAGAATGGCTGCTATAAAGAAATCAACCAATAACAAATGCTGGTGGGGATGTGGGGAGAAAGGAACCCTTCTCTATTGTTAGTGGGAGTTTAGACTGGTGTAACCACTGTGGCAATCAATATGGAGATACCTCAAAGAGCTTGGACTAGAGGTTCCATTTGACCCAGCCATCCCTCTGCTGAGTATCTTTCCAAAAGAATTAAAAGAATCATATCACAGTGACATATGTGTACCTATGCTTACATCAGCACATTTTGTAATAGCTAAAACTTGGAAACAGCCCATTTGCTCATCTGTTGTTAACTGGATAACGAAGATGTGGTTTTTCTATAAAATAGAATACTACTCAGCCATAAAGAATGAGAAATTAGAGTCATTCATAGGAAAATGGATACATATTGAGGATATACTCATGTGAAATAAATAAGTCATACATGTGTAATTATGAAATAATTTCTATGGTGTGAAAAACTATAATAGTACACAAGATCCTAATGGGATAATTAACAATGTGAAATAGGAGGGAAAAGGCTAAAGGTGTAGAGAAAGTGGGAAGGGTAGGGGAAAGGAAATAAGGGAAAACAAAAAAATATGAGAAAATGAAAAATGGAAATAAAGTGTTTGTAAATGGGGAGGAAAGAGGGGGTTAAGGGAGGGCAGGGACAAGGGGAAACAATGAGACCCAAGACCTGTAATGTAAAGGTACAAGATCCCAGTAATGAATGTAACTGTATTGCATACCTAGGATGTACTAATAAACTCAATAAAAAGAAAATAATAAAAAATTTTAAAAAGAAAAAGTAAAATTATATCATAGCCTTAGAGCAAATAAAGACAATGTGATTTCAAACATATGTGGAGACCAAATTATTGAGGTGATCCTAGCATGTTCCAGGGGAAGCAGGAAGGTCTGTGCCTTCCTGAGAAGTGTCAGAAATGAGGTTGAAATGATGGTGCTTTTCATGGCCATATAGACCCTTATGAGGAGTTAGGCCTGACTTACAATAAAAGGAGAACTTTGGCTTCTATGTTGAAGCATTCTGTGGTGAGGATATTCTGAGAAGGGTAAGATAAAAAACAAGATGCATTTGGGGGACTATCATAGTTGCAATTCATGCCTGCACCAGAGTTGTACTAGTACAAGTAGAGAAAACTCACTATATCCTGGGCATATTTCAGAGCAGCCAGTATTTCCTAATATGTTGAATGTGGGAAGCAAGAGAAGTAAAATTCAAGACATCTAAAATATTTGGTGTGAATAACCGGGAAGCTTAAGTTGTCATTAAGTGGGAAAGACTGTGGCATGACATATCTAGTTGGGGATGTTCAAAGCTGTGTTCTGGACAGTTCTGAGTTTCAGATGTGTGCTGCACAGCTGAGTACATTAAGCATCACAAGAGTCAAGTACATAGGGGAGAAGTATTTGGAGGCATTGGTTAAATTGTTGACTATTTCACACTATGAAGTAGGATGAAAACCCTTGGCACTGAGAGTAGATGGAAAAGATATTTTTAAAGACAATCCCTAGGTTATTTTAACTTTACAAAGCTAAGAGTTTAGCAGACCACAGAAAACAAGCAGAGTCCTGAGACTTAGAAAAGGAAGGGAAGAGTATTTTTCAGGGCAGTGATCAATTCTATGAAATTCTGGTAGGGGCTAAAGAAGGGAACAGAACTGATCACTTAATTTAACAAAGTGAGGGCCTGTGTTGCCTTTGCTGAGAAAGCAGGGTGTGTAAGACAGGTAAAGGAGGAATAGAATGAGGTGGAAGTAGGCAAAGGCAGAAACCATTAAATTGCTTTCAATTTTTCCTGTCACAAATCCAGAAGGTTCATGCCACTCTGTTCCTCATTCTCTTATTTATCTATTATGCTGTGAGCTCTATCTTTGTAAAAGTTTTTAATTTCTTTTTCAATGTATTCAGCAAGCAAGCAGGGTGGGCTTGTCTGGCAGATATGTTTATCACTAGCCTGTGTTCTCACTACTTCCTACTTGGTATGGTGAAACATATTTGACCACAAACCTGGCCCTCAGGGAGGTGATCCAGGCACTGTTATCACATCACCCTGGAAATGGAGACAGTCCTTACTAGGAGGATATACCTGGGCTACGATCAATTGGAGCTATATAGGGCTTGTTTTCATCTCCTTCTGGTGAGGCCCAAGAACAACTGTGTTTCATCATTTGTCTTTTTACAGTCTTAGGACAGGGCAAGTAAAAGCCTTGAAATTAAAATTAATTACAAGAATTTCAGAGGAAAACAGTAGAGTGAGCAAGAAGTTGGAGAAAGGAGAAAAAATAAATCAAGACACATGAGGAATCTTCCCAGGTAGTCAACATCATTTTCAGTGCTATGGTGATCCAGGGAAGAATGCAGGATCCTCTGTATATTTCAAACATGATCATGAAATTTGGCAACTAATTTAGAAGGTCTCCTTCATGAGTTGAGGCCTGTGGATGTCATTTGGCTTAGTCCTAGCTGGAATTTGTTGGGACAATAAGAATGTTCTCATGTTGCACTCTGAACATATTAACAGCTAGTGCCCCCTTGTTCCTAGTATCTAGCATACCTATTACTCCCTCCTCTTTGGTCTCATTTATTCATTGTTCTTCCAACAATTTGGCTTTTAAGAATAGTAATTTTTTGGGAGCACAAAATACAATTTTTGCCTTTTTTACCTTTGAAGATATAATAGATAACAGATAAAGAATAAATTGGTGAGGTCTTTACTTGGCTCTACCTACTAGATTCTAGAAAGCAATTCCTCCTGCTCTATTATCTGTATCTTTCTACAATGGAAATTCACCTGTGGAGCCTTTTTATATAAGCACTTTAGACCTACTTTACTTACCCTACATACCACAGAGATGCTGACGACTTCTAGGTTTCCAGACTAAGCCTGGGTTTCAGTCTTATTCTCTATCCTTAGAGGAAAGAAAAAGTAGATATAAGCTGCCAACCAGCTTCATACTTTTGGATACAGCAGCCTCTGCTATCACTATTTCCTGTCCCAAATAGTGGGAGCAGAATGTCTCATCACCAATAAAATATCAAATTTCCTGTCTTGGCACAGGAGGTAAGCAACACAAGGATATGCTCATATGTTGGCACAGTTATGGTGTCACTGCCAGGCTATGACCTGGAAGCAACATCTTCAGTAGAAGCATTGGAGCCACCTCAAGGAAACACCCTAGTCTGACAAAGAGACACTAATGCCCATCCTTGTGGGAAGCTCTTCTTGCTTTGACTTTCTGAGTAAAAGTGGAGACAAAGCATTTCAGGCAGAAGAAATGGTCCATCAGAAAATATTTATTGAGGTGACATAACACCAGACTGGTTAGTCAGCAAAACTTGTCTGGCTGACAGCCTCGAGAATGGTCCCTGAGCTTTTCAAATTTGTGCTCTGGTGAGGAGACAAACAAGAGAGAAAAGCACCTACGGATTCAGGGATGGGTCATGTCTGTTCCTAAACACACCTTTTCTCCTTCATTCTCTTCAGCTCAGAGCCATGATTGATATGTCCCTAGTCATGCAGGCTCCTAAGGTGGGTCAGTTTTTCTTCATGGTGGATAGTACATAATACACACATTTGTCCCTTCAGTCCCTGTTCTCACTGCCCTGTTCTGACTCAGACTCATCATTTCAGAAAGGAGTGTTTGCAATATTTCTTAACTAGTCCTTACCTGAAGCAATTTTCTCTCTTTCATGTATGGCTGCCAAAATTATCTTCCTGAAATATTGGTTAGATGACTTAACTTCTTGGTTTCAAAGCTTTTACTAGCACTTTTCTGGCAGCAAAGCAATTTGTTAGGAAGTATTCTACCCCCCTCATCTTTCACATTTACCTTTTTTCCCCCATAGTCTGCAGAGAAGCAGGAACTATATAAAATCTAGTTATTTTGTCATGTTACTATTCCTTTGGGCCAAGCAGTCATCCCTATCCCTCAAACCCCTGTCCCTGAAAACCATTGTCTCCAAGGGAAAGACAACATATTGGCAAGGACTCAGGTTCAGAAGTTGGTAAGACAGGCGTCAAATTCCATCTGGGCCAGCAAACAGATATGGGAACTTTTTCAATAGGTTACAAATCTTCTTTTTTTTTTTTCTTTATTAGTACATTTTAGGTATACAAGGTAGTTACATTCATCACTGGGATCTTGGAACTTTACATGGCATATCTTGGTTCATATTTTTCCCCATTCCCCTGGCCTCCCTTCACCCCTTCCACCATTCCCTATTTACAAAGACTTTGTTTCCAATTTTTTTCCTTTTCTGTTGTTTTTTTCATTACCCTTCTTACCTTTCCCCTACCTCTCCTACTTCTCCTACACATTTAGAGCTCCTTTTCTATTCTATTACACAATACCAATTATACATTTGATCCTTATTAACACATTTAGTTTATCACACCAGAGAAACTATTCAGTATTTACACATGTGTGTCCTATTAATTTAACAGTATGTCCTCAATGTGCATCCACTTAATTACAAATGTCTCTAGCTTTTCATTCATTATGGCTGAATAGTGCTCCATTTTATTTAAAAAATAAAGCACATCTTTATCCAGTTTCCAGTTGAGGGGCAATGAGGCTGTTTCCAAGTTTTAGCTATTACAAACTATGCCACTATAAGCACAGGTGAGCATATATCACTGTGGTATGATTCTTTTAATTCTTTTAGGAAGATACCCAGCAGAGGGTCACATGGAACCTCTAATCCTAATTCTTTGAGGTAACTCCATATTGATTTCTACAGTGGTTACCCCAGTCTGTACTCCCACCAACAATGAAGAACTGTTCCTTTCTCCCCACAACCCCACGAACATTGTTGTTTGATTTCTTGATAGCAGCCATTCTTTCTGGGGTGAAGTAGAATCTCAGTATTATTTTCATCTGCATCTCTCAAATGACAAGTAATATTGAACATTTATTCATATATTTATTTGCTGCTTTTACTTCTTTGTCTGAGAAATGTCTGTTCATTTCAGATGCACATTTTTGTTTTTTGTTTTTGTTTTTGTTTTTGTTTTGTTTTGTTTTGAGACAGGGTCTCACTATGTAGTTGAGACTGACCTGGAACTCACTGTGTAGCCCAGGCTGGTCTCGAACTCACAGCAATTCCTCCTGCTTCAGCCTCCTGAGTGCTGGGATTACAGGCATGTGCCACCACACCCAGGGAGATGTCCATTTTTTAATTGTTTTTTTCCCCCCTTTGGGCGGGATCTGATTTTGTTTGAGTTCTTTATATATTCTGCATAGTAGACCTTTGTCTCAGGAATACCTGGTAAAATTTTTCCCGCATTTTAAGTTGTCTCTTAGCTCTACTGGTGGTTTCTCTTGCAGTGCAGAAGCTTCTTAAAAAGATGAGATCCCAGTTGTTGATTCTTTGTGCTAGTTATCATGCTTCTGAGGACTTGCTCATATAGTCTTTCCTATGCCACTGTCTTCAAGAGTTCTATCTAGCTTATCTCTTTTAATATTTGAATCTTTAAACCACTTTGATTTTAATTTAGTACGTGGTGAACAATAGGGGTCTAATTTTAATCTTTAGCAAATTGAAATCCACTTTTTCCAACAAGAGTCTATCTTTCCTCCAGTGAGGATGGCTGGCTCCTTTGTCAAAGATGAGGTAGTTGAGTATGTGTGGAGTTGTTTCTGTGTCTTCTATGCTATTCCACTGACCCTCAGGTCAGGTTTTTTAACTAGTACTATGCTGTTTTTATCACAGTACCTTTTAGTATAGTTTCAAGTTGGGGATTGTGATACCACCTGTCATGTCTCTGTTTCCTAGAATGTCTTCTGCTATTCTATGTCTCTTCTGGTTCCAAATTAATTTTGGGATTGTTTTCTCTAGTTCATTGAAATGTACTGCTGGGATTTTGATTGGGATTACATTGAATCTGTATAGCATTTTTGGTAGTATGGCCATTTTCACTATGTTGATTCTTTGCTTCCAGGAACAAGGCATATCTTTCCATTTTCTTATATCATCTTTGATAACTTTTTTCAGTGTTGTAATTCTCAATGTAGAAGTCTTTTGTTTCCTTCCTTAGATTGATTCTTATATATTTCATTTTTTAGATACTATTGTGAAAGGAATTGTTTTCCTAATTTCTCTCTCAGTGAATCTGTTATTTGTGTACAAGAAGGCTATTGATGCTTGAGTGTTGATCTTGTATCCAGCTACTCAACTAAATCTCTTAATTAAGTCTATAACGCTTTTGGTGGAGTCTTTTGAGTCCTCTATATAGAGTATTGTATTGTCTGCAAATAATGACAATCGAACTTCTTCCTTCTTATCTTTATTGCTTTTATTTCTTTCACTTTTCTAATTGCTGTGGCTAATGTTTCTAGAATTCTAATGAACACAAGTGGTGATAGTGGACATCTTGTATTGTTCCTAATTTCAGCATGAAGGTTTGCAGTTTTTGGCTAATTAGTATGATGTTGGCTTTTGGTTTTTCATAGATACCTTTGTCAAGTTGAGATAAAGACTGTCTATTCCAATTTTCTGCAGGGTTTTATCATGATGGGTATTGGATTTTGTTAAATGCTTTTTCTGCATCTATTGAGATGATCAGATGGTTTTTGTCTTTGACTCTGTTAATATAGTTTATAACATTTATTTATTTACATATTTTGAACCATCCTTGCATCCCAGAAATGAACCTGACTTGGTCAAGGTGTAGGATCTTATTGACGATCCTCTGTATTCTGTTAGCCAGTATCTTACTGAGGATTTTTGCATCTTAGCTCTTTAGGGAGATTGGGCTTTAGTCCTCTTCATAGGTTGGGTCTTTCCCTGGTTTTGGAATCAAAGTAACACTTGCTTCCAGGAAGAATTTGGAAGTGTTGTTTTCTCTTCACCTTCATTGAAAAGTTTGAAGAATAGTGGCAATAGTACTTCTCTAAGTGTCTTGACGGATTCAGCAGTCAAGCTGAATTGGTAAATTTTTCATTGTTTCAATTTCACTGATTGCAATTGGGGTGTTTAGAATTTTTCTATCTTCTTCATTCAACTTTAGTAATTCATATGTATCTAGAAATATGTCTATTTATTCTGTCTTTTCCATTTTATTAGAGTACAGGTTCTGGAAGTAAGTATCAATGATCATCTGGATATCTACTGGATCTGTTGTGACTTTACCTTTTTCATTTCTAATTTCATGGATATGAGCCTTTTCTTTCATTTTTATGATAAGGTTTTCTAAGGGTTTATTGATTTTATTTATTCTTTTGAGATAACAAAATTCAGAAGTTATTTATTTGATCTCACTCTATTTTTCTAGTGTGGGCATTCACTGCTATGAATTTTCCACATAGAACTGCTTTCATTGTGTCCTATGAATTCCTGTATGTTGTATTGGCATTATCATTTATTTGTAAAAACTGTCTAATTCATTCTTTAGTTTCCTCTGTGACCGTTGGTTGTTCAGAAGACTGTTATTCAATTTCCATGTGTTTGTGAAGTTCTTCTGGTTTCTTTTGCTATTCATCTCCAGGTTAATTTCACTATGGTCTGTTAATATACATGGGATAACCTCAACTCCTTTTCATTTACTTAAATATGTTCTATGAGCTACATTGTGGTCTATTTTAGAGAATGAACCCTGTGCAGCCAAAAAGAATGTATATTCTGATTTTTTTGTAGTGGAACACTCTGCAGACATCTATTACATTCACTACAATTGTATTAGTGCTTATTTGGTTTTTCCTGTCTCTTAATATTTGTTTTGTATAGTTGGGTGCATATACTTTATATTGTCATCTCTTTCTCTTAGATTGTTCCCTTTACAAGGATATAGTGACCTTCTTTGTCTCTCTTAATTTATTTTGGTTTGAATTTTACCTTGTGAATAAGATAGCTACTTCTGCTTTTTTCTGGGTTACTGTTGCATGGAGAACTGTTTTCCATCCTTTTACTTTCAGTCTGTGAGTTTCTTTTTGAACTAGGTGCATTTCTTATACAAAGCATATTTTTGAATTTTAATCCATTCTGCCAGTCTATTTCTTTTGATTGGTGAATTGAGGCCATTAACATTGATGGTTATAGCTCATATGTATTGACTTATCATTGCTCTATTATTGTCCTGTTCTTAGTTGGTTCTTTTTAATTTTTCCCCATCTGCCTTTAATTTCTTGCTTTGCCTGATGAATTTGCTCTGTTGAGCCTCATGGTGTTGTTACCTTCATTGTCATTTTCTAGGATTTTTTTTTAGAATTATTTGGAGTGCTGGTTTAGCTTTCATGAAATTTCTCAGATGTTCTTTGTTGGGGAAGTATCTTATTTCCCCATCAATTTTAAAAGATAGTTTTGCAGGATACATCAGTCTAGGTTGGATATTGTTTTCTTTTAGACCAGTATCTCCTTCTGATATCAGTCTTCTTGCTTCTGTCTTATGAGGACTTTTTTTATTTTATTGGATCTACCTAACTGGTGAATCCATGTAATCTTCTCATTCTGAAATCCTGAGTTTAATCATTTCTGTGAAAGCTTTTCTGAATTAACATATTACCAATTTCCAAAAATTAAAACATGGAATCTCTTACAGCCATTATTCAGCTCAATACAGTCTTCTCAGGGAGACCTATCAGAGGCAAGATCCCCAACAGTCGAAGAACCTTTAAATTAAAAGATTCCAGCAGATCACAGAAATGAATAGTTATAAAAGAAACCCTCTGCCAACTTGCCTTTTCAATTAGTGTAGCAGCCAGAAGAGCAGTGTTGATGTGGTTCTCAACAGCACTAGTAATGAACCCTTGAAGAGCTCATTTTAAAAACTGACACTATCTGGACCACAATTCTTAGAGATTCTGTTTCACTGATTCTGAATGGGGCCTAGCATCACTATAATTAAATTCCTCCATAGGTATTCTTTCTGGTTCTAAAATCATACTTCCCTCAAACAAACCACATCTTCACCACTATACATTTGACCTGACATACATGATTTAACTTTACTTCAGTTTCTTCTCTAAAATATGAATCATGGTATTAGAAAAGCTACCCTAGAGATTGCTTTGACAACATATATACTAAAAAAAAAGTTACTCTATGAAATAGTGGGAAAGCAGACATACTGCAAGCACATTTTATGCACATAGTTGGAACTACCTAATCCTATAGCTTGTTTTGATTCAAATATCCCAAATTGGCCTGGGATTTAGCTCAGTGGCTTGGTGGCCTGCCTCGCAAGCACAAGAACCCGAGTTCGATCCCCAGTACCACAAAACAACAACAACAACAAAACAAAAATCAAATATCCCAAATCACAGAAAATGTCTTGTCATCCTCAAGACAAATGATGTCTTGTTCTACAATAATTGCTACCTATACAATCTCCAGGAGGAAAAAAATAAAGTAAAATGACTGTGGCATGAAGACAGACTATTGGCTGTTTAGACTCAGTTTGCTCAACACATGATGAGTGGGCCAGCAGTTTCACTTGAGGGTTACAAAACAGGTTTTAAAAGATCTTTCAGGTGACTCATATGTACATTAGGGGTGGAGAGGGGTGTGGTACTTAATTTTATTTCAAGTTTCTTTCTATGGGTGATTTATTGAGGCAGATATGTGCTGTTTTATTAATTTCACAAAAGTTGTTTCATAATGCATACATATGCAAGAGCACAAGAATAACAGTAAGAGTACAGTCCCACTCAATGAAAATTGAATTTTATATAAATGTAAGCAATGTTTGGCATAGGTATGCCTAATGCATGGAATGTGGTTTTTGTCATTCAAATTTCAATAATGACTCACTGCTCTTTCTGGCAACTCATGAAGTGTTTCCCATCATAAAATGACATTGCAACAGTTAAGGACAGAGGCTTCTTAAATAATTCCCAATGTTTCTTACTCAGGGCCTGGCTTAATTGATTGTAAGATTTCAGTATGTAAACCAGTATTTAATATACTCAGTCTATTTCTTCACCAAAATTGCCCTGTACCTCACTTGCATTATTAGAAATTTGGTCTAAAATGTTTCTGGTCTGAACAGATGTCCTGAGATTCCCTGGGCCAAGGTTTCATTGCAGAAGACTAGATGGGTTGTTATATATATTGAAAGTTATTAAAGATAATGCATATAAAAAGTTCCCAAACCTGGTTAATGGTAGAGCTGGTATATGAAGCTCATCTGACAAACTCCATTACCTGAGCTCTTGCCAGTTTGCTCTCACCCTTCCCTAGGACAGTATCCTGTATTGTTTTAGGGCCAGGGAGAATGACAGCATTTTTGGCCAAGAGTATAAATATGGCAATTTAGGTAGGTTTTAGACTTTGAAGACAACTCTACTGGCTGGCTTGGTGGTACATGACTGAAATCCCAGCAATCAGAAAGCTGGGACAGAAGGATTTCTGCAAGTTTGAGGCCAGCCAACTTTTTATAGTGAGTTCATGACTAGCCTGAACTACATAGCAAAACCCTGTTACAAAAGAAAAAACTGGAATTGAGGCCAGGGATTTAGCTCACTAGCACCATGCCTTCCACACAAGCACAAAGTCCTGAGTCTGATCTACAGTACCAATGGGAGGAGGGTAACAATAAAGGACACCTCTACCTCAGCTAAAGATATTGGCTGTAGGTCCTACTTCTTTAAAGACTGTGGAAGATAAAACTAAAAGTACATGACAGAGCTAGTACCTTCTAGAAAATTGCTTCTCAGTCAGCAAAATGCTAGTAAAAGCTTTGAAGCAAGGACATCATATCATCTAAATGCTATTTCAAGAAAATTCACTCTGTAACTATGCAAATTTTTGAGATGATGAGTCTGAGTTAGAACATGTAGTGAGAATAGGGACTGAAGGGGCAAATGTGTGTGTTATATATTATACACCTTGAAGGGAAATCAGACTTGCCTCAGGTACCTGTATAGTCAATGTGGCAATAAGAGCTCTGAGATGAAGAGAAGAAAAAGTAAAAGTGCTTCCAGGACCCAGACTTGCCCCATTTGTGCATTTGTGGGTACTCACCTCTTCTGCCTGTATCTTAAGTAGAACACAAACTCTAAGAGGTCAGCAACCTTTTCTGGAGCTATCAGTCCCACAGGTTTTGATGATCAACAGTTAAGTTGACTAAGTATTCTCTGGTACTCAGTTTTCTCTGCTTGAAATGTTTTGCCTCCATTTTTTCTGGGGATGTCTAAGAAGGAAGAGCCTCCCACAAGGCTCAGCATTAATGTCTCTTCTTCATTCTAAGGTGTCTCCTTGAGGTGGCTTCTATCATACTACTGTAAAGGTTTCTTCTAGGTTTCTTCTAGCCTGGCAGTGACACCCAGACTTTGTTGACTTATTAACATAAAGTTTTTATTATAACATTAATGGAGCTATGGTCTGTTAAAAAGCTAAAAAATACCCCTCTAGAAGTGCAACAAGGATGAATTGAAAGCCAGTAAGGGTGATTTGATCAATTCTGCAAGAGAAATGTCATCCATTGTGTGATAAGACATGGTGACACTTCCAGTTCTAACAAGGCCACTACAGAAGACTACAAGAAAGAATTTATGGGATTCATGAAGGCAGAAGGATACATCATTCAACAAGTGTTAATTTCAATGAAACAGCTGTTCTTGAAAAAGATGCTGTATAGAACCTGCACCATACAGGAGGAAAAGGCACTGCCAGAGCACAAGGCTATGAAGGACAGATTGTTCCTTTTGCTATGTGTGAAGACAAGTGCTGATCTGAAGATTAAACCACACTGGTGTACCATTTCAGACTTCTTGTGCATTCAAGGAAAATAATTTAAATGAAGGCAGACCTCCTGTCATTTGGAGAGCTGATGTGAAATCTTGGGTCACAAAGTAATTATTCTTGGAATGGCTGCATCAGGTGTTCTCACTCAACACTGAGAAAAATATTCTTCTTCCTAAAAATATTCTGACTTCTTAAAAAGTGCCCTCTTCTAACGGGCAATGCCCTAGCACAACTTCCAGCCTTGATTTATGATATGGGTATTGATTATTGCTTCACAAATGTCAAGTTCCTTCCCCCCAATGTGACTCCTTTGTAGCCCATGTGATCTGCAACTTCAAGAAGCTATACACAAAGACACTATTCACCAAGAGTTTTAATGTCACTGAAAAGATGTCTTTAACTCTGAAAGAGTTATGGAAGAAACATTTCATGCCCTCCACTGCATCAACTTCATTGACAAAGTCTGCAAAGATGTCACATACCAGACCTTAAACTCAGCCTGAAGGGAAGTATGGCTAGAATTTGTCACTGAATGTGACTTTGAAGGATCTGACATACAGGTAGTGAAGGAGATTGTGTCAATACGCAATTGTATGGGTCTGGATGTGAATGGTTCAGAAATAGAGTAGCCTGTTGAGGACCATATGGAGGAGCTGATCATGGAAGAATATGCTGAACTCCAGGGTTAGCAGCAGAAGGTAATTATTGAGGAGCCTTTTACTGAGGAAGAGGAAGACAGGGAGGAGGTTAGCAGTGGTATGATAAAATCTATCATGGATAAATGGAATGAGCACTAAAAGATCTTTGAGATCTTTGAGAAGCAACATCCCAACATAACTATAATGAATAGTGTTGAATTTGATGAACCATAAAGTGACCTCTCATTTCTGGAGTTATGCAGCACAGGAAAAAAACAAGTGACATTAAACACATTTTTGGCAAAATGAATGAATTAATTATTTATATTTGACATTATAAGAAAATTTTATTTGGTTTGGTTTATAACCAAAATCAGTTCATGACCATGTTTGTAGGAGTCAAAACAGATTAACATTATACATTGAACCTTATGGGGAAATTTGATTTGATTTGCAGCCAATTTCATTTGTTACCAGAATTGTGGAACTAATTAAGCTTGTGAACTGAGGTGCCATTTTATAAGCCACTTAACAACTAACAATTAAGACAGAATCAATTTATACTATATACCTAAAAGACTGATTCTTATCTTGGCAATGTAGTTTACCTCTGTTCATTCAAATGAAGTTGTTTTCGAAATAGTCATGGTTTACTTCTGCTATTGGTAATAAGAACATAGCCTCACATTTTTTAGATGTACTAAACATTCACCCCCATTAGTTCTTATTTCTTTTTTTTCTTTTTATTGAGTTTATTGGCACAATCTAGGTATACAATACAGTTACATTCATTATTGGGATCCTGTACCTTTACATGATAGGTCTTGATTCTCATTTTTTCCCCTTGTCCCTGCCCTCCCTTCACCCCCTCCTTCTCTCCCCATTTACAAACACTTTATTTCCAATTTTCAATTTATCATATATTTTCCTCTCCCTTATTACCTTTCCCCCACCCCTCCCACTTTCCCTACACCTCTAGCCCTTTACTTCCTATATCACATTACTAATTATCTCATTAGGATCCTGTGTACTATTATAGTGTTTCACACCAGAGAAACTATTCAGTATTTCAGTTAAAGAAATCTCTGTATGAAAATTAAAAATAGGGAATCCTAAAATAAAACTAAAAAGGAAAGTAAAAGAGAAAAGTCAAAGATGTCAGATTAAAATGATCCTTAATTCTGATGAAGAAAATGGCCCCTGCACATATTTAAATTGCTTCTTGCACTTGTAGTCTTATGTTATTCTTTTTTTTTCATTATTTAGAGAATACTTTATTAGTTTCTTTAATGAAACCCACATAGATATGACCTTACGTATTTAACACAGTGCGTTACCCCTGTACAAATGGAAAAAAAAATTAAAAAACTAACATTTCGAGACCAATATGACTGTCAATTTCTGTACAATGCCAACTCAACACAGTAAATTGGGATAACTTTTTCCAAAGTTGACAGCACAGTTAAAGTTTCCAAAAATTCAAATTTTTTATATGTATGTATTATATATATATTTTTTATTTATATAAAAAGACAAATAATAGCAGCATGTTATGCATCAATAGCAGCAACAGCTTCTCCAGGTTCTGCAGTCATCTGAACAAAATTATAGACATTCAGCACATTCCATTGAAAAAACAAAAACAAAAAAACGAAGAAAAGAATAATATCCAGATAACAGCAAAGTTCTTTTGCTGTTGTGGTACCTGGCACCATTTTTTTTATTAGCATCTTAATCATCATCTGGAAAGAGAACATTCTAGAGTAATATCATTAAGTATAGCTCTGATAAAGCATGGTCACTACTATGTATCATAAAGCAGGTACAAGGTATTTTACATTCACAGAGGTATGATACAGTACTGTCCTACATCTATATTACTAGAATCAGTTTTGGTTTGAAATTTGCTTTGTCTGCAAATAAGATTGCTACCCTGCCTTTTTTCTGGGCTCCTGTCACATGGAGAATTGTTTTCCATCCTTTTGCTTTCAGTCTATGGGCTTCTTTTTGCACTAGGTGTGTTTCTTGTATACAACATATTGTTGGATTTTGCTTCTTATTCCATTTCACCAGTCTATTTCTCTTGATTGGTGATTGAGGCCATTGACATTGATGGTTATAACTGATGTGTACTGACTTATTATTGTCATGTTATAGGCCTTTTGTTGACTCTTTTTACTTTTTCACCTTCTCCTTTTAATTTCTTGCCTTGCCTATTTGATTTGATGTGTTGGGCCTCATGGTGTTGTTGCCTTTATTGTCTTTTTTGAAAATCTTGTTTAAAATTGCTTGTAGTGCTGGTTTGGTATTCATGTCTTTTCTTAGGTGTTCTTTGTCATGAAAGTATCTTATTTTCCCATCCATTTTGAAAGAGAGTTTTGCAGGATACATCAGTCTAGATTGGAGGTTGTTCTTGTTTAGTACTTGAAATATCTCACTCCAGGCTGTCCTTGCCCTAAGGGTTTGTGTTGAAAAGTCTGCTGTGATTCTGATGGGCTTTCCTTTTCATGTGATTTGTTTCTTTTCTCTTACTGCTTGCAGTATTTTGTTCTTCTGTTAGATTTCTGGGATCTTGATTATTATATGTCTAGGTGTAGTTTTTTTTTTATTGTGGCTACTTGGTGTCCTATATGCCTCACTTATCTGAATGTCCAATTTTCCCCCTCTGTTTGGGAAGTTTTCTGTCATTAATTCTGTAAACAGCTTTTTAAAGTCATTTGTGTTTTCTCCTGCTACCTCATGGATTCCTATCAGTCTTATGTTATTCTTCTTTGCATCATCTAGGAGTTGTTGGATCAATTTCTCATGATCCCCTACTGTTTTTAAGAGACCTTTCTTTTAATGGTCATTGACTGCCATCTTATCTTCTATATCTGAGAGTATCTTTGCATTGTTTTATTCTGTTGCATACACTTTCAATGGAGTGTTTAATGTCCTGGATATCTGTTTAAATCTGTTTTATGGATTTCATTTCTTTCCTATATTGGGTGTTTATTGTTTCCATTTCTTTCTTATGCTGGGCCTTCATGGCTTCTATCGTGGTCCTGAGCTCATTTTTTTTTTTTTGTCAGTTTCTGCTCTAGAGTCTCAAATCATGACTTCCATTTTGCTCACCATTTCTATGGTTATCTGGGAAATTATTTCTGTTTTGAATTTTTCTAGAGCCTGATTCATCTGTTTTGTTACTTCCTGTGCTTTGAGTTCAGGATGTCCTGATGGTTCACTGTCGGCTTTTCCATCCTAATTCACCCTCCTATTTGCCATTGGTGAACTGCAAGTCTGTCTTTGTGTCTTGCTTAAGTGTTTTCTCATTTTTATTTTTGTTGTCAGGCTGTCCTTGGTTTAATCTCTGGGTTGTCACCCAAGTCTTCCTGATATAGTTGCTCCCTAGCTTCTGGGTCTCTAACGACCCACAGACATTCTCATCTTCATAACATCAGAGAAAACACCTCATCAAATCAACCACAATGCTGTACCCCAACTGATACAATCAGCAACACATTATGATCAAGCACAACTTGGAAACTGACCACCTGTGTTAGTCACTAGTCTATCACCCTTAAACCATTTTAATTAAATTGAAATCAAGAAGCAGTCCAGAACATGTCTGTAGTGAACAACCTTTTCAATATAGTATATTTACCACTTAATGGCTAGACAGAGCTAGGACTCAAGACCCCTGATCTCAGTTAGCTGATGGCTCAACCCCATGATGCTTACTGACCTTGGGCTGCAAGGCCCAGATTGAGTTCCCCAACCTTCTGAACGGTTGAACTCCACACCATTCTACTACAGGTTTCCCATGCCCTTTCTTTAAAGATTTTCAAAGTTGGAAACTCAGAAAAATACCCTTTATGACCTCCTCTGCCTCTGCAGCATGGGTCCAAAGACTGGCACAATCAGGAGGTCTGAGAGTGCTCGGGGGAAAGTAAGGAGAGTTATGGGGGTTCAGGGGCACCCACATTTCTACCTTCCCAGCACTGGAGCAATGGCAGCTCTGGGAGAGAGAAGACATGGCTCTCCTTCCCACTGTCGATCGGGGCTCAGGCTACCTTCCTGGCTCTTCAGTGATGGTGGCTCTGGGTGGGAGAACGTGTCTAGTTCTTATTTCTTAAGCAACAACCAATAAATGATATTATTGGCTGATAAGTCCAAATGCTGAAACAAGCAGCAACTCTGAATATTCATTCCTGTGTTCTCATACTCTTCATATGTGCAGTTCAGATGAAGACTTCAGCCTGAAGTATTTATCTAGTCTCCTTCTATTGATGAAGGTCTTGGTTGGTCTAATCTGAAGACTGGTGCCACAATTGTCTCTACCACTACCTAATTCAAAATCTACTTCTGAGGAGGCTGCTAAGAGGTGGAACTGTGTGGAACTAGCCTGCAGCCCCTGCCCTTGCCCCCTCAACCTCAGCAACAGACTGGTGAGAAGCAGAGAGACTCATGGGTACCTGCGTCCCCCCACAAAAATGCCCTTGAACACACCTCTGGGCTCCTGTTTGTGCTGGCACTTGGATTCACACCAGAGAGGCACAGGAGGTCATAAAAGCCATTATCCTGGACTCCAGGCTCAATTTTGATTGAATTCACATGATTAAAGGTGATAGATTAATAACTACCACAAATTGTCATTTTCTAAGCTGTGCTTAATGCTTTTGTGTTGCTGAATATATCAATTTGGCTAAGGTGTTGTGCTTGATCTAATCAGTTGTCCATCCTGGTATAATGAAAGAGATTCTCTTAGGGACTTTAGAGACTCAAAACCTAAAAATAAGCTATAAGAAGAAGAGCTAAGTATTAACCCAGATATCAAACCAAGGACAGTAGCAACAAAAAAAATAAAAACAGCAATGAGAAACATTCAAGCAAGGCACAAACACAAACATGAGCTGCCAGCTCACCAAAGACAAATTCTGAGGAAAATGAGGTTATAATTATCAATGTTAATGGCCTCAAATCACCAATCAAAATAAATAGATTGGCAGAATGGATTAAGAAGCAGAATCCAACCATATGCTGAATACAAGAAATGCACCTAATTCAAAGAGAAACTTATAGACTGAAAGCAAAAGGATGGAAAACAGTTCTCCATGCTACAGGAACATGGAGTAAAGCAGGGGGAGCTGTCTTATTTGCAGACAAAGTAAATTTCAAACTGAAACTAATCAAGAGAGAATAAGGTCACTACATCCTTGCAAAGGGAACAACCCAAGAGGAAGAGATGACAATCATAAATATATATGCAACAAATTCTAATGCCCCCAACTATACAAAACAAATTTATAGGACAGGAAAAACCAAATACGCACTAATATAATTGTAGTGTGGGATCTCAATAACCCAGTCACAAATAAATCTCTTAGAAAAAAAACAATGAAATACTGGAAGTGAACCAAGTTTTTTAACAAATGGATATCATAGACATCTTCAGAATGTTCCAACCCACAAAATCAGAATATTGATTCTTTTTTACTGCACACAGGTCATTTTTTCAAAGTAGACCACATACTAGCTCATACAACAATTTTAAGTAAATGTAAAGGAATCAAAGTTATCCCATATATATTATCAGACCATATTGAAATTAAACTGAAAATCAATAGCAGAAGAAATCACAAGAACTTCACAAACACATGGAAATAAAATAACACTCTCCTGAACAATCAATGGGTCACAGAGGAAATTAAAGAAGAATTTATAGTAATAAATGCTCACACTAGAAAAACAGGGCAAGCTCAAATAAGCTAATGCTGAATCACAAGCTTCTAGAAAAAGAAGAGCAAGAAAAACCCAAAGCTGTAGTATGTTGATTTAAGCTATTTGGATAGCCTATCTATCAGGGTAATCACTGGGTCATATGACATTTCTAATTTTAATTATTTGATAAATCTCCATACTGATTTCCATAATGATTGTACGAGTTTACATTTCCACAAAAAATGAATTTTTTTTCATTTTTCAATACAGCCAGGCCAACATTTGTTATTGTTTTCTTAATTATTGTCATTCTTTCCAGGGTAAAACAGAATCTTAGAATTATTTTAATTTTCATTTGTCTAATGGCCAGAGATGTTAAATGTTTTGTCATACATCTGTTGACCAGTTATATTTCCTCCTCTGTGAAGTGTGTGTTCATTTATCTTTCCCATTTCTTAATTGTGTTTTTCATTTTAGGAGGTTTTTGTCGTTGTTCTTTGTATGTTCTACAAATTATTCCTTTACATAAGGAGTAGGTAGCAAAATCTTCTCCCATTCTGTAGATTGTCTCTTCACTCTACTGAACTATTCTTTTGCTGTACAAAACTTTCTTAATGTGATATAATCCTATTTGTTGATTCTTGCTGCTATTTCTTGTGCCATTGAGGTTCTGTTTAGAAAATCCTTTCCTACACCCATGTCTTTAAGTGTTTTTACCAATTTTATCTTCCAGAAGGTTTAATGTTTTTATTTTAATATTTAAATCTTTTTTTTTAATTTTATTGAGTTTATTGGTACATTTTAGGGATACAGTACAGTTACATTCATTGTTGGGATCATGTACCTCTACATGGCAAGTCTTGATTCTCATTTTTTCCCCTTACCTCTGCCCTCCCTTCACCCCCTCCTCCCCTGCCCATCTACAAACACTTTATTTTCATCTTTTCATTCTCTCACATTTTTTTCTTTTCCCTTTTTGTTCTTCCCCTACGTATCACACCTTCCCTACACCTTTAGCTCCTTTCTTCAAATTTCTAAATGTCAGTAATCTTATTAGAATCTTATGCATTGTTGCAGATTATTCACACCAGGGAAACTATTTGGTATTTACACATGTGGGACTTATTTATTTCACTTAGGAGTATATCTTCAATATGTATCCATTTTCCTATGAATGAATCTATTCTCTCGCTCTTTATGGCTGAGTAATATTCCATTTTATAGAAAAGCCACAACTTCTTTATCCAGTTTCCAACGGATGGGCAAATAGGTTGTTTCCAAGATTTAGCTATTACAAACTGTGCCGCTATAAACATGGGTGCACATACTTCTCTGTGATATGATTCTTTTAGTTCTCTTGGAAGGATACCCAGCAGAGGGATGGCTGGGTCAAATGGATCCTCCAGTCCAAGCTCTTTGAGGTATCTCCATATTGATTTCCATAGTGGTTGCACTAGTCTGCACTCCCACCAACAATGGAGGAGGGTTCCTTTCTCCCCACAACCCCGCCAACATTTGTTATTGTGTGATTTCTTGATAGCAGCCATTCTTTGTGGGGTGAGGTGGAATCTCAGTGTTGTTTTCATCTGCATCTCTCGAATGACCAGTGATGTGGAACATTTTTTCAAATATTTTCTTGCTGCTTTCACTTCTTTGTATGAGAAATGTCTGTTCATTTCGGATGCCCATTTTTGAACCGGGTCTTTATATTTGGGGGGACTTATTGTTTTGAGTTCTTTATATATCCTTGATAATAGTCCTTTGTCTGATCCATGTTTATTTTTATTTAATATTAGTGAGAGATAATAGTCTAGTTTTATTCTTCTGCAAACAAACAGTTTTCCCACCACCACTTCTTGAATAGGCTTTCTTTCCACCAACATATGTTTTTGGCCCTTTCTCAGAGATAAGATAGATAAATATGTCTGGTGAGATTACTATATCCTCAATCCTGTCCATTAATCCATATGTCTGTTTTTGTTCTAGTACCACGCTGTTTTATCACTATTGAAAAGCTATTATTCTTAAGTAGTTTGTTTCTCCAGAACAGGAGAAATCTCTTCAACAGATCCTAGGTGCTTTTCAGGATGTTCTACCACTTGGACCATGTGATTGAGCAGATCCAGTAGTAGTTGAAGTGTCAGTGGAATATAGGGATGCTTTTTGGAGCCTCTGGAAAGACTGCATAGGTCAGAAAAGGCCGTAGAATTTTTGAGGAAGACTCCACCATAATTTAGAAGCAACTACCCTCATTATCTGCTACTGGGTCTCAGTGAAAATGGAATGCTTGACCACGGAATCCCATGTTACCATCAACTTGATCTGACTATCATGAACTAGGTGCTATAGGATCCAAAGAGTTGTCAAGTTGTATATGCACTGTGATGGTCCATCGTCACATAAAAATGGTAAATATGGTAAAGATGCAAGTAATGAAAATGAATAAATATCCCAAATGTCCATGATTCCTACTTCTGTTGTACTGCCTTCTGTTTCTTACACTATAGCTATTGCCTCAAAGAGTGTAACCTATTACAATCACTTAACAGAGGAAGAGAACACTAAGGCTTGATTTATTGGTGATTTTGCAAATTATGCAGGAATCACCTGAAAGTAGACAGATGGAATACTCCAGCCCCCATCCAGAACATTTCTGAAGAACTGTGACAAAGGAAAGTCTTTACTGTGCTCAGAATTTTGCTAAACATGTTGCTAAATATTTTTCATAGACAGAAAAAATGACCAGACATGTAGCTATTCATGTACCAATTAATAAGATGTAGCAGAGGGGATCTCTTCAGCTGCTTGCCTGCCTGAGATCACCTGGCGGGTGCATGACCTCCCGGACTGTGCAACAACAGACCCAGTAAGGAAGATAGCCATGTGGGCGCCCTTGAAACACCCCCACGTCCTCCCCCCCCGTTCTCAAAGCTCCTGATTGGGGGGCCAGTCCTTAGACCAACTCTGCAGAGGCATAGGTTCTCATGAAGGGTAGTTTTCTGAGCTCCCAACTTTGAACATCTTTAAAGAAAGGACAGGGAAAACCTGTAATAGAACTGAGAGGAGTTCGATCCTGAGGGTAGAGAAACTCCAGTTAGGCCTGGTGGACTGTGTTCAGTCTCAGTCATGGGGAACTGCCATTGGCTAGCTGAGACCAGGGGATTCGGTTCTGCATATGGCTGTACATGTGGTATAATTTGAGAGCAGAGACAGTCTGAAAGAGGCCCTTCAAATTCTTTTTTTCTCTCTCTCTCTTTTTTCTTTTCCTCATTCCACCCTAAAATTTCTTTCTTTTTTCTGTCCTCTCTTTCCAACTCAGTCTCTTGCTCCACCATATTATCCCTCATCTCCCCTTTCATTCTGGCTCCTGCCCTAACTCAGACTTCTTCTTTTATTATTTTTTCTTTTTAGGAGGGGTTTCTCTTTATGTTCTTTTTTCCAGTCATTTTACCTCACTCACGGCTCTGTACCTTCAAGGGAAGTCAAGCACCTGTTATTGTTAAGGAGATATGTTCTTGTCCTTATTCCTGAACTCTGTCTATACCCTCTCCCCTTTCATTCTGGCTCCTGCCCTAACTCAGACTTCTTCTTTTATTATTTTTTCTTTTTAGGAGGGGTTTCTCTTTATGTTCTTTTTTCCAGTCATTTTACCTCACTCACGGCTCTGTACCTTCAAGGGAAGTCAAGCACCTGTTATTGTTAAGGAGATATGTTCTTGTCCTTATTCCTGAACTCTGTCTATACCCGCTCTGAAGGAAGTCAAGCACCTGTTATTGTTAAGGAGATATGTTCTTGTCCTTATTCCTGAACTCTGTCTATACCCCCTGAAGTTAATAGCTTTCTAAAGATAGTGAGGTAATTCTACATCCTCCGGATTCACTTCAAACCTGCTCCACTTCTTTCACTTATCTAACCCTCTCATTCTAACTTTAACTCCCCCCATCCTAAATGGTAAAGATGCTATATTGAAAATCATAATCACTGCAAACATATTATGGGCTGCTTCTTGAAATTAATTTAATTCACATGAGTTAAAAGTGATACATTAATGACTACCACAAGTGGTCAGTTTGCAAGCTGTGCCTGATCCTATTGGGCTGCTGAATGTATCTATTGGGATAAAGGGTTGTGATTGATTTAAAGAGTTGTTTTCTCTGATATTATGAAAATGAAGATGTCTATGAGTCATTAGAAACTCAAAAGCTAATACGCAACTATATTAGGAAGATTTAAGTAATACCCAGAAATTAAAGAAGGACAACCCAACAATAAAAATAAAAATGAGAAAACACTTAAGCAAGACACAAAAACAAATATCCAGTTCACCAATAGCAAATAGTAGGACAAATGAGGATGAAAAGTCTGATAGCAAACCAACAGGACACCCTTGACCCATAGTACAGGAGGTAACATAACAGATCAATCAAGCTCTAGAAAAATTCAAATCAGAAATAATTTCCCAGTTACCCAGAGAGATGATGACCAAAATGAAAGTCATGATTCGAAACTCTAGAGCAGAAACTGACAAAAAAATAGAGGAGCTCAAGACTATGATAGAAGCCATGAAGACTCAGCATAAGAAAGAAATGGAAACAATGAATGCCCAACAGAGGAAAGAAATGGAATCCATAAAACAGATTCAAACAGATATCCAGGAGATTAAAAACTCTATTGAAAGTGTACGCAACAGAATAAAAGATTGCGAAGATAGAATTTCAGATATAGAAGATAGGATAGCAGTCAGTGACCGTGAAAAAAGAGGTCTATTAAAAACAGTAAGGGATCATGAGAAATCAATCCAACAACTCCTAGAAGATACAAAGAAAACTAACATAAGACTGATAAGAATTCATGAAAAAACAGGAGAAAATGCAAATGACATAAAAAACTCTTCACAGAATTAATGACAGAAAATGTCCCAAACAGAAGGGAAGAATTAGACATACACATAAGTGAGGCATATAGAGCCCCAACTAGCCATGATCAAAAAAAAATCTACAAATAAACATATAATACTCAAGATCCCAGAAATTCAACAGAAAAACAAAATGCTACAAGCAGTAAGAGAAAAGAAACAAATCACATGCAAAGGGAAGCCCATTAGAATCACAGCAGATTTTTCAACACAAACCCTTAGGTCAAGGAGAGCCTGGAGTGAGGTATTCCAAGTCCTAAAAGAAAAGAATCTCCAACCTAGACTGATGTATCCTGCAAAACTCTCTTTCAAAATAGATGGGGAAATAAAATACTTCCGAGACAAAAAGCACCTGAGAAATTTCATGAACACCAAACAAGCACTGCAAGGAATTCTAAACAATATCCTAGAAAAGGACAACGAAATTCACAATAACATGAGGCCAACAGACCCAATCAAATAGGCAAGGCAAGAAACTAAAAGGAGATGGGAGAAAAAGTAAAAAGAGTCAACAAATGGACAAAAACATGACAAGAATAAGTCAAAATATATCAGTTGTAACCATCAATGTTAATGGCCTCAATTCACCAATCAAGAGAAACAGATTGGCAGAATGGATTAAGAAGCAAAATCCAACAATATGTTGTATACAAGAAACACACCTAGTGCAAAAGGAAGTCCATAGACTGAAAGTGAAAGGATGGAAAACAATTCTCCATGCGTCAGGAGTCCAGAAAAAAGCAGGGGTAGCAATCTTATTCTCAGATAAAGTAAATTTCAAACCAAAACTCATTAAGAGAGACAAAGAAGGACACTACATCCTTGTAAAGGGAACAATTCAAGAGGAAGAGCTGACAATCATAAACATATATGCACCAAATATAAATGCCCCCAACTATATAAAACAAATATTAAGTAACATGAAAAACCAAATAAGCACTAATACAATTGTAGTGGGGGATTTAAATACCCCACTATCACAAACTGACAGATCAATTAGGCAGAAAATCAACAATGAAATAATAGAACTGAACCAAGCTTTGGAACACATGGACTTAATAGATTTTTATAGAGTATTCCACTCCCAAAAATCAGAATATACATTCTTTTTGTCTGCACATGGATCATTCTCCAAAATAGACCACATACTGGCTCACAGAACAGGTCTAAATTAATGCAAAAAAATTGAAGTCATCCCCTGTATATTATCAGATCATAGTGCAATCAACTAGACATCAATAGCACAAGAAACTATAGAAACTTCACAAGTAAATGGAAACTGAAAAACACCCTCCTAAAAAATCAGTGAATTACAGAGGAAATTAAAGAAGAAATTAGACAGTTTTTACAAATAAATGAGAATGCCAATACAACACACAGGAATCTTTGGGACACAATGAAAGCAGTTCTACGTGGAAAATTCATAACATTGAATGCCCACACTAGGAAAACAGAGAGGGCTCAAATAAACAACTTAACAATGAAACTTAGACTCTTAGAAAAACAAGAGCAAGAAAAACCCAAAGCTCGAACAAGAGAAGAAATTATAAAGATCCGAGCAGAAATCAATGCAATTGAAATTAAGAAAACAATACAAAAAATAAATGAAACAAAGAGCTGGTTTTTTGAAAGAATAAATAAAATCGACAAACCCTTAGATAATCTTATCAAAAAAAGGAAAGAAAAGGCTCAGATCCATGCAATTAGGAATGAAAACGGCGAAGTCACAACAGATCCGAAAGAAATCCAG
>NW_022900936.1:45065098-45066953 GCF_012274545.1 Fukomys damarensis | reverse complement strand
AAAACAACACTGAGATTCCACCTCACCCCACAAAGAATGGCTGCTATCAAGAAATCACACAATAACAAATGTTGGCTGGGTTGTGGGGAGAAAGGAACCCTTCTCCATTGTTGATGGGAGTGCAGACTAGTACAACCACTATGGAAATCAATATGGAGATACCTCAAAGAGCTTGGACTGGAGGTTCCATTTGACCCAGCCATCCCTCTGCTGGGTATCTTTCCAGGAAAACTAAAAGAATCATATCACAAAGAAGTATGTACACCCATGTTTATAGCGGCACAGTTTGTAATAGCTAAAACTTGGAAACAGCCTATTTGCCCATCCGTTGGAAACTGGTGAAGAAGTTGTGGTTTTTCTATAAAATGGAATATTACTCAGCCATAAAGAATGAGAAAATAGATTTATTCATAGGAAAATGGATACATATTGAAGATATACTCCTAAGTGAAATAAATAAGTCCCACATGTGTAAATACCAAATAGTTTCCCTGGTGTGAATAATCTGCAACAATGCATAAGATTCTAATAAGATTACTGACATTTAGAAATGTGAAGAAAGGAGCTAAAGGTGTCGGGAAGGTGTGATGGATAGGGGAAGAACAAAAAGGGAAAAGAAAAAAATGTGAGACAATGAAAAGATGAAAATAAAGTGTTTGTAGATGGGGAAGGGAGGAGGGGGTGAAGGGAGGGCAGAGCTAAGGGGAAAAAATGAGAATCAAGACTTGCCATGTAGAGGTACATGATCCCAACAATGAATGTAACTGTACTGTATCCCTAAAATGTACCAATAAACTCAATAAAATTAAAAAAAAAGAAATGAATCCAACAACTTCTAGATGATGCAAAGAAAAATAACATAAGACTAATAGGAATCCATGAAATACCAGGAGAAAACACAAATGACTTAAAAAAGCTCTTCACAAAATTAATGACAGAAAACGTCCCAAACAGAAGGGAAGAATTAGACATACACATAAGTGAGGTATATAGAACTCCAACTAGCCATGATCAAAAAAAATCTACACATAAACATATAATACTCAACATCCCAGAAATCCAACAGAAAAACAAAATGCTACAAGGAGCAAGAGAAAAGAAACAAATCACATGCAAAGGAAAGCCCATTAGAATCACAGCAGACTTTTTAACACAAACCCTTAGGTCAAGGAGAGCCTGGAGTGAGATATTCCAAGTCCTAAAAGAAAATAACCTCCAACCTAGACTGATGTATCCTGCAAAACTCTCTTTCAAAATAGATGGGGAAATAAGATACTTCCACGACAGAGAACACCAGAGAAATTTCATGAGCACCAAACAAGCAATACAAGGAATTCTAAACAATATCCTAGAAAAGGACAATGAAGGTCACAATACGATGAGGCCCAACAGAACAAATCAAATAGGTAAGGCAAGAAACTAAAAGGATATGGGAGAAAAAGTAAAAAGAGTCAACAAAAGGACAATAACATGACAAAAATAAGACAGTATATATCAGTTATAACCATCAATGTCAGTGGCCTCAATTCACCAATCAAGAGAAATAGACTGGCAGAATGGATTAAGAAGCAAAATCCAACAATATGTTGTATACAAGAAACACAACACCTAGTGCGAAAGGAAGCCCATAGACTGAAAGTGAAAGGATGGAAAACAAATCTCCAAGCCACAAGAGCCCAGAAAAAAGCAGGAGTAGCAATCTTATTCTCAGATAAAGTAAATTTCAAACCAAAACTCATTAAGAGAGACAAAGAAGGACACTACATCCTTGTAAAGGGAACAATTCAAGAGGAAGAGGAGACAATCATAAACATATATGCACCAAATATAAATGCCCCCAACTATATAAAACAAA
>NW_022900936.1:45064540-45065051 GCF_012274545.1 Fukomys damarensis | reverse complement strand
GGGGGATTTATACCCCACTGTCACAAATTGACAGATCATCTAGGCAGAAAATCAACAATGAAATAATAGAACTGAACCAAGCTTTGGAACAGATAGACTTAATAGATGTTTACAGAGTATTCCACCCCACAAAATGAGAATATACATTCATTTCAGCTGCACATGGATCATTCTGAAAAATAGACCACATACTGGCTCACAGAACAGGTCTGAATAAATGCCAAAGAATTAAAGTGATCCCCTCTATATTACCAGATCATACTGCAATCAAGCTGGAGATCAATAGCACAAAAAAACGGTAGGAACTTCACAAGCACATGGAAACTGAACAACACTCTCCTAAACAATCAATGGATTACAGAGGAAATTAAAGAAGAAATTAGACAGTTTTTACAAATAAATGAAAATGCCAATACAATATACAGGAATCCATGGGACATAGTGAAAGCATTTCTATGGGGAAAATTCATAACATTGAATGCCCACACTAGGAAAACAGAGCGGGCTCAAA
>NW_022900936.1:45046401-45064046 GCF_012274545.1 Fukomys damarensis | reverse complement strand
GAAATTGAAAGGGAAGCTATACTTCCAAATTCATTCCTGGAAGCAAGTATCACTTTGATTCCCAAACCAGGGAAAGATGCAACTAAAAAGGAGAACTACAGGCCAATCTCCTTCATGAATATAGATACAAAAATCCTTAATAAGATACTATCTAACAGAATACAGACAATTATCAAGAAGATCATCAATCTTAACCAAGTCGGATTTATTCCAGACATGCAAGGGTGGTTCAACATATGAAAGTCAATAAATGTTATATATTATATTAACAAAGTCAAGGATAAAAAATATATGATCCTCTCTATAGATGCAGAAAAAGCATTTCATAAAATGCTACACCCTTTCATTATAAAAACCCTGCAAAAAATTGGAATAGATGGTCTATACCTCAACTTAATAAAGGCTATCTATGAAAAACCAACAGCCAACATCATATTATATGGCCAAAAAATGAAAACCTTCATGGTAAAATCAGGAACAAGACAAGGATGCCTACTATCACCACTCCTCTTTGATATAGTTCTGGAAACATTAGCCACAGCAATTAGACAAGAAAAAGAAATTAAAGCAATAAAGATAGGAAAGAAAGAATTTGAACTGTCATTGTTTGCTGATGATATGATACTCTACATTGAAGATCCAAAAAACTCCACCAAAAGACTTCTAAACTTAATTGACAGATTCAGTAAAGTATCTGGATACAAGGTGAATACCCAAAAATCAATAGCCTTCTTATACACAAATAACAGACTCACTGAGAGAAAAATAAGAGAAAAAATTCCTTTTACGATAGCATCAAAAAAAATGAAGTATCTAGGAATCAATCTAACAAAAGAAGCAAAAGATCTCTACACTGAAAACTACAGCACTCTGAAAAAGAGAAATTGAAGAGGATATTAAAAGATGGAAAGATATCCCCTGCTCCTGGGTAGGAAGAATCAACATAGTGAAAATGGCCATACTACCAAAACTGCTATATACATTCAATGCAATGCCAATTGAAATTCCAACACTATATTTCACAGAACTAGAAAAAAGAATCCAAAAATTTATTTGGAACTATAAGAGACCTACAATAGAAAAAGACATCTTAGGCAACAGACACATGGCAGCGGGTATAACAATTCCCAGTTTGAAACTCTACTACCAAACCACTGTGATAAAAACAGCATGGTACTGGCAAAGAAACAGACTTGAGGATCAGTGGAATAGACTGGAAGACAGAAAAACAAATCCAGATATACTCAGCTACCTCATCTTTGACAAAGCAGCTTACCATCCTCAGTGGAGGAAAGATAGCCTCTTTAATACATGCTGTTGGAAAAACTGGATTTCAACCTGCCACAGATTAAAACTAGACCCTTATCTTTCACCATGCACTAAATTAAAATCCAAATGGATTGAAGATCTAAATATTAAAACAGAAACATTAAACTTGCTGGAAGGTAAGTTAGGCAGAACTCTGGAAGACATTGGCATAGGAAAAGACTTTATGAACAAATCCTCAGTAGCATGGGAACTAGCAGATAGAATCAATAACTGGGATCTCATCATATTAAACAGCTTCTGTACTTCAAAAGAAACCAGCAGCAGAACTAAGAGACAACCTACAATTTGGTAAAAAAGTTTTACCAGCTGTTCCTCAGACAAAGGACTATTATCAAGAATATATAAAGAACTCAAAACAATCAACCCCCCTAAATATAAAGACCCAATTCAAAAATGGGCATCTGAAATGAACAGACATTTCTCAGACAAAAAAGTAAAAGCAGCAGTAAACATATGAAAAAATGTTCCACATCACTGATCAGTCAAGAGATGCAGATGAAAACAACACTGAGATTCCACCTCACCCCACAAAGAATGGCTGCTATCAAGAAATCACACAATAACAAATGTTGGCTGGGTTGTGGGGAGAAAGGAACCCTTCTCCGTTGTTGCTGGGAGTGTAGACTGGTGCAACTACTATGGAAATCAATATGGAGATACCTCAAAGAGCTTGGACTGGAGGTTCCATTTGACCCAGCTATCCCTCTGCTGGGTATCTTTCCAAAAGAACTAAAAGAACCATATCACAGAGAAGTATGTGCACCCATGTTTATAGCTGCACAGTTTGTAATAGCTGAAACTTGGAAACAGCCTACTTGCGTATCAGTTGGAAACTGGATAAAGAAGATGTGGTTTTTCTATAAACTGGAATATTACTCAGCCATAAAGAATGAGAAAATAGATTCATTCATAGGAAAATGGATACATATTGAAGATATACTCCTAAGAGAAATAAATAAGGCACATGTGTAAATACTGAATAGTTTCTCTGGTGTGAATAATCTGCAATAATACATAAGATCCTAATAAGGTTACTGATATTGAGAAATGGGAAGAAAGGAGCAAAAGGTGTGGGTAAGGTGGGATGGGTAGGGGAAGGGTAAAAAGGAAAAAGAAAAAAATGTGAGATAATGGAAAGATGGATATAAAGTGGTTGTAGATGGGGAGGGGATGAGGGGATAAAGGGAGGGCAAGGACAAGGGGAAAAAATGAGAATCAAGACTTGTCATGTAGATGTACAAGATCCCAACAATGAATGTAACTGTACTGTATCCCTAAAATGTACCAATAAACAATTAAAGCTGAAAAAAAAGAAACCATAAGAATTTCATACACACACTAAAATTGACCAACACACTTCTGAAAAACAAATGGGTCACAGAAGAAATTCAAGAAAACATCACACAGTTCCCAAATTAAATTACAATCACAATAAAATATATCAGAATCTATGGGACACAATAAAAGCAGTCTTAGGAGGGAATTCATATCAATGAATACCCATATTAGGAAAAAAGAGTGAGCTCAAATAAAAAGCCTGATGCTGAATCTAAAGTTTCTAGAAAAAGAAGAGCAGAACAAACCCAAAACTCATACAAGGGAAGAAATTATAAAGATCAGGACAGAAAGCAATGCATTGGAGACTAAGAGAACAATACAAGAAAATCAATGAAGCCAAGGGTTGCTTCTTTGAAAGAGCACAGAAAATTGAAAAACCCTTAGCCAACCTTATCAAAGAAAAAAGGAAAGAAAAGGCCCAAATTTCTTATGTATATAAGCTCTAAACTTATTTGAGTAAATATCTAGGACCACAATCTTGAATCTTATAGTAAGTCATTGTTTAACTTTGTAAGAAACCACCAAACTGTCTTCCAAACTCATTGCTATATGAAAAGATTTGAAAATTTTCTTCAGTTATTTTATAGAAGTGTTATAGTTTTGCATTTTACATCTAGGTATTTGATCCATTTTTACTTGATTTTTATGAAAGATGTAGTCTATGTCTAAATTTATTTTTTGATGTGTGGGTAAGGGTTAAGTATATATGTGAACTTGACTTATCTAAGGGATTCCTATATAACTGCTAAAACATTACTTCAGGATGTAGCTGTGAAAGTATTTCTGGAAGAAACTAGTTTCCAAATAAGTAGATTAAGAAGATGATATTATTGAGTATCAGTTAATGTCTTCATTGCCCAAATAGAACAAAAAGGAGTAGGAATAATTTTTTTCTCTGTCCTTGGACTGAGACATTTAGCTTCTTCTCTTGCCTTCAGATGTCAAGGCTCTGGTTTGCAGGCCTTTGGAGTCTGAGTCCTACCGAAGTGGGCCTCTAGTTCTTAGGCTAGGACTAAATTGCACCGTGAGGTTTCCTGGCTACAGCATAAAAGGACTCCTTGGCCTCCATAATTGCATACCAATTCCCAAATTAAATCTTCTGTCATATACACATAAATATCCTGTAAGTTTTGTTTCTCTGAAGAATGTTGATTAACATGTACATGTATAGTTGTTCCAGCTCCAATTATTGAAAACACTAACTTTTCACTACTGAAGTACATTTGTTGCTTTTCTGGAGATCAACTGACTAAATTTCTGTGGGTCTATTTGTAGGCTGCCTATTTTGTTCCATCAGTCTCTTTATTATTATGTAACAAGTAATGTTATCTCCAATCAAAGATAGTTTTATTTCTTCTTCCCAGTTCTGTATATTTATCATTTCTTTTGCTTATGTTAGTGCCGGAGCTAAGCCTCCAGTAAACTGTATAATTGAAATAATAATATAAGCTATTCTTTGGCTGCTATCAAGAAATCACACAATAACAAATGTTGGAGGGGTTGTGGGGAGAAAGGAACCCTCCTCCATTGTTGGTGGGAGTGCAGACTAGTGCAACCACTATGGAAATCAATATGGAGATACCTCAAAGAGCTTGGACTGGAGGTGCCATTTGATCCAGCCATCCCTCTGTTGGGTATCTTTCCAAGAGAACTAAAATAATCATATCACAGAGAAGTATGCGCACCCATGTTTATAGCGGCACAGTTTGTAATAGCTAAATCTTGGAAACAACCTATTTGCCCATCCGTTGGAAACTGGATAAAGAAGTTGTGGTTTTTCTATAAAATGGAATATTACTCAGCCATAAAGAGCGAGAGAATAGATTCATTCATAGGAAAATGGATACATATTGAAGATATACTCCTAAGTGAAATAAATAAGTCCCACATGTGTAAATACCAAATAGTTTCCCTGGTGTGAATATTCTGCAACAATGCATAAGATTCTAATAAGATTACTGACATTTAGAAATGGGAGGAAAGGAGCTAAAGGTGTAGGGAAGGTGTGATACGTAGGGGAAGAACAAAAAGGGAAAAGAAAAAAATGTGAGAGAATGAAAAGATGAAAATAAAGTGTTTGTAGATGGGGAGGGGAGGAGGGGGTGAAGGGAGGGCAGAGGTAAGGGGAAAAAATGAGAATCAAGACTTGCCATGTAAAGGTACATGATCCCAACAATGAATGTAACTGTACTGTATCCCTAAATGTACCAATAAACTCAATAAAAAAAATATATATAAGCGATTGTTGTCTTCTTCCCAATCTTAATCAAAAAGCATTGACTTTCCAAACATGAATTATGATGTTAGCTGTAGATTTTGCATCAGCACCCTGCATCTAATTGAGGAAGTTGGCCTCTTTACATAGTTTCCTTTTCATTTGTTTTGTTCTTTTTAATTTCTTTCTCTCAAATGTTTACAGATATAATAGAGAATTTTGAAAGCAAGATTAAGAAGTTTAAACTTCATTGTATGTACAATAAAGATGTAACTGAATATTTTTGAGCAAATAGGGGAAGTAATAAAGATGTATCAGTGGCTTTGAGCCATCTCTTAACACAAAAATCTAATTTCTATTTAAAGACATCCTGAATGGTGGATTTTGGCAAAAGTTTCAGTAATCTATTCTACTGCTCTTCAATCTCATTTATGTATGACCTAATAGTCTAAATACCTTAATAGATCCAGGAAACAATGGAGCACATTTGTACATCACTGTGAATTGCTTCTATGAAGATATAACTCCCAAGTAAAACATTATGTATTTGCTTCAAATCCAGAAAATAAAACTACTTAATTCTGGTTCAAAGCAGAGTAACAGGCAACGACAGGCTCCAAATAACTTACTAAAGAATATATCCAAAATGTAGTGATGACACATGAAGTGTTGACCCACTAATTTGTATCACTTCTAATGAAGAAAATACTGCTGTCACCATCCTTGTTAACAGTGTTTTCTGGATAAACATGTGGCCTATCATTGCCACATCAGCAGAGTCCTCATGGTCTTGCCTTCTTCACCTTTACCCACCTTCCTACTATCCTCCTCTTCCTTTCCCATTCTCTTTTTTGCCTAGTACAGAATTCTCAGAAGAGCGGTAAAGGTTGAGGATACTAAGCAAATTCCTCCAAGAGCAAGGAACCAACTTGGGAAGGAAAGGTACTCTAATTCAAATTCCATACTTTGGCCTGGGTTGTATTTGTCTGCGTGTGGATAGGTGGATAATATAAGGCAACCAATGGGAGCAAAGAGAGAAAAGTGTAAGAAAAAAATGATTTTGCCAATAGAGCTAAAAAAAAAAAATCTCTGAGTTTCTGAGTTCTGAGTTCCATGTTATAATAGACATGCAAACTGCTCTTGTATCAGGTGTGTCTGCCCACTCAGGTTCTTTTTACCTATATTTTATCCTCATTGTTATTTTTGACTCACAGGCTTCCATGCCCTGGGAAACTTTTTTGGCAAATTTCTGGCCTTGTTAAAAGAAAATTTCACTTATATTAGAGTAAGGGCCACTAAGATTCTTCCTAGATTTGTGTGGAAATCATGCTTTTACCTGCCTGCTTATTAATTCATTCACTCCTTCCTCTGTCTATACACTTATGCTTCAACAACTATTAAACTATGATATTTCAGGTATGTATATGGCCACTGTGGGTATGAGAAAGTAAATTTCCTGTTCTCCTGGAAACTGTACATTAAGAAGACAGTCAACAAACAAGAATTCAATAACAGTAACACTTAGTGTGATCCTCACTCCAGCAGCATGTGCACCACGTGGAGGCTGCTGGAAATGCAGAATCTCATTCCCACTCTAGACCTATGAAATAAGAATCCTCATTTTCACCAAATCCCCAGATGATTAATATATATATTAAAGTTTGGGAAACACTAGTCAAGGACAGAATTCCTCTACACCAGTACTATTGGCATTTCAGACCAGATAAATCCTTGTTGGATGTAGGGGATGTTTTCCTATGTATCACAGGGTGTTTATCACCATTCCTGACCTCCACCAACTAGATGCTGGCAGCAACTCCTCTACCTCAACTCTGAAGAAAAAAAAACCCTACAGGTACTGATAAATGTCCTCTATGGGAGAAAAATCACAATCTCTTCCTCATTTATGAAACACTAGAGCAGGAAACCCTTAGTCAAATACCCTAAATGTCATTTTTTAATATTAGGATAAAGAAAATGTAAAATATTTAGCTTTTCAAAATCATATCAAACTAAGGCTAACCAAGTGCATGTGCACTTTTTCAGAAAGATAAAATGCATATTATTGCAATTAAAAGAACAACTAGATTTTTGAAGAACATTTGCAGCAACTCCATGCAAAAATTTCCACACAAAAATCACTCAAGTTTTTCTTTTAATATTACTACTAAGGATTTAAAAACCTGGTACTTAGCACACATGAGGGCAAATGAATTATCAAAGTTGAATCAAGAAGATATAAAAATTCTAAACAACCCAATATCAGTGAGTGAAATCCAAAATATGATTAAAACTTACCAACAAAGACAAGCCCACATCCTGATAGCTTCACTAGTGAATTCTATCATAAATTTAGAGAAGTCCTAATGCATCTACTTCTTAAACTCTTTCATGAAATTGAAAAGAAAGCAATACACCCAAATTCATTCCTAGAAGCAAGCATTACCTCAATTTCAAAAGCAGAGAAGTACCCAAATAACAAAGAGAACTACAGGACACTCACCCTAATGAACATAGAAACAAAAATCCTCAATGAGATACTGGCAATCAGAGCAGATCATCAAGAAGATCATATACTGGGACTGACTAGGATTCATCCCAGTGATGCAAGATTGGTTCAACCTTCATAAAACAATAAACATACTAAACTATATTAACAGAGTCAAGGTCAAAACTATATGATCATCTCAATTAAAAAATCATTTGAAAAAATCCAACACACATTCATGATGAAAACCTTACCAAAAAATGGAATAGATGGTCTCTACCTCACCCTAATAAAAGCCATATTGGAAAAACTGACAGCCAACATCATAGTAGTCAATAACTGAAATCTTTCATGCTAAAATCAGGAACAAAACAAGGATGTTCACTATAACCTCTCCTGTTCAACATAGTTCTAGAAATATTATCCATGGTAATTAGACAAGATAAATAAATAAAAACAATAAAGATAAGAAATGAAGAAGTTAAATTATCATTATTTGCAAATGATATGATACTCTCTCTCCCCATATATATATATATATATTTTTTTTTTTGGTTTTTTGAGACAGGGACTCACTATGTACTTGAGACTGACCTCGGACTCACTATGTAGCCCAGGGTAATCTCGAACTCACAGTAATCCTCCTGCCTCATCCTCCCGAGTGCTGGGATTACAGGCATGAGCCACCACACCTGGCACTGATACTCTAAGTAGAGAAGGAGGATACAAGGATCAATACTAAAAAATCAATAGCCTTCCTGAACACGAATAACAGACTCACTGAGAGAGGAACTGGAAAAACAACTCCTTTCATGATAGCATCCAAAAAAAAATTATATACCTAGGAATCAATCAATCTACTGAAGCAAATAAATGATCTCTATTCTGAAAATTATAGCACTCAGAAAATTAAGATTGAAGAGGATATTAGAAAATAGAAAGACCTCTTCCTTCTGGCTAGGAAGAACAAATATAGTGAAAATGGCCATACTTCCAAGACTGCTTTATAGATTCAATGCAATCTCCATTGAAATTCCAACAGCATACTTCACAGGCCTTGAGAAAACAATCCAAAAATTCATTTGGACCAAGAAGAGACCTAGAGGAGCAAAAGCGATTCCAGGCAACAAAGACAATTTAAGGGTGTTTTGCAATCCCCAAAATGAAACTATACTACAAAGCTACTGTGACAAAAACAGCAAGATACTGATAAAGGAACAGACATGAGGATCAGTAAAACTGCCTAGAAGGTACAGAAACTATCCCAGATACACTCAAGTACCTCATCTTTGATAAAGGAACCAAACACCCTCACTGGAGAAAAGATAGCCTCTGTAATAAATGGTACTAGAAAAACTGGGTTTCAACTTGACAGAAATTAAAATTAGACCCATATCTTTCACCATGCATTAAACTAAAATCAAAATGGATCAAGGATTTAAATATTAAAACAGAAATGCTAAACGGGCTGGAAGACAGGTTAGGTAGAACTCTTGAAGACACTGGCATAGAAAAAAACTTTATGAAGAAAACCTTAGTCTTATGTGAACTAGCACAAATAATCAACAACTCAGATCTCCTATTAAAAACTTCTGCACAGCAAAGGAACTCCAACAGAGTGAAGAGACAACCCACAATGTGGGAAAAAACTTTTATTAGCTGCTCCTCAGACAAAGGACTACTGTTTAGAATTTATAAAGAATTATTCTAAAATCAGATTTAAAAACTCAATAAAAAAATGGGCATCTGAGATGAATAGACATTTCTCAATCAAAATAGAAGCAGCAAATAAACATATGAAAAAAAGTTCCACTTCACTGGTCCTCCAAGAGATGGAAATGAAAACAAAGCTGAAATTCCACCTCACTCCAGAAAGAATGGCTGCTATCAAGAAATCAACAGGGCCAGGGATTTAGCTCAGTGGTTCTTCCAGCTGCCTTGAAAGCGCAAGGTCCTGAGATTGATCCCCCCCAAAAAAAGAAGAAATCAGCAAAAAGGTCAGGTACTTAGCTCAGTGGTTCCACCACCTGCCTCGCAAGTGCAAAGTCCAGAATTCAATCCCTGGTACAAAAAAAATGCAAATAATAAATGCTGAGGGGGTATGGAGGAAAAAGGAACCCTTCTTCAGTGTTAATAGGAGTGTAGAGTGGTGCAACCATTACAGATATCAGTGCGAAGAGTCCTCAAAAACTAGGACCTGGGCCGGGCATTTAACTCAGTGGTTTGGTTGTCTGGCTTGCAAGCACAAAGACCCAAGTTCAATCCCCGGTACCAAAACAAAAAAAAAATAGTACCAGTGGTTCCATTTGAACCAGCTATTCCCCTCCTGTTTGTTCTCAAAAGAATTAAAAGCATCATACCACAGTGATATATGCACACCTGTGTTTATAGTGGCACCATTTGTAATAGCTAAATCTCAGACACAGCCCAAAAACCAATTAACTGGTGATTGGCAAAAAAAATGTGAGGTTTTTTTTTTTTTAATAAAATGGAGCACTACTTAACCATAAAGAATGATAAACTAGAGACATTTATAGCTAAATGGATGTACCTTGACAACATACTCTTAAAGTAAATAGGGCACACATATGTAAATATCAAATTGTTTCTCTGATGCGAGAAGCTGAAAATTGGGGTTTTTTGTTTGTTTGTTTTTGTTTGTTTGTTTGTTTTTAGGTACCAGGGATTGAACTCGGGTCCTTGCACTTGCAAGGCAGGCCACCGAACCACTGAGCTAAATCCTGGCCATAGAAACTGAAAGTGTTGATGAGAACCAAAATGTATAATAAATGTTGTGAAATAGGAAGAAAATTTTCAAAAAGGAAGAGGAACTAGGGAGGGGGATGTCAAAAATAAAGAGGGAAAGAAAAATGAGAAAAGAAGAAAAAATGGAAACAAAGCTTTCATACATAGGAAGAGGTGGAAGGGAGGGAAGGAGAATGGGAAAAAACAAGAACCAAGATATATCATGTACAGACACAAATTCCCAATGTTGAGCACAATCATAATGTATACCTAAAATGTATCAATAAACTAATGAATAAAAAAGAATTAAGTAACTATAGTAGAATGAGAGTCTTTTCTATATCCTCTATTACATTGCATTGTTCTACATGTACATTTTTGTGCTGGTAGGATGATGAATTTGTTTCTATGGTTTTATAGAATATTTTGAACTAGGGAATTGTAATGCCTCCAGTAATGCTCCTTTTTCTCAAGACTGCTTTGGCTGTTCTATCTTTTGTGCTTCTATATGAATTTTAATAGTTTTTCAAGATCTGAGGAAAATGTCATTCATATCTTTATGGGTATTGCATTAAATGTGTAGTTAACTTTCAGCAATATGGTCATTTTCACATTATTAACTCTGCATTAATATAGAGAGCTTTCTATCCTCTAGTGTCATTGTGTTCTTTCTTCAGTATTCTATAATTTTCAGTGTACAAGAATTTCCCTTCCTTAATTGGTTTATTCCAAGAATAATATTAACCTTCAGTGAATGGAATTTTTCTCATTTCTTTCTCAGAAGGTTTGTATTGGTTATAGAAAAGCTACTCATTTTTCATTTTGTTGTTATATCCTACTACTTTACCAAACTTGTGCATCAGCTCTAAAACTCTTCTCATAGACTTTTTGGGATCTTATAGAAAAAGGATCATATAATTTGCAAATAAGGATAATTTGAACTTTTTCTATTTGAATGCCATATATTGTATTTCTTTCTCTTACATAATTTATCTGGATAGTATTTCAAGTTCTATACTGAACATACAAGCAAGTAAGGTTGAACACCATTTTCTATTATTTTTTTCATTGAGTTTATTGGGTTTATTGAGTTTTTTTCATTGAGTTTATTTTTAAGTATACAGTGCTGTTACATTTATCATTTGGATCTTGTACCTTTACATGACAGGTCTTGGTTCTCATTTTTCTCCCCATAACCCTGCCCTCCCTTCACCCCCTCCACCCTCCCCTATTTACAAAGGCTTTGTTTCCATTTTTTCCTTTTCTCATATTTTTTCTTGTCCCTTATTTCCTTTCTGCTACCCTTCCCACTTCCCCTACACCTTTAGCCCTTTTCTTCCTATTTTACATTGTCAGCTATACAATTTGGAACTTAGGTACACTTCTAGTTTTTCACACCAAAGAAACTATTCAGTATTTATACGTGTCTTCTTTATTACATTTAAGAGTATGGCCTCAATATGTGTCCATTTTCATATGAATGACTATTTTCTCATGCTTTATGGCTGGGTACTATTCCATTTTATAGAAAAATCACATTGTCTTTATCCAGTCTCCAACTGATGGGCAATTGGACTCTTTCCAATAACAAACTGTGCTGCTATAAACATGGTCCATTTATCACTGTGGTATGATACTTTTAATTCTTTTGGAAAAATACCCAGCAGAGGGATAGCTGGGTCAAATGGGACCTCTAGTCCTAGTTCTTTGAGCTATCTCCATATTGACTGCCACAGTGTGAACACCCTTTTCTTCTTCCTGATTTAAAAGAAAATGCTTTTAGTTTTGCTCTATTCAATGAGATTTGCTATAGGTTTGTTAAATGCAGCCTTAATTGTACTGTGGTAAGATCCTTCTATACCCAATTTCTTCAGGATTTTTATCAAGAAAAAATGTTGAACTTTGTTAAAGGTTTTTCTCTTAAACTATTCATATGATCATGTGATTTTCATCATTGATTCTAATTATGTGCTGTACTATATTGATAGAATAACATATCTGAAATATCTTCATATCCTTCTAAAGACATTCTTAAGAGAGATCTTGCAAAAGTTTTTCATAGTGCAGCAAGAATTATGGCATAAATGTGTTCAAAGTGAGGAACATTATTTTGAAGGAAATTGATTGTAATGTGCCTTTTATTGTCATAACTTTTTATTTAAACACATACTATTTTAATCATAGTAGGCAATTGTGTTCATGTTCCAGTTACTACAAATCCAAAAGCCTTTTTCCCCCTGCTTTGACTCCTCTAAATCCCTCTTGTGGAGTAAAAGTGATTTTCTCATTACTTACATAACATTGCCCTCTGCTGTTGAGAAATGATAGGTACTGCTTCTTGTGAAGTTGGCAATAGATCCCTTGCCATAGGCACAGCAGATGTGAAAGTCTGTCACACTGATGTATATTAAATGACAGAAGATGTGTTCAAGTAGGGAAAAGAATAAACAAACTTCTATCTTAAGATCTATGCTTGGACATTTTAATGTGAAATCCTAGTTTGTACCATTAGCCTAACATGAGATTCTTTCATATTTTGGATTGATGCCTTCCTCCCTTTTAGTAGCAGTTAGTTATGACTTCTGTGCTGAAAAATGTCAAAGAAGATAGAAGATAATATTTTGTTAAAGTTTATGTTTTTGATTCTGACTCTAAATTTAAGGAACTGAAACGCTTCTCTGTTCCTTTTTCTCATAATAAAAATATCAACTTAGATATTTGTGCTTTTTATGTAAAAGTTAATTGATGGTTAACCTTGATTTTTACCTAAAAAGTAGAAGTTTTTTTTAATATATCAGGCTAGTGCAAGAGCAAATCAACTTGATGGATATTATCTACCTCCTTCCATTTCTGGTATAGTACTTAAAATGGTCTGTATGATATAAATGAGAATCATACAATTTAGTTATGCTTTGTTGTACCATTGTCATGAACCCTGACAAAGACATTTTTCTTTGTTTAATGGAAAGGGCCAGTGGTTACAGATGCACTTCAAAACGCTAGATTGTGAATCTTTGTGTAAATATTATCAAATAAAAAGCTGTAGAAAATATCTTAGGTGAAAAAATGAAAACTGCTCTTTAGCTGCCTGCCTGCCTGAGCTCAACTGGTGGCGGGCACACGACCTCCCGGCCTGTGCGACAACAGACCCAGGAAGGCCCCAAAGACCCTGGAGGGGGTCTCTTCAGCTGCCTGCCTGCCTGAGATCACCGGGCGGCGGGCGTGCGACCTCCCAGCCAGCGCGTGACCTCCCGGCCTGGGCGACAACATACCCAAGAAGGAAGGTAGCCATGCAGGCGCCCTTGAAACACCCCCACGACTCCCCTCCCGTTCTCAAAGCTTCTGATTGGGCCAGTCCTTAGACCAACTCTGCAGAGGCATAGGTTCTCACGAAGGGTAGTTTTCTGAGCTCCGAACTTTGAACATCTTTAAAGAAAGGGCAGGGGAAACCTGTAATAGAACTGAGTGGAGTTCAACCCTGAGGGTAAGGAAACTAAAGTTAGGCCTTGTAGATTGTGTTCAGTCTCAGTAGTGGGGAGCAGCCATTGGCTAACTGAGACCAGGGGATTTGGTTATGCATATGGCTGTGCATGTGGTATAATATGAGATTAGAGACAGCCTGAAAGAGGACCTTCAAATTTTTTTTCTCTCTCTCTCTCTTTTCTTTTTTCCTCACTCCACCCTAAAATTTCTTTCTTTTTTCTGTCCTCTCTCTCCAACTCAGTCTCTTGCTCCACCATATTGTCCCTCATCTCCCTTTTTATTCCAGCTCCTGAATAACTCAGACTTCTTCTTTTATTATTTTTTGTTTTTAGGAGGGGTTTCTCTTTATGTTCTTTTCTCAGGTCATTTTACCTCACTCATGGCTCTATACCTTCAAGGGAAGGCAAGCGCCTATTATTGTTAAGGGGATATATTACTGTCCTTATTACTGCACTCTCTCTAACCCCCCTGAAGTTAATAGCTTAGTAAAGATAATAAGGTAATTCTACAACCTCTGGATTCACTTCAAACCTGCTCTAATTCTTTCACTTACCTAATCCTCTTGTTCTAAGTCGAACCCCCCATCCTAAATGGTAAAGATGCCATATTGAAAAGAATATTCACTGCAAACATACTATGAGCTGCTTCTTGAAATTAATCTAATTCACATGAGTTAAAGGTGATACATTAATGACTACCACAAGTGGTCAGTTGGCAAGCTGTGCCTGATCCTATTGGGCTGCTGAATGTATCAATTGGGATAAAGAGTTGTGATTGATTTAAAGAGTTGTTTTCTCTGATATTGTGAAAATGAGGATGTCTATGAGTCATTACAAACTCAAAAGCTAAAACACAATTATATTAGGAAGATTTAAGTAATACCCAGAAATTAAAGAAGGACAACCCAACAATAAAAATAAAAATGAGAAAACACTTAAGTAAGACACAAAAACAGATTTCCAGTTCACCAATGGCAAATACTAGGACAAATGAGGATGAAAAATCTGATAGTGAACCAACAGAACTCCCTGGACCCATAGCACAGGAGGTAACAGACAGATCAATCAGGCTCTAGAAAAATTCAAATCAGAAATAATTTCCCAGTTAAACAGAAAGATGATGAGCAAAATGGAAGTCATGATTTGAGACTCTAGAGCAGAAACTGACAAAAAAATAGAGGAGCTCAAGACTATGATAGAAGCCATGAAGACTCAGCATAAGAAAGAAATGGAAACAATGAATGCCCAACAGAGGAAAGAAATGGAATCCATAAAACAGATTCAAACTGATATTCAGGAGATTAAAAACTCTATTGAAACTGTATGCAACAGAATAAAAGATTGTGAAGATAGAATTTCAGATATAAACAGAATAAAATTGTGAAGATAGAATTTCAGATATAGAAGATAGGATCGCAGTCAGTGACGGTGAAAAAAAAGAGGTCTATTAAAAACAGTAAGGTATCATGAGAAATCAATCCAACAACTCCTAGAAGATACAAAGAAAAATAACACATGACTAATAGGAATGCATGAAAAAACAGGAGAAAATACAAATGACATAAAAAAGCTCTTCACAGAATTAATGGCAGAAAACTTCCCAAACAGAAGGGAAGAATTAGACATACAGATAAGTGAGGCATATAGAACCCCAACTAGCCATGATCAAAAAAAATCTACACCTAGACATATAATAATCAAGATTCCAGAAATCCAACAGAAAAACAAAATACTACAAGCAGTAAGAGAAAAGAAACAAATCACATGCAAAGGGAAGCCCATTAGAATCACAGCAGACTTTTCAACACAAACCCTTAGGTCAAGGAGAGCCTGGAGTGAGGTATTCCAAGTCCTAAAAGAAAAGAATCTCCAACCTAGACTTTTGTATCCTGCAAAACTCTCTTTCAAAATAGATGGGGAAATAAAATACTTCCACGACAAAGAGCACCTGAGAAATTTCATGAACACCAAACCAGCACTGCAAGGAATTCTAAACAATATCCTAGAAAAGGACAACGAAATTCACAATAACATGAGGCCCAACAGACCAAATCAAATAGGCAAGGCAAGAAACTAAAAGGAGATGGGAGAAAAAGTAAAAAGAGTCAACAAATGGACAAAAACATGACAAGAATAAGTCAAAATATATCAGTTGTAACCATCAATGTTAATGGCCTCAATTCACCAATCAAGAGAAACAGATTGGCAGAATGGATTAAGAAGCAAAATCCAACAATATGTTGTATACAAGAAACACACCTAGTGCAAAAGGAAGTCCATAGACTGAAAGTGAAAGGATGGAAAACAATTCTCCATGCGTCAGGAGTCCAGAAAAAAGCAGGGGTAGCAATCTTATTCTCAGATAAAGTAAATTTCAAACCAAAACTCATTAAGAGAGACAAAGAAGGACACTACATCCTTGTAAAGGGAACAATTCAAGAGGAAGAGCTGACAATCATAAACATATATGCACCAAATATAAATGCCCCCAACTATATAAAACAAATATTAAGTAACATGAAAAACCAAATAAGCACTAATACAATTGTAGTGGGGGATTTAAATACCCCACTATCACAAATTGACAGATCTACTAGGCAGAAAATCAACAATGAAATAATAGAACTGAACCAAGCTTTGGAACACATGGACTTAATAGATGTTTATAGAGTATTCCACCCCCAAAAACCAGAATATACATTCTTTTCGGCTGCACATGGATCATTCTCCAAAATAGACCACATACTGGCTCACAGAACAGGTCTAAATAAATGCAAAAAAATTGAAGTCATCCCCTGTATATTATCAGATCATAGTGCAATCAAACTGGACATCAATAGCACAAGAAACTATAGAAACTTCACAAGCACATGGAAACTGAACAACACTCTCCTAAACAATCAATGGATTACAGAGGAAATTAAAGAAGAAATTAGACAGTTTTTACAAATAAATGAGAATGCCAATACAACATACAGGAATCTTTGGGACACAATGAAAGCAGTTCTACGTGGAAAATTCATAACATTGAATGCCCACACTAGGAAAACAGAGCGGGCTCAAATAAACAACTTAACGATGAAACTTAGACTCCTAGAAAAACAAGAGCAAGAAAAACCCAAAGCTCGAACAAGAGAGGAAATTATAAAGATCCGAGCAGAAATCAATGCAATTGAACCAAAAAAATGATACAAAAAAATAAACGAAATAAAGAGCTGGTTTTTTGAAAGAATAAATAAAATCGACAAACCCTTAGCTAATCTTATCAAAAAAAGGAAAGAAAAGGCTCAGATCCATGCAATTAGGAATGAAAAAGGTAAAGTCAAAACAGATCCAAAAGAAATCCAGAGGATCATGAACACCTACTTTGAGGACCTGTACTCTAATAAAATGGAAAACACAGAAGAAATGAACAGATTTCTAGATACTTATACACCTAACAAAACAAACAAAAGATCTCTACACTGAAAACTACAGCACTCTGAAAAAAAAAATCAAAGAGGATATAAAAAAATGGAAAGACGCAATCAGTGAAATTGAAAACATAATTAAAAACTTACCAACAAAGAAAACCCAGGCCCTGATGGATTTTACAAGGCATTTAGAGAAGAGCTACTACCATTACTCTTCAAACTTTTCAATGAAATTGAAAGGGAAGCTATACTTCCAAATTCATTCCTGGAAGCAAGTATCACTTTGATTCCCAAACCAGGGAAAGATACAACTAAAAAGGAGAACTACAGACCAATCTCCTTCATGAATATAGATACAAAAATCCTTAATAAGATACTAGCAAACAGAATACAGAGGATTATTAAGAAGATCATCCATCCTGACCAAGTCGGATTTATTCCAGAGATGCAAGGGTGGTTCAACATACAAAAGTCAATAAATGTAATACATTATATTAACAAAGTCAAGGACAAAAACCATATGATACTCTCAATAGATGCAGAAAAAGCATTTCATAAAATTCAACACCTTTTCATTATAAAAACCCTGCAAAAAATTGGAATAGATGGTCTATACCTCAATTTAATAAAGGCTA
>NW_022900936.1:45003124-45046224 GCF_012274545.1 Fukomys damarensis | reverse complement strand
AAATGAACAGACATTTCTCAGACAAAGAAGTAAAAGCAGCAAGAAAATATTTGAAAAAATGTTCCACATCACTGGTCATTCGAGAGATGCAGATGAAAACAACACTGAGATTCCACCTCACCCCACAAAGAATGGCTGCTATCAAGAAATCACACAATAACAAATGTTGGCGGGGTTGTGGGGAGAAAGGAACACTCCTCCATTGTTGGTGGGAGTGCAGACTAGTGCAACCACTATGGAAATCAATATGGAGATACCTCAAATAGCTTGGACTGGAGGCTCCATTTGACTCAGCTATCCCTCTGCTGGGTATCTTTCCAAGAGAACTAAAAGAATCATATCACAGAGAAGTATGTGAACCCATGTTTATAGCTGCACAGTTTGTAATAGCTAAATCTTGGAAACAGCCTATTTGCCCATCCGTTGGAAACTGGATAAAGAAGTTGTGGTTTTTCTATAAAATGGAATATTACTCAGCCATAAATAACAAGAAAATAGATTCATTCATAGGAAAATGGATACATATTGAAGATATACTCCTAAGTGAAATAAATAAGTCACACATGTGTATACCAAATAGTTTCCCTGGTGTGAATAATCTGCAACAATGCATAAGATTCTAATAAGATTACTGACATTTAGAAATGTGAAGAAAGGAGCTAAAGGAGTAGCGAAGGTGTGATGAGTAGGGGAAGAATAAAAAGGGAAAAGAAAAAAATGTGAGAGAATGAAAAGATGAAAATAAAGTGTTTGTAGATGGGGAGGGTAGGAGGGGGTGAAGGGAGGGCAGAGGTAAGGGGAAAAAATGAGAATCAAGACTTGCCATGTAGAGGTACATGATCCCAACAATGAATGTAACTGTACTGTATCCCTAAAATGTACCAATAAACTCAATAAAATAAAAAAAATGGAAACTATCTCTAAAGCTGAGATTCTGACCACAAGTCTCAAAAAGGAGCAGTTAAAATATCATCTTAGACATGATGCTTTCATTGGCCTTGTCTGACTTAGACTAGGGCCCTCCACATGCAAAGCCCCTGAAAGTCCCTTCACCCTATGACTTCCTCCCCACTTCAGGTTGAATGACTTCCCTTATTCTCCATCTCTTCACACTGTCCAGGAGCTCCTTACTCTCTTTCCAGAACCAAGATGCACAAAAATGTTTGGCAAATGAATAAAACAATGCTGAGAGTCACACTAGCTAATAGAACTATGAAAGCAAGAGATAAATTAAGTAATTTATCAAACTAAAATAACACCACCTCCTAACTCAGTTTCTGTTGTTAATTGAGAAAATAACTAAATCTTTTAAGTTCCCCATGTTCTCTAAATCCAAATCTCTCCCCTCTAATAACTAAGCATTTGAGATCACAAGGATGAAGATAGGGATAGATGCAGAAACACCAGCATTCACCACCATAAAGCTTTATAAAATAAACCTTCAAAATCCCTATTGTGAGTAGGAGAGAAAATCCCATCCAATGAACTATCGCTTTAATTTTCAGTGTTTCTTTCCAATTAAGTACAAGCAAAAACTCTCTGAAACTTAACACACACTATGAAAATAGGTTTGTGTGTGCATGTGTGTGTGTGTTTATATAGGTCTGCTTGTGGAGACAGAGAACTTTAATGTGACTACTTATTCAAATAGCCTATTTCCTTGGCTTTGTCAAATATATGTGTATATATTTGAGGGGGGTACCAGCAACTAAATTTGGGTCCTTATGTTTGTGAGGCAGGATCCAGAATCACTGAGCTAGATCCCTGGCTGAAAAATATTTTTTTATTTTACATTCAGAACCAAAAATCCTGGGATATTGCATTTATAGAATAATAAAATAATTAGCTCATGCCAGCTTTATTTTTCTACCCAACTTATAAATGGAGTGAGGAACTACATGGGGGGGGTTAAGATAGACACAAAGTTTCCAATAGCCCTAAAGTCCAGCCAAGAAAACATGCAGTTTTACTGGCCACCATATTCCATGAAAAATGCCATGACTCAAGTACACAAAAAAGTAAGGGTCTGGTGAATAAAAGTCTCTTTCACCCCACTCCACCGTTACTACTCCCATGTTAGACAATTATTTCACCCTAAAAAAATCACCAGTTAGAACCCTGTCCCTTCCTCAAAGAAGGTCAGGTGCAGAAGTTCATGAAAAAAATCCAACATCCATTTAAGTAAACAAAAAAGAAGGAAAAACCAGTAAGTGACTCCAGTCCCACAACTGAGATATGCATCCATCAGACCAGGATTCCCTATGAAAATCTAATACAGAGTCTTATGTTTTTTGACAAGGCGAAAAGTTCCCCAACAATGTGTCTATGATCAGTGTTGACAGTGTTGACATAGATATGTCACATATCTTCTAATCCAGCATACAAATATGGAAAGATGGATAAATGTTAGTCTTTAAAGACGTTTCTCTCTCAGCTAACAGCATTGCCTGTAGGTCCTGGTTCTCCAGAGATTGAGGAAGGAAAATGTAAAAGCAAACACTAAGACAGGAACTGGTAACAGTAGAGCCTGCTGTCAAAAGGATTGAAGATAGGTTGACAGACTATGCCTGCTTGCCCCTGCAAAGAGCAAGAAAATCTTTGTCAAGAAATCTAGAAGTTATAGGTCTCTCTGGGGTGTGTGCAGTGTGTGCACCATGTAGAGTAGGTTAATGCAGGTATGTCACTAAGCATTGAACATAGACATATAATGTTGAAGGACACATGGATCATACTATGGAAGCCATTACTTTCCAGAATCCAATAGAGACAGCAAAGAGAGGAACCCAACTATGTATTCTTTGTCACCAACTAACATTGTAGCATGTCCTAAAGGAAAACATAAAAATTATATTCTGTTCTCACAAAGAATTTATTTTTATAGGCCAAAGTGGAGAGATATCAATGAACAAAAAGAGGCAGAAAGAGGCAGTGATAAGCAATTCAGCTGGGTAACAACAAGAGAGAACTATCTGTGAATGTATCTAGACCACTGCAGAGAAGGTCTCTTTTGGCCCCCAACAAATGCAACTGAGTCTAAGCCATCATTTATTCAGTAGTCTAAGATCAGAAAGTAACCTTGCTAAAATACCTACCAAATTCAGTGATCACTTTTGAAATGTAGGTCACCCCTGCATGCCTCCCAGTATCATCATATACCCAAAAGGTGATGGCAACAGCTGTGTATGTTTCCTCATTTCATTATTTTCTCCTTTTCTTTTAATCACTGTTCACTCTACTGTTTTGCTCTGAAATCCATCTAACTTATTTTAACTTTATGACTTATTATTCCTGCTCTGGGTCTGTGACAAGACAGGTGCTAAAACATAGTTATTCATGGGCCTAACAAGAGGAGATGAGAACAAGTCCCTACCTGCTCCCAGTAGTCATAGCTGAGGTGTAACCTCCTAACAGGATCTGTGTCTCCCTTTCCAGGATGACTTTCAAGGATGTGCCTGGGAGCTTCTCTATCAGGACTAGGTTTCTGCCACATTTCCCTCACCAGGCACAGGGCAGAAGTTGCTGGACCCAGCACAAGCTGGAGACAAGCTCATCAACCAGAGCATCCCATCTTACTTGCTCATCAACCCATTGCTAAAGAAATTAAAATTTCTTACAAAGATAGAGTAGGCAATTTAAAACAAAGGTGAATGAGAACAATGGGAAATTTAAGGCTTTAGATCTTCTAGACTGGGGATAGAAAAGCTTGACAACAATTTAATGCATTCTGCCTTCACCTTGCCATACTTCATTCTGTTCCTTCTTCACCTATCATCCTCACTCTCTCAGCAAGACCCACAGTGATCCTCACACTGTTGAACTCGATATCCAATTCTGTTATTTTTCTCATTGGCAGCACTAGCCAAATTTCACAGAGTTGATCATTGCCTCCTCTCTGAAAAATACTCTCCCCTTGTTTTTCCACTTCAGTGCAACCTCATTCTTTTCACATTATCCTAATCTGTTTTATTAAAGCTTACATATGTTAGTGATCTTTTTAAAAAAATTATTTCTGTTCTATCTGTTGTCAACATGGATTCATTCTACTTTACAACTTGAAGTTTTGTTCTACTTGTCGATATCCCAAAATGTTCACATTACTCAATTCTTCCCCTGAACTCTATGGACTCCTGTAATCCCCAGCCCACTGAGCTCCTCCACCCAGATATCTAACATACATCTCAAGCTTAGAACTGTCCAAAATATAGTTTCACATTGATGTAGTCCACCAAAGTTTTCCCTACTTACTGATAATTTCAGCCTCCTGATTACTTCAAAAACTTTAGACATCCTTGGTTTCTCTTTCTCTCACTACCCACACCCAATACAATAGAAGATTTAGTTGGTTCTCCTGAAATATGTCCAGGATGAAGTCACTTCTCATAACCTCTGTGATTCCACTCTGACACAGGATGAGTTAATTCTATAATAGACTCCAAACTGCACCCTTTTTCTGCCTTCACCCTGCTCTGAATATTTTTAATACAAGAGCATTTCTCATAGGAAATTGTGTTGTCATTTAAAGTCAGGCCCAAGCCCTCACAAGAGACACATGGCCATAACAAATTAGTCCCATCCCTTTTCCAACCTCTGCTCCTCAGACTCTTCCCAGAAAGACACACTGACTTTTCCTACTTCTTGAACACACAAGCCTCACCTCCACATTTGAATCTCTGTACTTAGTGCTTCTCCTGCTTGAAATGCTCTTTGACATAGAAACACTAAACCAGCTGGAAAAGTGATTAGGTAAAACTCTTGAAGACATTGGCATAGGAAAAGATGTTATGAACAAAACCTCAGTTGCTGGTGAACTAATATGAACAATCAATCGATTGGGATCTCTTCTTATTAACAAGTTTTGGCACAGCAAGAGAACCACCAACAGTGTGAAGAGACAACCCACAATATGGGAAAATTTTTCACCAGACCTTCCTTAGACAAAGGGCTGCTATCTAAAATGTATAAAGAACTTTAAAAAATCAGACCTCCCAAATTTAAAGACCCAATCCAAAAATGGGCATGTGAAATGAGCAGACATTTCTCAAAGAAGTAGAAATAACAAATAAACATATGAAAAAATGTTCAACATCACTGGTAATTCAAGAGATACAAATGAAAGGAACACTGAGATTCCACCTCACCCCAGAAAGAATGGCTGCTATCAAGAATTCAACCAACCTCTCTCCAGCCACCTGCTCGCACCCAGCTGGCAGGTGCGTGACCTCCCTTACTGTGCACCACCAGATCTACTAAGAAAGCAAGGACCCCAGAGGAGGTCTCTCCAGCTGCCTGCTCAGGCCCAGCTGGCCAGTCCATGACCTCCCCCACTGTGCACACCAGATCCATTAAGGAAGCAAGAACCCCAGAGGAGGTCATTCCAGCAGCCTGCTCAGGCCCAACTGGCAGGTGTGCAACCTCCCTGACTGCCCACCACCAGATCTGGTAAGGAAGCAAGGACCCCAGAGGAGGTATCTCCAGCTGCCTGCTCAGGCCCACCCAGCAGGTGCGTGACCTTCCCAACTGCAAGCCACCAGATCTACTAAGAAAGCAAGGACCCCAGAGGAGGTCTCTCCAGCCGCCTGCTTGGACCCATGGGGCCGATTCACAACCTCCCCAACTGCACGCCACCAGATCTAGTAAGGAAGCAAGGACCCCAGAGGAGGTCTATCGAACTGACTGCTTGGGCCCAAGTGGCTGGTCCACGACCTCCCAACTGCGCCCCACCAGATCTAGTAAGGAAACAAGGAGCCGAGAGGAGGTCTCTCCATCCACCTGCTCCGGCCCACCTGGCGGGGCGTGACCTCCCCGACTGCTTGCCACCAGATACAGTAAGGAAGGTAGCCATGCAGGTGCCCTTGAAACATCCCCACAACCTGTTCCCCCCAATTCTCAAACCTCTTGATTGGGCCAGTCCTTGGACCCACTCTGCAGAAGCATAGGTGGTCATGAAGGGTATTGTTCTGAGCTCCCAATTTTGAACATCTTTAAAGAAAGGGCAGGGGAAACCTGTAATAGATCTGAGTGGAGTTCAACCCTGCTTGTTGGGAATCTCAGTTTAGGCCTAGTGGACTGAAGTCAGTCTGAGTTTTGGGGACCTACCATTGGCTAGCTGAGATCAGGGGATTCAGTTCTGCACATGGCTGTAAACGTGGTATAATATGACAACAGATACATCAAAACTTCTCCAATTCTTTCACTTATCTACTCCTCTCATCCTGACTCAGTCTAACCCCCCATTCTAAATGGTAAAGATGCTTTCTTAAAAAGCGTATTCACTGTAAACATATTTTGGGCTGCTTCTTGATATTAATTTAATTCACATGGTTTAAAGGTGATAGATTAATGACTACCACAAGTGGTCAATTTGCAAGCTGTGTTTGATACTATAGGGCTGCTGAGTGTATCAATTGGGATAAAGGATTGTGATTGATTTAATTAGTTGTATTCTTTGATATTATGAAAATGAGGATGCCTATGAGTCATAAGAGATTCAAAAGCCAAAGTGCAATTACATCAGGAAGATTTAAGTAATAACGCAGAAATTAAACCAAGGACAACCCAACAACAAAAATAAAAATGAGAAAACACTTAAGCAAGACACAAAGACAGATTTCCAGTTCACCAATGGCAAACAGTAGGACAGATCAGGATGAAAAGTCTGATAGTGAACCAGCAGGACACCCTGCACCCATAGCACAGGAGGTAACAAAACAGACCAATCAGGCTCTAGAAAAATTCATATCAGAAATAATTTCCCAATTAACCATAGAGATGATGAGCAAAAAGAAAGTCATGATTCGAGACTCTAGAACAGAAACTGACAAAAAAATAGATGAGCTCAAAACCATGATAGAAGCCATGAAAACTCAGCATGAGAAAGAAATGGAAACAATGAATGCCCAACAGAGGAAAGAAATGGAATCCATAAAACAGATTCAAACTGATATCCAGGAGATTAAAAACTCATAGAAAGTGTACACAACAGAATAAAAGATTGCGAAGATAGAATTTCAGATATAGAAGATGGGATCGCAGTCAGTGACCATGAAAAAAAGAGATCTCTCAAAAACAGTAAGGGATCATGAGAAATCTATCCAACAACTTCTAGACGATGCAAAGAAAAATAACATAAGACTGATAGGAATCCATGAAAGAGCAGGAGAAAACACAAATGACTTAAAAAAGCACTTCACAGAATTAAAGACAGAAAACTTCTCAAACAGACAGGAGGAATTAAATATACAGATAAGTGAGGCATATAGAACTCCAACTAGCCACGATCAAAAAAATCTACACCTAGACATATAATAATCAAGATTCCAGAAATCCAACAGAAAAACAAAATGCTGCAAGCAGTAAGAGAAAAGAAACAAATCACATGCAAAGGAAAGCCCATCAGAATCACAGCAGACTTTTCAACACAAACCCGCAGTTCAAGGAGAGCCTGGAGTGAGGTATTCCAAGTCCTAAAAGAAAAGAACCTCCAACCTAGACTGATGTATCCTGCAAAACTCTCTTTCAAAATAGATGGGGAAATGAGATACTTCCAAGACAGAGAACACCTGAGAAACTTCATGAACACCAAACCAGCACTACAAGGAATTCTAAACAATATCCTAGAAAAGGACAATGAAGGTCACAATATGATGAGGCCCAACAGAACAAATCAAATAGGTAAGGCAAGAAACTAAAAGGAGATGGGAGAAAAAAGTAAAAGAGTCAACAAAAGGACAATAACATGACAATAATAAGTCAGAACATATCCGTTATGACCATCAATGTCAGTGGCCTCAATTCACCAATCAAGAGAAATAGACTGGCAGAATGGATTAAGAAGCAAAATCCAACAATATGTTGTTATACAAGAAACACACCTAGTGCAAAAGGAAGCCCATAGACTGAAAGTGAAAAGATGGAAAAAATTTTTCCATGCCTCAGGAGCCCAGAAAAAAGCAGGGGGAGCAATCTTATTCTCAGACAAAGTAAATTTCAAACTGAAACTCATTAAGAGAGATAAAGAAGGCCACTACATCCTTTTAAAGGGAACAATTCAAGAGAAAGAGATGACAATCATAAATATATATGCATCAAATATAAATGCCCCCAACTATATAAAACAAACATTCAGTAACATGAAAAACCAAATAAGCATTAATACAATTTTAGAGGGGGGTTTAAATACCCCAATATCACAAATTGATGGATCATCTAGGCAGAAAATCAACAATAAAATAATAGAACTGAACCAAGCTTTAGAACACATGGACTTAATAGATGTCTACAGAGTATTCCACCCCACAAAATCAGAATATACATTCTTTGTGGCTGCACATGGGTCATTCTCCAAGATAGACCACATATTGGCTCACAGAACAGCTCTGAATAAATGCAAAAGAATTGAAGTCATCCCCTGTATTTTATAAGATCATACTGCAATCAAGCTGGAGATCAATAGCACAAGAAACTATAGAAACTTCACAAGCACATGGAAACTGAGCAACACTCTGCTAAACAATCAACGGATTACAAAGGAAATTAAAGAAGAAATTAGACTGCTTTTACAAATAAATGAAAATGCCAATACAACATACAGGAATCTATGGGACACAATGAAAGCTGTTCTACATGGAAAATTCATAACATTGAATGCCCACATTAGGAAAACAGAACAAGCTCAAATAAACAACCTAACAATGAATCTTAGACTCCTAGAAAAACAAGAGTAAGAAAAACCCAAAGCTTGAACAAGACAGGAAATTATAAAGATCCGAGCAGAAATCAATGCAATGGAAACTAAGAAAATGATACAAAAAATATATGAAACAACGAGCTGATTTTTTGAAAGAATATATAAAATTGACAAACCCTTAGCTAATCTTATCAAAAAAAGGAAAGAAAAGGCTCAGATCCATGCAATCAGGAAAGAAAAAGGCAAAGTCACAATAGATCCAAAAGAAATCCAGAAGATCATTAATACCTACTTTGAGAACCTGTACTCAAAAAATGGAAAACACAGAAGAAATGGACAGATTTTTAGAAATTTATGAATTACCAAAGTTGAACAAAGAAGATAAAACATTTTAAACACTCCAATTACAGTCAGTGAAATTGAAAATATAATTAATTAATCCTCTGTGTTCTGTTTGCTAGTATCTTATTAAGGATTTTTGCATCTATATTCATTAAGAATATTGGTCTGTAGTTCTCTTTTTTAGTTGCATCTTTCCCTGGTTTGGGAATCAAAGTGATGCTTGCTTCCAGGAATGAATTTGGAAGTATAGCTTCCCTTTCAATTTCATTGAAAAGTTTGAAGAGTAATGGTAGTAGCTCTTCTCTAAATGCCTTGTAAAATTCAGCAGTGAATCCCTAAGGGCCTGGGCTTTTGTTTGTTGGTAAATTTTTAGCTTATACTACAAAGCCACTGTGATAAAAACAGCATGGTACTGGCAAAGAAACAGGGCTGAAGATCAGTGGAACAGACTGGAAGACACAAAAACCAATCCAGATATACTCAGCTACCTCATCTTTGACACAGAAGCTGACCATGCTCAGTGGAGTAAAGATAGCCTCTTTAATAAATGGTGTTGGAAAAACTGGATTTCAACCTGCCGCAGATTAAAACTAGACCCTTATCTTTCACCATGCACTAAATTAAAATCCAAGTAGATTAAAGATCTAAATATTAAAAGAGAAACATTAAACTTGCTGGAATATAAGTTAGGCAGAACTCTGGAAGACATTGGCATAAGGAAAGACTTTATGAACAAATCTTCAGTAGCACAGGAATTAGCAGAAAGAATCAACAACTGGGATATCATCTTATTAAAAAGCTTCCATACTGCAAAAGAAACCATCAGCAGAACTAAGAGACAATCTACAATTTGGGAAAAAAGTTTTACCAGCTGTTCCTCAGACAAAGGACTATTATCTAGAATATATAAAGAACTCAAAACAATCAGCCCCCCCAATATAAAGACCCGATTCAGAAATGGGCATCCGAAATGAACAGACATTTATCAGACAAAAAAGTAAAAGCAGCAAGTAAATATATGAAAAAATGTTCCACATCACTTGTCAGTCAAGAGATGCAGATGAAAACAACACCGAGATTCCACTTCACCCCATAAAGAATAGCTGCTATCAAGAAATCAATCAATAGCAAATGTTGGTGGGGTTGCGGGGAGAAAGGAACCCTTCTCCATTTTTGTTGGGAGTGCAGACTGGTGCAACCACTATGGAAATCAATATGGAGATACCTCAAAGAGCTTGGACTGGAGGTTCCATTTGACCCAGCCATCCCTCTGTTGGGTATCTTTCCAAAAGAACTAAAAGAATCATATCACAGTGATGTATGCACACTCAAGTTTATAGCTGCACAGTTTGTAATAGCTAAAACTTGGAAACAGCCCACTTGCCTATCAGTTGGAAACTGGATAAAGAAGATATGGTTTTTCTATAAAATGGAATATTAGCCATAAAGAATGAGAAAATAGATTCATTCATAGGAAAATGGATACATATTGAAGATATACTCCTAAGTGAAATCAATAAATCACACATATGTAAATACTGAATAGTTTCTCTGGTGTGAATAAACTGCAATAATATATAAGATCCCAATAAGATTACTGACATTGTGAAATGGGAAGTAAGGGGCTAAAGGTGCGGGGAAGGTGGGATGGATAGGGGAAGGGTAAAAAGGGGAAAGAAAAAACTGTGAGATAAACAAAAGATGGAAATAAAGTGCTTGTAGATGGGGAGTGGAGGAGGAGGTGAAGGGAGGGCAGGGACAAGGGGGAAAATTGAGAACCAAGACCTGTCGTGTAGAGGTCCAAGATCCCAATGATGAATGTAACTGTACTGTATCCCTAAAATATACCAACAAACTCAATTAAAGCTGAAAAAAAAGAATTCAACCAATAACAAATGCTGGTGGGAGTGTGTGGAGAAAGGAACCTTTGACTTACAGAAAAGAACCTTACACTTTTGTTGGGAGTGCAGACTGGTGTAACCACTGTGGAAATCAATATGCAAATACCTCAGACAACTAGGATTAGAGGTCCCATTTGACCCAGCTATCCCTCTGCTTGGTGTCTTCCCTAAAGAATTAAAATAATCATAACAGTAATATATGTGCAGCCATGTTCATAGCAGCACAATTTGTAATAGCTAAAGCTTGGAAACAGCCTAATTGTCCATCAACGGAAGACTGGATAAAGAAAATGTGAAGTTTTTTAAAAATAAAATGGAGTATTACTCAACAATAAAGATTGAGAAATTAGAGACATTTACAGCTAAATGGATGCACACTGAAGTGATACTCTTAAGTGACGTAAATAGGGCACCAAATAATTCCACCAGTTTGGAAAACTAAAAGTGTAAATGAGATCCAAATTATATAACTGATAATGTGAAATAGGAAGAAAAGTTTCAAAAGGGAAGGGGAAGTGAGAGAGGTAAGGGAAAAGAAAAAAGGGAATAGAATTAATATGAGAAAAAAATAAAGGAAACAAAGTCTTTGTAGATAGGGTGGGGTGGAAGGGTTGAGGGGAGGGCAGGGGAATGGGGAAAAATAAGAACCAAGATGGATTAAGTGAAGGTGCAAATTTCCAATGAATGTCATTAAACTGTATATCTTAAATGTACCAATAAAATTAATTTTAAAAAAAAACTCTTAGGACCAGGGATTTAGCTCAGTGGTTCTGCCACCTGCCTTGCAATCCAAAGAACCCAAGTTCAATCCTGGTACCAAAAAAAACAAAAAAAAACAAAAAAAAAAAAAAAAAAAAAAAAAAATATGCCTTTATTTTCTCTAAGGTTATGATCAAATATTACTTTTTCCAGAAAAGCTGTTTTTATCACCTTATTTTAAATTGTTTCTAACTTCTCCACTTTTCCTTATTTATTTTCCCTACTAGCATACCCTTTTTAATTTTTTAATTTTTTTCTTTTTATTGAGTTTATTGGTACAATCTAGGTATACAATGCAGTTACATTCATTATTGGGACCTTGTACCTTTACATGACAGGTCTTGGTTCTCATTTTTTTCCCTTTGTCCCCGCCCTCCCTTCACCCTCCCCCCTTTTCTTCCTATTTCACACTAATAATTATTCCATTAGGATCAGCATATCCTTTTTATTTTTTAAATTTAATTTATTGGTACATTCTAGGTAGACAGTGCAGCTACATTCATTACTGGGATCTTGTACCTTTACATGCCAGCATATCCTTTTTAACACACCACATAATTTACTAACTTAACATGTTTACTGACTCATTGCACATCTCCTTTGCTAGAACAAATAAATGATCCATGAATCCTGCTCACTGAAGGAAGAATTTTTTTCTATAATTTTTATTACTTAATCCTTGCCCTTCACATGATGCTTCTTATATAGTACATATTTTGGCATATAAATATTGCATAGATGGATGGATAGAGACAGGAAAATGCATATAGAAAGTTAGAGTCAGTGTCAAGCCTCAGGCTTCAGCCACTGGACAACTGACTGTCCCAGAAGGGGAAACAGCCATAGACAAGAACAGAAACAAACTCAGCAGCAAAGATATAGATTTCAATATATACTCTGCATGTATAACTACAACTGTAGACATTAACATAAAACAAATTAAGTCCACAGAATCATTAGAATTAGTGAAGTCTTAATTTTGGCCCAAACAACTATAACTCAACAAGGTGGGAATACACTTGTGACTGCAGGAGTCAGGAACAACAGGCCAAGACCGAACTGTTAGGGAAGGACACTAGAAGAGCTGACAAATTCAAGGTACCAGATTTTATTGTCCTTCTACCAAGCAACGGAACTGCACTAGATGCTTTTGCTAATGTTATATCTCAAATCTTTACCACCACGTAAAGTTGGCACTACATTTTACTTACAGATAAGGAAAGTGAAGTTTAGAAATGTTACACTCACAATGCCACAAATATACAACGAGGTCAGGATTCAATCTAGATCTCTATGAATCAATAATTCTTGCTCTTTCTGTCTTATAAAACTCAAAATTAAATGATACACACAATTTGGAGTTTTTCAGCTCAATGAATGCTTAGTCATTCATCTGACTTGATTTCAGGAGATCAAGTATGGATAAGAAAGAAAGAGATAAATTAAAGGCATTTTTTCTTTCTAATGTTGAAATTTGGGGAATAAAAAAAAGGAAGGCCAACAATTAAAGATAAGTGGGAGGCAGAGGCAGTAGGATTGAAAGTTTCATGCCAGCCTAGTAATTAGCAAGACCTTGTCTCAAAATAGAAAGGAAAGAGGATAAAGTTCAATGGCATAGGGCTTTTTGGTTTGAGCCCCATTACCATAAAAGAAATAGAAAAACAAACTGAAATTTGACATCATCTTACATTCAGTTTTGCTCATATGAACACACACACGCATGCACACACAAATACACACACACACACACACAACCAGTTGTGTGTTCCAATAACACCAGTAAGAAAAAATGGCACAGTATTAAAACTTACCAAACTTTTATGTGCATGCAATTCACCCACGTTCATGAGTACTGAGGATGTGCCACTAACCAGCTAATAGTCCTGGTAGGAGCTGCTCACCATTTAAGAAAAGTCCATTTCAACAGCACCAGCCTTGCAGTCTTGCACAGTAACTGTCTTTCTTCCCACCCATGCACGTTTCTCTCTGGGAAGCTAGTGGCTTCCACTCCACCCAATCTTAATAAACCTAGCACATAGGATAAACACTGGAAGTAATGTTGGCAAACATACAAATCTGATTGTACCCCCACTGATCAAACTCCCAACTTGACAAGAAAATCTAAATAAGCAGAGAAAAATGACACTGATCTTCTCACAGACATTTAGAATTCTAGTAAAAGAATCATATTGCTCTGGGCCTCAGAAATCACATAGCTCATTCTGTTTCTATGCTTCTCTGTTCTCTAACAAAAATGAGAAAATAAAATCAAAGTCCAATTTAATCACTTTTCTTTGGGTTTATATACCAAGATGAACAACTAATAAAATTTATGCCTATTCTCTCGTCTTAACTGATTAAATGCTTAAGCTTCTTTAATTGAATGTTATTGAAGATCTATTCCTCTTCTAGAACAACTTACATTCTGATTTATGGTCTGAAGTGAAAAGAGTGATTCGTGTGTAGGCAACATACCTTGTTTCTGTTCATTGAAAAGAAGTAATTTTCCAACAATTCTTGGTTTATTTCTTTTTCTGGTAATAAAGCAGTATACCCTCATACTTCCTACTATGTGTGCTGCACTGTCACCACAGTAGGTCTTTATTTCTACTGAAAACAATATCATTGGCTTGTAGGACCAATGCTGAAACCAACAACCATTCTGTGAGAATGCATTCTTGTGTTTTCATAATCTTTGTATGTACAGCTCAGTTGAGGAGTGCAACTTGAAATATTTATCTACTCTTCTTGCATTGTTAAGGGGCTCAGTGCATCTAACAAAGGGATCAGATTACCATCATCTTGTCCACCACCACCTTGATCAAAATCAACTTATCTCATAAATAAAGCAATTTTGCTAATAAATTATTACTCCAAATGTGCTTAATAATAATAGCTGGGTTAAATGTGCAAGTAAACCCAAAGGGGAGGTTACTAAAGAACCACATTTAAGATTTCATAACAGGACAGCATTCAAGTCTTTTCTTGAATCACCAGCACCAGTGCCCTTTTATAAGAGTTAGATGCTCAGCTAACATAAATTAACCTGCTCACCATTTCCTCTCCTGAACTTATATTACTATAAACAATATCTACTCATTTTTTGTGGATTTTATTGGAATATTTTAGGTATACAATGTAATGACATTCATCATTGGAAATTTGTACCTTTACATAATATATTTTGGTTCTTACATTTTCAATATTCTCTTGCCCTTCCTTCAAACACTCCCTATTTACAATCATTTCCTTCCATTTTTTTACTTTTGTCATATTAATTCCATTCTCTTCTTTCATTTCACCTACCACTCCCAATTCCCCTTCTGATTTATACTTTTTCTTCCTATTTCATATCATCTATTGTGCTTTTTTATCCTTACTTACACTTTCAGTTTCTCACACCAGAGAAAAGTATTCAGTATTTAAACATGTGTGTCCTACTTATTTCACTTATTTTTAAATTAATTCTAATGTATACAATATAACAGCATTCACTGTTGGAAATTTGTACTTTTCCATAATCAGTCTTGGTTCTTACATTTTTCCCATTCCTCTGCCATCTCCACAGCCCCTTACTCACTGATTATCTACACAATCTCTCTTCCAGCCAGTCTAGGGTTTCTGTTTTAATATTTATATCTTTAATCCATTTTTCTTTTAGTTTAGTGCATGGTAAGAGATAGTTTTAATCTTTGGCAAGTTTTAACCCAATTTTTCCAGCACAATTAATTAAAAAGGTTATCTTTCCTCCAGTAAAGTGTTTGGCTCATTTGTCAAAGATGAGGTGGCTGAGTACGTCCGTAGTTGTTTCTCGATCTTCTAATCTGTTCCACTGGTCCTCCAGTCTGTTTCTTTGCAAGTAGCATGCTGTTTTTGTCATAGTCGCTTTGTAGTAGTTTTAATTTGGGGATTGTTAAAGCACCTACCTTATCTTCAATGCTTAGAATTGCTTTTGCTCTTCTAGGTGTCTTCTTCTACCAAATAAATTTTTGAAATGTCTCAAGGCCCATGAAGTACGCTTCTGGAAGTTCAATTGTGATTTCAATGAATCTATATAACAGTTTTGGAAGTATGGCCACTTTCGCTATGCTTTTGTTCTTCCCATACAGGAGCAAGGGATGTCTTTCCACTTTGTGATATCATCTTCAATCTGTTTTTATAGAGGGCTATAATTTTAAGAGTAGAGGTCTTTGATTTCTTTTGGTAGGTTGACTCCTACATATTTCTTTTCTTTTCTTTTTTTTTAATGCTATTGTGAAGGGAGTTGTTTCTCCAGTTCCCCTTCAAAGGAGTTTATTACTGTATACAGGAAAGGTATTCATTGTTCTATGTTGACCTTGTGTCTACCCACTTTACTGAATTTGGTTATTAAGTCTACCAGATTTTACTGGACTTCTGGGGGTCTTCTATATAGAGTATATGTCATCTGCAAATAATTACAATTTTAGTTATTCCTTTCAGATCATTATTCCTTTTATTTCTTTCTCTTGTCTAATTGCTGTGGCTAATGTTTCCAAAACTATATTGAATAGGAGTGGTGATAGTGGACATCTTTCTGTTGTTCCTGATTTTAGAGTGAAGGATTTCAGTTTTTGACCATTTAGTGAAATATTGGCTGTTGGCTTTTCATAGACAGCATTTATCAGTTTGAGGTAGAGTCCATCTATTCCAATTTTCTGTCAGGTTTTTATCATGAATGCATGTTGGATTTTGTTGAATGCTCTCTCTACATCTATTGAGATGATCATATGGCTTTTATCCTTGACTTTATTGATAGAGTGTATTACATTTATTGATTTACATATGTTGAACCATCCCCGCATCCCTGGGACAAACCCCACTCATTCAGGGTGTATCATCTTCTTAACAATCTTCTGCATTGTATTTGCTGTATCTTATTAAGGATTTTTGCATCTATGTTCATTAGTGAGATAAGCCTATAATTTATTCTCTGCTTTTGGGATGAAGGTGATGCTTGCTTCCAGGAATAAATTTGGGGGTATTACTTACCTTTCAATTTCATTGAAGAATTTAAACAGTAGTGGCAGTACTTCCTCTCCAAATGTCTTGTAGAATTCAGCAGTGAAGCCATAAAGGCCTGGGCTTTTCTTAGTTTATAGGTTTTAATTATATTTTCAATTTCATTGATTGATATTATATCATTTAGAATTTTGAGGTCATCTACATTCAATTTTGGTAGTTTGGACATATCTAGGCATCTGCTCATTTCTTTGGTATTATCCATCTTATTGGTTAAAAGTTTGAAGTAGGTACTGATGATCCTTGGATTTCTGCTGGGTACATTATACTGTCACCCTTTTCATTCCTAATTGCATTGATGTGGACCTTTTCTTTCTTTCTTTCTTTCTTTCTTTCTTTCTTTCTTTCTTTCTTTCTTTCTTTCTTTTTTTATAAGGTTGGCTAACCATTTGTAAATTCTGTTTATTCTTTTGAAGAACAAACTCTTGGCTTCATTGATTTTTTTCAATCATTCTCTTAGTTTCCATTGCATTGATTTTTGCTCTCATCTTTATAATTTCCTCCCTTTTGTGAGCTTTAGGGTTGTCCTGCTTTTTTTTTCTCTAGAAGTTTTAGGTTCAGCATCAGGTTAATTTTGATCGGTCTATTTTTCTAGTATGTGCATTTAGTGTTATGAATTTCACTCCTAAGATTGCTTTCATTGTGTCCAATAGATTCTGATATGTTGTTTTATCATTGTTATTTAAGTGTAGGCACTGTCTGATTTCTTTGTTAATATCCTCTGTGACCCATTGGTTATTCAGAAGTGTGTTCTTCAATTTACATGTGTTCATGAAATCCTTGCAGCATCTTTTGCTATTGATTTCCAAGTTCATCACTGTATGTTCTGATAAGATAAAGAAGATCACTTCAGTCCCTTTCCCCTTACTTATACATGTTCTGTGAGCCAGTATGTAGTGTGTTTTGGAGAATGACCCATGTGCAGCTGAAAAGAATATGTATTCTATTTTTGTGAGATGGAACACTCTGTAAACATCTGTTAAGTTCAATTGTACAAGCATTGGATTCACTTCTATTATTTTGTTGTCTCTTTTCTGTGTAGTTAATCTATTTGTGACAGTGGTATATTAAGGTTCCCATCACTATTATGTTAGGGTTTATTTGATTTTTCACGTCCATTACTTTTTTTTTTTACCATTGAGTTCATTGGTCCTTTTTAAGTATACAGTACAGCCTCTAGGGCTGGGAAAAATCCCTGGCTGGGATCTTCCTGCAGCCCTGCTAGTCTGGACCACACCACTGTTTCCAGGGATCTGTGCACATTCACTGATGCTATGGTGTGGGCCCCTGGAGCTCTTTCTCATCTCTGTTATCTTGGAAAAAGGAAACAAATTCCTTTGCTAGAGGAAAGATTGCCTCTTTAATAAATGGCGCTGGAAAAACTAGCTATCCACATACCAAAAGTTTAGTATAGACCCATACCTCTCACCATGCCCTAAACCAAAGAGAAAATAAAGTAAAGATCAAAACTTTAGAACAGAAACATTTAATCTTCTGGAAGGCAAAATAGGTAAACTTTTGAAGACATAGGTGTAGAAAAAGACTTTCTGAAAAAAATTCCCAGTTGCTTAAAAAATGATATCAAGAATCAACAAATGGGATCACATCTAAGTAATACTCTTTTGCACAGCAAAGGAAACCTCAAATAGCATGAAAAAACAACCTAAAAATGGAGGAGAACTTTCTAGCTACTCCTCAAAGGACTAGTATTTAGAATATGTAAAGAACTCAAAAATTACACTCCCAAATTTAAAGACCCAATTTAAAAATGGACATCTGAAATAAATAGACACTTTTAACATAAAGAAATACAAATAACCAATAAATATATGAAAAAAATTTTTAACATCATTGGCATTAACAAACGAAAATTAAAATAAAACTGATATTTCATCTCACCCCATAAAGAATGTCTAACATCAAAAATATCAACCAATAACAAATGCTGGTGAGGATGTTGGGAGAAAGGAATTGTTCCCCTCACTGGGGGAATTGTAAACTGATATAATCACTATAAATATCAGTAAAGAGATTCCTCCAAAAACTAAAAATAGAAATTGCACTTGACCTAGCTATTACCCTTCAAGATATCTTCCCAAAAGAGTTAAGAACATCATACCATAGTGATGTATGCATACCCATGCATCACAATTCATAATAGCTAAATCTTTTAAACAGCCTTATCTATATGTTCATCAGCAGATGAATGGATATTGAAATGTAGTATTCATACATAATAGAGTACTACTGTGTCATAAAGAGGAAAAAATTTCAGTCACTTGTGGGTAAATGAATGCACCTTGAGACCATAGTCCAGGAAGTAACTCAGACACATAAGCTTAAATATCACATAGTTTCTCTTATATGACAAACTAAATATATAAAAATACAAAATAAAAGACAAATAGGAAAAATAATGAGGCAAAAAAGGCATTGTAGTCCAACGGGGATAATGTATCTAGATGTGTAGTACCTGGACTTAGTAAAATTGTTTTATATGTTTTATATATACTTTGGCCTATTAGTCTGATTTTCAATCTGTATATATAATAATTAGCTTTATATAGTCTTATATGAAAAATAAATGAATATGATGCTGCAAAAATAAAAAGGGTGGAAGAAAGGGCCAGAAAAAAAAAAGAAGCGAAATGTGTTTTATCATGTACTGATTCCCTACACTGAATATAATCATTATGTACTCTGAACACATACTAATAAAAGATATATATACAGATATAAATAGATAGATTCAATATCCCTGAATGTAACTATTCTTCCAACTGCACCCAGTTGAATCCTTGTCTTGAGACATGCAGGCCAGCACACAACCACACACACACACACACACACACACACACACACACACATACACACACACACACACATCACTTATGCATACAAGTCACCTATGTTTGATCTGACAGCCCTGCAAATGGAAGGAAAAAGAAAGAGAAAAGGGAAAGAAAGGAAAGAAGGAAGAAAGAGGTGAGATAAGAGAAAAAGATTTCATAATGAGTTATTTATGTAATTATTAACCAATTATGGAGGGATGAAAGGAAGGGGAATGTGATAGGTTATTTACAACTTTTGGGGGAATTTAAGTCCACTCCCAAGAACAAGATAAAAAAAATGACAGGGTAAATATTGCCAAAATAGTAATGACATCTATATATGGGTAGTTGAGTTTAGGTAATTTTTGTATATTCATTAATTACCTTTTTAATTATTTAGCAATCAAAATCTACTCTATCACACTTTTGAACAATGTTATTATTTCAAATAAAATAATGGAATAAATCAATTGAACAGAATAGGAAGTCCAAAAATAGATTTATAAGCTTTCTTTCTCTTTAACAAATATGCAAAGAAAATTCAACTGATAGAGTTTTCAACAAATTTTGGAACAAATGGATGTCTATGTTAATAAAAAGTGTTTTAATCTTCACCTCATTCCATATTTTGAAACATATGGAAATAATATAGGGTGATGTGATTGTGGAACTCGGGTTTTGTGAGGACTGATGGATAATATGGGAACATCCAAATGAGAAGACCTGTGGGACCAGTGAGGCAGAGAAAAGCATGAACCATCTCCTCAAAACACTACAGTACATCAATAGGCAGAAGAACTAGATTTTTGCTTTGTAGTGTCAGAAGGAAAAATAAAAGAATGAGTGGAATTTTCAAATGAGAAAAAATTTAACTTAGAATGAGAAAGAACCATTTTTCTGGGATGGGTCAGGATAGTTAACTTGTCAGCTACTAGAATTTTAATATAAGGAATAAAAAACAAAAAAACTAGAGCATACCTAATAGATACACTGTCTTGGGTAACGTCTGTATTAGACAGACTTGCATCACCTGACCTTCAAATGGCCTCAACTTTATTTGTCTCAGGCCCTTTCCTCCATATTTTTTCTAGTTTTTGTGTACTTCTCTGGGAATAGAAACTTATTATTCTACAATGTTTACAAATCAAGGGATGAGAAGAAAAGACATTTGTTTATAACAACATACTGAGTAGCAAATACATATAAACTAATAATAGGTGATAAAAGCATCTCAGAGATGACAAGAGAGGTTTATTAAATACTACTTATCAACCTGTTCATCATATTAAAAGTTTCAGGACCATAATGCAATTATTATACCCATTTAAGGAATGGCTCATCAATGGCCATCCTAACTGGAGAGTCTAAACACATAGACAGAACAAGTTACATTGAAGGTTTCATTTGTTTGCACTTATCCCTACACCAAAACACTTGAAAGTAATTTACACCACAGAAATGAAAACGTGCTATGAAGATATACTGCATACTGCAAAGAACAGTGAGAAGGAGGAAAGGGTGAAGAGGAAGTGAGGTGTTTGAAACAACATATGTATACAATATTTTAATTAAACATCTTAATTAAAGGTTTGAAAGCCAGCTAGGTGGGGTTTTGATGCTATGATAAAAGGTTTTTACTTAATTGTGTAAGTAGTAGGAAGCATGCTAAAGTCACCAACCTTGTCAGTGACACAATATTTTTTGTGATGAGTTGTCTTTCGGGAGATGATGTATAGAGTGAAATGAAGCAGGAAAAAACTAATGATTGCAAGATGAATAGGGGCCTTTGAAATAGTCAACATGAAAAGACTAACTCATATGGTGCTTGCAACACTCACCAGAATGCTTTGAAACTGCAAGCATAAACCATTTCACAATTGTTAGTGTAGGTTCTTGAAGTCCCTAAATTTCCCATGAAATCTATCCCTTTCACATCACCTGGCCCATACTCCTCCCTTTTCATTTATATTTTTTAAAACTCAAGAAATTGCCTTTAGAAGGACTTATCTTGTGGAATAAAATTTGTTGAACTAGGAAAAAAACTGTTTTAGTAAGGCACTTGATGCAGAGAATAAGATCCAAAAGGGCATGAAAATTGAAAATTGCCAAATTTATCTTTTCTTTCCTTCACTCAATAGCTAAATATTTATTCACTGCCAGCTGCCAGACACTGGGCATACATCTTTGATTTTCTTTTTAAATGCCTTGTTTATATTTTTAATTTAAATTAACAAAATTAATAGAGTTCTGTGGAGAATTTTAGGGGGACCTCAAAAGTTAAAAACAAAACTGCCAAAGGACAAAAAAAAATCCTGTTCCTAAGTGTATATCTGCAGCAAATTGAATCAGTATGTTGAAAATATACATATGTCCCAATGTTCACTGCAACATTTTTTGCAATAGGCAAGAAGTTCATGAATCAAGGTTAAAAATATATGACACATCTACACAATGGAATGCTATTCAGTCACACAAAGAATGAAATCTTGTCATTTGCAACCACATGGATGAAACCAGAGATCATTACAAAATAAACTAAGAAAGACAAATTTCACATAATCTCACATCTTTGTGAAATTTTAAAATGTTGAATTCATAGAAACAGAGAACAGAATGGTAGTTACCAGGGACTGAGGATACAAATCAAAAGATAGAAAATGATAGGAAGAATAATTTCATGAGATCTATTTTATGGTAACTGTAGTTAGTAATAATGTGTTGCCTTCTAGAAAATTACTGAGAGTAGATTTTAAGTTTTCTCACCACACAAAAATGATAAGCATGTGAGGTAATATGCATGTTAATTAGCTCAATTTAGCTATTCCTCAATGTATATGTATATGTGTGTATATATATATATATATTATATATATATATATTGTGAAATATGTTGTGTGTGAAAAACACATAATTTTTATTTGCCTGTTTTTAAAAATTTAAGCTCCTGTTGACATGGACTACACATTATAATCTTGTTACCTTTCATAATCTGAATTTTAGCTTCAGAACTTTACTGAGCACCAACATGAATGGAGTAGATAAGAATAAGGATTCATAGAAATTTATTTAAGCAATGCAATAAAAGAAAATTTATTTTTTACATAGAGAAAGGCTTTTAAAAAAGTGTGTGGTGTCAGTCTGTAATAGCTAATACTTGGAAATAGCCCAATTGTCCATTAACTAGAGACTGGATAAAGAAAATGTGTTTTTTTTATATAATAGAGTACTAGTCAGCTATAAAGAATGAGAAACTAGAGACATTTATGGCTAAATGGATTCACACTGAGGTCATACTCTTAAGTGAAATAAATAGGACACATGTGTAAATACTGAATAGTTTCACTGGTGTGAAAAACTGAAAGTGTAAATAAGGATCAAAATGTATAATAGATAATGTGACAGGAAGAAAAAGGGAAAAGGGGAAGGGGAAGTGGGAGAGGTAGGGGAAAGCAAAGAAGGGAAAGGAAGAAATATGAGAAAAGGAAAAAATGTAAACAGCCTATGTAAATACGGAGGGATGGAGCGGTTGAAGGGAGGGCAGGAGAATGGGGGAAAAATAAGAACCAAGATATATCATGTAAAGGTATAAATTCCCAGTGATGAATGTCAACACATTATATACCTAAAATGTACTAATAAAATAAATGAAAGAAAATTTTAAAATAAAGAAACTAGAATAAATTTTCCAACCAATGTTTGCAAAGGTAAAAAAAAAAAAACAGTAGGTGGTGAATTGGAACCTAATGACCTAGGTTGTAATAGACATGGAAGGAAAGCATATCAAATAGGATTTTTTGGTTACAGGGGATGGAACTCAGGACCTTGCCTTTGCAAGGCAGGAGCAGTGCCACTGAGCTAAATTCCTGGCCCTCAAATGGGATTTTTTTTAAATGTAATTTGTTTAATGGGGATCTGATAGAAACTCTCTTTGATGTCTTCTGCAAAAAAAAAAAATCTTCAGGAAAGCTCATTGTTCACTAGTGCTTTGGAGCACAAATAAAATAGAAGAAATATTGAACTCTGCACATAAATTAGCAATGAGGAAAGCAAGGCACAAGATACACAGATGCAAGGGATGGTACAGTAGGCAGATGTGTTGACATCTGACCTTAGGATTTTATGTCCATAACTGGTGATCTGAGGCTTTTATTTCACCTGTTCATTTTTTTATTACTGTAATGAAATACCTGAAGCAGATTACTTTATAAAGTAAGGAGGTCTGTTCAATTTAAAGGTGTAGGGAAAGTGGGAAGGGTAGGGGAAAGGGAATAAGGGAAAAGAAAAAATATGAGAAAATGAAAAAATGGAAATAAAGTGTTTGTAAATGGGGAGGGGAGAAGGGAGGGCAGGGCCAAGGGGAAAAAATGAGAACCAAGACCTGTCATGTGAAGGTACAAGATCCCAGTAATGAATGTAACTGTATTGTATACCTAGATTGTACCAATAAACTCAATAAAAAAATAAAGTTTTGGGGGCTGAAAGCCAAAAGAGCATGGCACCGGCTCTGGTAAGAGCCCCATGACAAATGGCAGGTGTACATGTTGCAGGAGAGATCACATAGCCAAACAAGAAGCTAGCATGCATTTCAGGGATTGGCTCATTTGTCTTTTTTAAGATTTTTTTCTTTACTAATACATGTTTGCAGTACGTGTTTACATTTCTTTCTTTTAAGGTGTTGGTACTTATATGCAATACACCTTAATTCCTTTTTTATTCTATTCCATTTAACTCCCTGCCCTCCATCCATCTCTTGAAACCCATCCTGTATTTTGTGCTTGCAGCACATAAAGTTCATAGTACTTGTGTGAAATTGATACATGTACATAACACACCTTAAATCTTATTTCATCCTCCTTCATTCCCCACTCATGCCCTTACTCCAACTCTTGATTGCCTTTCCATTTGAAAAAGATCAATCTCATTTTTTTTTTTTTTGGTACCAGGTATCAAACTCAGGTCCTTGGGCTTGCAAGGCAGGTGACGGAACCACTGAGCTAAATCCTTGGCCCTGAAAAAGATCAATCTCCCTACTTCCTATTATCTATCTTTTCCTTTGCTCTCTGGTTATAATTTGGATTTCTTATATAAGAGAAGCCATGCAATATTTAAGCTGATTTATTTCACTTAACATATGGTCTCCAAGGCACAAACATATTTCTACAAATGACTTAAGGTATCATTGTTTTTATCACAGTAGCTTTGTAAAATACTATCAGATGGTGATGCCTCCATTTTGCTCTCTTTACCTAGGATTTAATTTAATATTCTGGGTCTCCTTTGGTTCAATACAAATTATAGCATTGTTTTACCCAGTTCTCTGAGAAATGTTATTGGAATTTTGAGTGGGATTTTGTTAAATGTGTATATCAATTTTAGAAGTATGGCCATTTTGTTTATATTGGATTTGCCTATCCAGGACCAGGGGATATATTTCCATTTTATGATGTCCTCTTTAATATCCTTTTTCATAGCACTGTACTTTTTATTTTAGAGGTCTTTCTCCCCACTGTTCCTAATATTTTATTTGTCTTGCTCTTATGAATGTCATTGTGCTTCTAATTTATTTCTCAGTGAATTCACTATTAGTGTACAGGAACATTCTTAATTTTTGTGTGTTGATTTGGTATCCTGCTTTATTGCTAAATTTAGTTATTACTTTTAGGTGTCTTTTTTGTTCATTGAGTTTATCGGAACTTTTTAAGTTTACAGTACAGCTACTTAAGTTCATCATTGGGTTCTTGTACTTTTACATGACAGACATTGGTTCTCATTTTTCCCCCATAACCATTCCCTCCCTTCAACCCCTTCACCCTCCCCTATTTACAAAGACTTTGTTTACATTTTTTCCTTTTCTCATATTTTTTCTTGTCCCTTATTTCCTTTCCCCTACCCTTCCAACTTCCCCTATACCTTTAGCCCTTTTCTTCCTATTTCACATTTTCAGTTATAAAATTTGTATCTTATTTACACTTTTAGTTTTTCACATCAGAGAAACTATTCAGTATTTGCACATGTGTCTTCTTTATTTCACTTAAGAGTATGGCCTCAATATGTGTCCATTTTCCTATGAATGACTCTAGTTTCTCATGCTTTATGGCTGAGTAGTACTCCATTTTATAGAAAACCACATCTTCTTTATTCAGTCTCAAACTGATGGGCAATTGGGCTATCTCCAAGTTTCAGATATTACAAACTGTGCTTCTATAAACATGGTGCTCATTTATCACTGTGGTATGATTCTTTTAATTCTTTTGGAAAGAAACCCAGCAGAGGGATACCTGGGTCAAATGGAACCTCTAATCCTAGTTCTTTGAGGTATCTCTATATTGATTTCCACAGTGGTTGCACCAGTCTGCACTTCTAGAAGAATTTTAATGGAATTTTTTGGTCTTTTCTATAGAGGATTGTGCCATCTGCACAGAATGGTAAATTTTTCCATATATATATATACACATATACACATATATACATATACACATATACATATACGTATATCCCTTTTATTTTGTTCTCTTGCCTAATTGCTCTTCCTAATGTTTTGAGTACTATGTTGAACAGGAGTAGTGACAGTGGATATGCTTATCTTCTTCCTGATTCTGGAGGGAAAGCTTTGAGCTTTTCTTCATTTATATGATGTTGGCAGTTAAGTTTGTCATAAATGGCTTCACTCATATTAAATAAGATCCTTCTATACCTATTTTCTTCAGTGTTTTTATCATAAAAGGTTGTTGGATTTATCACAGGCTTTTGCTACATCTATTGAGGTGATCATGTGATTTTTTTTGCTTCTATTTGTGTATGTATTACATTTATTTACTTGCACATGTTGAACCATCCTGGTTCCTAAGATGAAGCTTATATGGTCATGATATATGATCTTTTTAATGATTCATTGCATTCTGTTTTCCAGGGTCTTGTGAATGATTTTTACATCTATAGTCGTTAAAAATGTCAGTTCATATCTTTTTTGGTTGGATTCTTGTCTGCTTTTGTAATCAGGGTAATGCTACCTTCCAGAAATGACTTTGGAAGTGCTTCTTCCCTTTCTGTTTTATTAAAAACCTTGAAGAGTGTTGGCAGTATAACTTCCTGGAAGTGTTTGTAGAATTCTCCAATGTTCCCATCTGGACATAGGCTTTTCTTAGGTTTTTATTAATGCTTCAGTTTCATTGCCTGGTGTTGAATTAATCAAAATCTTTTAATCTTCTTAGATCAGTTTTGGTAATTTGTATATATCTAGATTCTATCTATTTCTTCTGAATTCTCCAATTTGCTGATGTATAAGCTAAGAAAGTATTTTAATAATCTTTTTTTAATTTCAGCATTGCCCATTTTGATTTTGCCTTTTGCATTTCTAATTGCACAATTTAGGTCTTCTCTCTATTTGTTTATTCTTCTAAAAAACTTCAATTCATTAATTCTTTTGGGGTTTGGGGGGATCCCAATTTCATTGATTTCTTCTCAGACTCTTATACTTTCCTTCCTTACACTAATTTGGGATTGTATTTTTCTTATTTCTGTAAAACTTTGAGGTGCATCATCAGGATATTTATTTGGGCTTGCTGTTGTTTTTCTGGCATGGGCATTCACAGCTAAAATATTTCCTTCCTCTTAGGACTGATTCCATTGTGTCCTATAAGTTCTGGTATGTTGAAATGGCATTATCATATAGGATATGGTATTTATCCTATCTCTTCATTGATTTCTTCTGTAACTTATTGTTTAGTTAAAAGTGTATTTTTTGGCTCCCATGCATTTGCATAATTTTTCTGTTTTTTTTTTGTAGTTGATTTCCAACTTCATTTTCCTCTTATCTGACAATATGCATGGTAAAATGCAATAATTCTACATTTAAGCTTGCTTTATTGGGTAGTATGTAGGCTATTTTGGAAAAAATCTATAAGGTGCTAAAAAGAATGTGTTTTCTCTTGTTGGAGGGAACATTCTGTAGATGTGTATTAACTTCATATCTTCAAAGGTTTTGTTCAACTGTAATTTTTTTAATCTGCTTGATTTATTTGTGTTAATGGGATATTAAGGTCCCCTGCGATAATTATGTTTATATTTATCTGCTTTTTATGTGTAACAGTACTTGTTTCATAAAGTTGAGTATACCATTCTTTGGTGGATATATATTAATAATTACTATATTTTCCTGTTGGATTGTTCCCTTAATCAATAAATAGTGACATCTTTTGCTTCTTGAAGTGGGCTAAATATAGGATTTGTTTGAATGTAGGATAGTTGTGGTTTTTTGTTGTTTTGTTTTGTTTTTTTGTTTTTTGTTTTTGTTTTTTGTTTTGTTTTGTTTTGTTTTTTTGGAGTTTCCATTGCATGGGATTCTGTTTTCCATCCTTTGATGAGTTAATTTATGAGTTTCTTTTTATGTTAAATGTGACTCTTATTAGTATTATACCATTGGGGTTTAGTTTCTTGATTCATTCTGCCAGTCTGTGTCTTTTGATTGGGAATTGAGACTATTCACATTGAGAGTTTGTTACTAATAGGTATTGACTTATTATTGTCATTGTCTTATTTTCCTGTTACTGGTTCCCTATGTTTTCTTTCTACTTAACTGTTTACCCTATCTGGTGACTAGACCTTTTGTCATATTTAGATTCACTGTCTCTTTTTATGGTATTTTTGAGAATTCTTGGAGTGCTGGTTTGGGGGTGATGCATTTCTTCAGGCGTGCTTTGTCATGAATGTATCTTTCCATCAATTTTAAAAGAGAGTTTTGCAGGATATATCAGCCTGGGTTGGAAATTGTTGTGTTGCTTTTGTTGTTGTTGTTATTGTCATTGTTGTTTAAGGTTTGGAACACCTCACTCCAAGCCTTTCTGGACTTCAAGTGTTCTGGTAAGAATTCTATTGTACTTCTAGTTTTCTTTTGTGATTGTTGCTTTCCTCTCACCACTTTTTAAATTTTATTCTTGCATTGAACTTTTGAGATTTTGACTATGATGTATCCTAGAGTAGTTATTCTCTGATCATGTTTATTTAGAGTTCTGTATGTCATACTTATCTGTATGTTACATTATGTCCCCTTATTTGGAAGTTTTTCTCACCTTCTTTCACTAAACAAGTTTTTTGTATCATTTGTGCTATCTTCTGATTTTTCACTAATTCCAAGTAATCTTGCATTAATCTTTGTATCATGTAACAGCTTTTTCATGTTATATTGTAATTTTTAAGATATATCTCCAGATAGGCATGCCCCATAGCATCAGTTAGTGGGTGCAGATCCCAAGGAGCAGCTGTGCAGACTGGAGTTACTGTACTGCAGGCGGATCGCAGCCAGGGCTCTGTCCCAACACCAGAGGCTCAGGCACACTGGCCAAAGCCAAAGGCACTCCCAGAAAAGACATGCACAAGTGCACAAGCTTCACCCAAATGACCACTCCATAGCATCGGCCACAGACAAGGGCCCACATGGAAAAGAGTTACACAGGTGCACAAGCAAAATACAGAGGCTCGCCCCTATACCACTGATAAGTTCATGGAGACCCTAGCCAGAATCCTGAGCAGACATCAGGAACTGGAGTAGACAGCCCTCGGCCAGACAACAGGTATGTAGAGGCCCAAGTGAGAGGCACACTTAGATACCATAGTATGCACAGACCCCCGCCAGAAGACCACCCAGACAACAGGTCAGCTCAGGAATCCAGAAATCCACCATTCTGAACACAGGAATTGGTGTACTGGTGAGAAGCAGAGAAAAGGCCACTCAGTGGCTGGCTAAAAACACAGGACCACTGGGTGAGCAAAAAGTTGCCTCAACAAAGGCATAGCACACTGCATCTGTTTAAAAGAGAAGACCTGTAAACAAGCCCCAAACCAGACTTTCAGATCACCTAAGGCAACCCTAAAAGGAAATGAGATGAAATAATCTGATACTCAACCACCTGGACCCCCCAAACTGGCAACAAAAGAGGATCTGGAGAAAGTGAAGCACACTTAATTCAAAAAGAAATCCATAGACTGAAAGTTAAAGGGTGGAAAATAAGGCTCCTTGAAACAGGAACCCCCAAAAAGCAGGAGGAGCTATCCTCCTTGAAGATGAAATGGATTTCAAACCCTCGCTGAATAATAGAGACAAAGGACACTACATCCTTGTAAAAGAAACAATCCAAGAGGAGGAGATGACAGTCATAAATATTTATGCACCAAACATTAGTGCACCCAACTATATAAAGCAAATACTAACAGACATGAAAAATCAAATAAGCATTAACACAATTGCAGTGGGAGAAATCAAAACCCCACTATCACAAATACATACATTAACTAGACAGAAAACAATGAAATACTAGAACTCAAACACTTAAACAAATGAAATTAACAGATGTTTACAGAGTGTTCCACCCACAAAATCAGAATACATATTCTTTTCAGCTGCACATGGGTCATTCTCAAAAAGAGACCACATACAAAAAGAAAGTGTGTAAGTAAGTGTAAAGGAATTGAGGCGATCCCCTGTATATTATCACACCATAATGTAATGAAATTGGAAATCAATAGCAAAATAAATCACAAGAATTTTATAAACACATGGAAATTGAACAACACAATTCTGAATAACAAATGGGCCACAGAGGAGATTAAAGAAATCACACAGCTCCCACAATTAAATGACAATAATACAACATATCAGAATCTATGGGACACAATGAAAACAGCCGCAGGAGGGAAAGTCATAGCAGTGAATACTAATATTAGAAAAACAGATCGAGCTCAATTTAAAAAACCTGAGGCTGAAACTCCAACTTCTAGAAAAAGAAGAGCAGGACTAACCAAAGCTCATTCAAAGAAGGAAATTTTAAAAATCAAAGCAGAAATCAATGCAATAAAGACTAAGAGACTAACACACACACACACACACACACACACACACACACACACACAATGAAGCCAAGAGTTGGTGCTTCAAAAGAATAAACAAAATTGGCAAACTCTTAACCAACCTAATCAAAAAAGGAAATTAAAGGCCCAAATCCATGCAACTAGGAATGAAAAGGGTGAAATTATAACAGACCCAGCAGAAATCCAAAGGATCATCAATACATATTTTGAGCACCTATATGCCAATAAGATGGAAAATACAGAAGAAATGGACAGATGTCTAGATACGTAGGAATTGCCAAAGTTGAGAAAAGATGACCTAAAAATTCTAAATGACCCAATATCAATCAATGTAATTGAAAATGTAATTTAAAACTTTCCAACTAAGAAAAGCCCGGGTCCTGATGGCTTCACTGCTGAATCCTATGAGACATTTACAGGTGAACTATTGCCATTACCATTTAAACTCTTCAATTAAATTGAAAGTGAAGCAATAGTCCAGAATTCATTCCTAGAAGGAAGTATCACCTTGATCCCCAAAAAGAGAAAGACCCAATTTAAAAAGAGAACTGTAAGCCATTCTCACTAATGAACATGTAGGCAAAAATCCTTAATAAGACACTGGCAGATAGAATGCAGAAGATCATCAATAACAACATACACCCTGACTGAGTGGGGTTCATCTCAGGGATGCAGGGATGGTTCAACATATGCAAATGAACAAATGTAATGCACTACATTAATAGAGCCAAGGATAAAAATTATGATCATCTCAATAGATGCAGAAAAAACATTTGACAAAATCCAGCACCTATTCATGATATAAAAGAAATTACAGAAAATTCTAATAAATGGTCTGTACCTCAATCTAATAAAAACCATCTATGAAAAAGCAACAGCCAATATCATACTAAATGGTCAAAAACAGAAATCCTTCATGCTAAAATCAGGAACAAAACAAGATGTCCACTATCACCACTCCTGTTGAATATAGTTTTGGAAACATTAGCCACCACAATTACACAAGAGAAAGAAATAAAAGGAAAAAAGGCAGGAAAGTAAAAAGTTAAAATGTCATTATTTGCAAATGACATGATGCTCTATATAGAAGACTGCAAGAACTCCACCAAAAGTCTCACCCCAGAAAAATGGCTGCTATCAAGAAATTAACTAATAACAAATGTTGGCAGAGTTGTGAGGAGAAAGGAACACTTCTCCATTGTTCATGGGAGTGCAGATTGGTGCAACCACTATGGAAATGGAGACACCTCAAAAAACTAGGATTAGAAGTCCCATTTGACCCAGCTTTTCTTCCACTGGGTATTTTCCAAAGGAATTATAAGAATCCTACCACAGTGATATATGTGCACCCATGTCTATAGCAGCATAGTTTATAATACCTAAAACTTGGAAACAGCCCAATTGCCCATTAACTGCAGTCTGCATAAAGAAGATTTGGTTATTTTATAAAATGGAGTATTACTCAGCCATAAAGATTGAGAAACTAGGCCATTGCTTGAGTGCCGGGAAGGTAGCCTGAGCCCTGATCTACTGTGAGGAGAGCCACACCTTCTCCCACCCCCACTGCCATCACTTGAGCATCCTTGAACCACCTAACACCACCCCCCACCCCCCTTACACATCCTGACTGTGCCAGTCTTTGGACCCACTCTGCAGAGGCAAAGGTGGTCATCAATGGTATTTTTCTGAGTTCCCAACTTTGAACATCTTTAAAGAAAGGGCACGGGAAACCTGTAATAGAACGTTGTGAAGTTCAACCATTCAGAAGGTTGGGTAACTCAATCTGGGCTTTGTAGCCGGAGGTCAGTCAGCATCATGGGGTTCAGCCATCAGCTAACTGAGATCAGGGGTCTTGCATCCTTGCTCTGTCTGAGCCATTAAATGGTAAATACACTATATTGAAATTTTGTTCACTGCAGACATGTTCTGGACTGCTTCTTGATTTCAATTTAATTCAAATGGTTTAAGGGTGATAGACTAGTGACTACCACAGGTGGTCAGTTTCCAAGTTGTGCTTGATCTTAATGTGTTGCTGATTGTATCAGTTGGGGTACAGCATTGTGGTTGATTTGATGAGCTGTTCCTCTGATGTTATGAAGATGAGAATGTCTGTGGGTCGTTAGAGACACAGAAGCTAGGGTGCAACTATATCGGGAAGATTTGGGTGATAACCCAGAGATTAAACCAAGAAAACACTTAAGCAAGATACAAGGACAGACTTCCAATTCACCAATGCCAAACAGTAGGGCAAATGAGGATGAAAAGGCCAATAGTGAACCACCAGGACACCCTGAACTCAAGGCACAGGAAGTAACAAAACAGATCAATCAGGCTCTAGAAAAATTCAAAACAGAAATAATTTCCCAGATAACCATAGAGATAGTGAGCAAAATGGAAGTTGTGATTCGAGACTCTAGAGCAGAAACTGACAAAAGAATACATGAGCCCAGGACCACAGTAGAAGCCATGAAGGCCCAGCATAAGAAAGAAATGGAAAAAATAAATGCCCAACATAAGAAAGAAATGGAATCCATAAAACAGATTCAAACAGATATCCAGGAGATTAAACACTCCATAGAAAGTGTACGCAACAGAATAAAAGAATGCAAAGATAGACTCTTAGATATAGAAGATAAGATTGCAGTCAGTGACCATGAAAAGAGAGGTCTCTTAAAAACAGTAAGGAATCATGAGAAATTGATCCAACAGCTCCTAGATGATGCAAAGAAGAACATAAGACTGAGAGCAATCCATGAAGTAGCAGGAGAAAATACAAAGGACTTTAAAAAGCTGTTTGCAGAATTAATGACAGAAAACTTCCCAAACAGAGAGGAAGAATTTGACATTCAGATAACTGAGGCACATAGGACCCCAACTAGCTAAAATCAAAAAAAATCTACACCTAGACATATAATAATCAAGATCCCAGAAACCCAACTGAAGAACAAAATACTACAAGCAGTAAGAGAAAAGAAACAAATCACATACAAAGGAAAGCCCATCAGAATCACAGCAGACTTTTCAACACAAACCCTTGGGGCAAGGAGAGCCTGGAATGAGATACTTCAAGTACTAAAAGAGAACGACCTCCAACCTAGACTGATGTATCCTGCAAAACACTCTTTCAAAATGGATAGGGAAATAAGACACTTCCACGACAAAGAACACCTGAGAAACTACATGAATACCAAACCAGCACTACAAGCAATTCTAAACAAGATCCTAGAAAAAGACAATGAAGGTCACAACACCATGAGGCCCAACAGAGCAAATCAAATAGGCAAGGCAAGAAATTAAAAGGAGAAGGTGAAAAAGTAAAAAGAGTCAACAAAAGGCCAATAACATGTCAATAATAAGTCAGTACATATCAGTTATAACCAGCAATGTCAATGGCCTCAACTCACCAATCAAGAGAAATAGACTGGCAAAATGGAATAAGAAGCAAAATCCAACAATATGTTGTATACAAGAAACACACCTAGTGCAAAAAGAAGCCCATAGACTGAAAGTGAAAAGATAGAAAACAATTCTCCATGTGACAGGAGCCCAGAAAAAAACAGGGGTAGCAATCTTATTTGCAGACAATGTAAATTTCAAACCAAAACTGATTCTAGTATTATTGATGTAGGACAGTACTGTATCATACCTCTATGAATGTAAAATATCTTGTACCTGCTTTATGATACATATTAGGGACCATGCTTTATCAGAGCTATCTCTAATGATATTACTCTAGAATGTTCTCTTTCCAGATGATGATTAAGATGCTAATAAAAAAAATGGTGCCAGGTACCACAACAGCAACAGAATTTTCCTGTTTTCTGGATATTATTCTTTTCTTTGTTTTTTTGTTTTGTTTTGTTTTGGGGTTTTGTTTTGTTTTGTTTTAATGGAATGTGCTAAATATCTATAATTTTGTTCAGATGACTGCAGAACCTGGAAAAGTTGTTGCTGTTATTGATGCATAACATACTGCTATAATTAGTCTTTTTAAAATATATATATACATATACACACATATATATGCTGCCAATTTTGGAAAAAGTCATCCTAATTTACTGTGTTGAGTTGGCTATGTACAGAAATGGACAGCCATATTGGTCTAGAAATGTTAATTTTTTTAATTTTTATTTTTTTTCCATGTGTAGAGGGGTAACACATCATACTAAATATGTAAGATCATATCTACGTGGGTTTGATTACAGAAACTAATATTCTCTAAATAATGAAAAAAAGAATAAGGTAAGACTCTAAGAGCAAGAAGCAATTTAAATATGTTCAGGGACCATTTTCATCTCCAGAATTAAGGATTATTTTAATGTTACATCATTGCCTTTTCTCTTTTACTTTCCTTTTTAGTTTTATTTTAGGATTCCCTATTTTTAATGTTATTACATCATTGTCTTTTCTCTTTTACTTTCCTTTTTAGTTTTATTTTAGGGTTCCCTGTTTTTAATGCTCATATAGAGATCTCTTTAACTGAAATACCAAATAGTTTCTTTGGTGTGAAAAACTATAATAGTACACAGGATCCTAATGAGATAATTAATAATGTGAAATAGGAAGTAAAGAGCTAAAGGTGTAGGGAAAGTGGGAAGGGTGGGGTAAAGGTAATAAGGGAGAGGGAAAAAATATGAGAAACTGAAAAAATGGAAATAAAGTTTGTAAATGGGAAGGGGAGGAGGGGGTAAAGGGAGGGCAGGGACAAGGGAAAAAAAATGAGAATCAAGACCTATTATGTAAAGGTACAGGATCCCAGTAATGAATGTAACTGTATTGTATACCTAGATTGTACCAATAAACTCAATAAAAAGAAAAAAAAAGATTGAGAAACTAGAAACATGTATTACTAAATAGATGTACATTGAGGCCATACCCTTAAGTGAAATAAATAGGACACACATGTAAATACTTAATAGTTTCTCTGATATGAAAAACTGAAAGAGTAAATAATGATCAAAATACATAATTGATAATGTGAAATAGGAAGAAATACACTAAAGGGGTAGGGGAAGCAGGATGGGTAGGGGAAAGGAAAAAAGAGAAAGGAAGAAATATGAGAAAAGGAAAAAATGGAAATAAAGTCTTTGTATATAGAGCAATGTGCAGGGGTTGAAGGGAGGGCAGGGAAATGGGGAAAAAATAAAAACCAAGTTAAGTCATGTAAAGGTACAAGATCCCAGTGATGAATGTAACTGTATTGTATATCTAAAATGCACCAATAAACTTAATGGAAATAAAATTAAATATATCATGACTAATTTGAGCCTAGCTCTCACTGTCAAAGTAAGTACCTCTTCTGAGGGCAACTCCCCCTAATGATCCAAATACCTCCAATGCAGCCTCACTTCTTAAGTTTCAAAGAGGAAAGGGAAGTGTAAAAAACAGAAACAAATCTTTTGTACATAGGTAGGGGTGGAGGGATGAAGAAAAATGATAAAAAATAAGATATACAATATATAATGTACAGGTACAAATTCCTAATGATGAATGTGATTATAATGTTTACCTGAAATGTACCAATAAAGTTAATTTTTTTAAAAAAAGGTCCCATGACTTTCCATATCACCACAGTGGGAACCAAGCCTTCAATACATGAATTCATAACTAAATTAAAGATGGAGATTTTCCCCCAGTGTGAATCCTTTTATAGTCAATTTAATTTAATATCACTCACTGGAATGCTTATCTTTTATAGGAAAACTTGTTTTTATGTTCCTTAATTGAAAATTTCATTTTATTAAATTTTACTTTGTCTTTTCCCTTTCAACTCTTGCTAATTTTATGCATCAGTATGTTGCCTTGTTGCCTTTGCACAAAACTGTCTTCCATACTGCTATTTTTTTTATTTTTTTGTTCCTGGGATCAAACTCGGGTCCTTGTGCTTGCAGCTCAGGTAGTGGAACCACTGAGCTAAATCCCCAGCCCTTATACTGTTACTTTTTTAAACTAAATTTATTGTATAATTTTAATGTTATGCAGCATGTTTTGGAATACTTATGGACAACAAAACCATTAATACAGTATAGTAAATTACTATATCCATTATCTCGTTCTTACTCTTCGTTATTTTATCTTTGTGGCAAAAGCAGTTAATATCTGCTCACTTCTCAGGAATACCAAATCCAATTATTATGGCATGAATCTTTTTTTTTTAACTTTTATTTTTGATTTTTTTTCAGCTTTAATTGAGTTTATTGATACATTTTAGGGATACAGTACAGTTACAATCATTGTTGGGATCTTGTACCTCTACATAAAAAGTCTTGATTCTCATTTTTTCCCCTTACCTCTGCCCTCCCTTCACCCCTTTCTCCCCTCCCCATCTACAAACACTTTATTTTCATCTTTTCATTCATGAATCTTAAATGTCTTGCAAAGGTTTGTGTGCTGAAAACTGCTCCCAGCTTATATCACTGCCGGGAGTCAATGGAACATTTCTGTAGGAGGTAGGGCCTATTTGAAGAAGGTTAGGTCAATGAAAGTGAACCCGTGAATGGGTATATTGTGGTCCCAGCCCCTTCCTCTTTCTCTGTGCTTCCCACAAGGTAAGCAGCTTTGCTCCAAACTGCACTTCACGTGAGGTTCTCCTTCACCAGAGGCCCAAAACAATGGGGTCAGGAACAACGGTTTTAATCTCTAAAACTGAGCCAAAATAAATCTTCACAATTTTTAGCTTTTTTGTCTCAGTTGTTTTTTTTTTTTTTTTTTTTTTTTTTTTCATGGTTATGTAAAACTGACATAGGATAGTACAACTTTATTACTTATGGTCCTCAAGACATAGATTAACTCCGAATTGTTCTTCCTACAAATCTAATACCTTGTATCCTTTGACCAACATCTCTGTTTCTCACTTTGCCACTAATCCACGGTAACATTTTTATTCTCTATCTCTATATATTTGTGTTTTTATGTAAATCCAATCTGTACTATATTTTCTCATTTACTCATCCCTGATAACCATTATTTTTTCTGTCTCTATAAGTTAAATTTTTATACTCCACAAATACATAAGATTCTGCAATGATTTTTCAATTGTCTGACTTACTTATTTTAGCATAGTGTCCTTAAGATTTATTCCTGTTTAAAAAAATGAAAGATCTTCTTTTTAAATCTCAAAAATATTCCATTTTATCTGTATGCCATAATTTCTCTGTAATCTTGTCTGTCAACAGTCACTTAGATTTTTATATATCTTAACAGTTGTGAATGATGATTCAGTGAACAACAGAATACTCCAATCTTGAAAGATAATGATTTATTATCTTTTGAGTATATGGTCAGAATAGAGATTCCTGGGTCATATGATAGTTCTACTTTTCATTGTTTAGATACCCCTATTTTTCATAAGAGCTGCAACAATCAGCATGCCTATTTATAGTATACAAATTATTACTAACAGATGCCTCTTCACTTTTTGATAATGGTCATTGTAAAAAGTATGAAGTGTTATCTCCTAGTAGTGAGTGACCTTGATTTGCAATTTCCTGAAAATTAATGATGTTGAGCACCTCATATACCTCTTGCCCATTTATAAATCTTTCTGGAGAAATGTGTATTCATATATTTTGCATATTTCTATTTTATTTTTCATTAAGTTTATTGTTACATTTTAGGTGTACAATAAACTTACATTAATCATTGGAATCTTGTACCTTTTCATGACTTATGTTAGTTCTTATTTTTCCCCATTCCCTGCCCTCTCTTCACCCCCTCCACCCTTCCCTGTTTGTAAAGACATTATTTCCATATTTTCTCATATTTTTTCCCTTTTCACCTTTCCCCTACTCCTCCCATTTCTCCTAATCTTTTAGACCTTTTCTTCTATTATACAATATCAGTTAGACATTTTGGTCTTATTTACACTTTTAGTTTATTACACTAGAGAACCTATTCATTTTTTACACATGTGTGTTTATTAATTTCACTTAAGAGGAGGAAAATTAGCTCAGTGGTGCCTACCTCACAAGGGCAAGGACCCGAGTTCAATCCTCTGTACCAAAAACATTTTTTTTTTCGCTTAGGAGTGAATGTACATTCACTTAGCTGTAAAGGGCTCTAGTTTCTTGTTCTTTATGGCTGAGTACTACTCCACTTTATAAAAAAAAAATCTTTATCCAGTCTGCAGTTGATGGGCAATTGGTCTGTTTTCAAGTTTTAGCTGTTACAAACTGTGCCACATAAACATGGATGTGCATATATGACTGTGGCATGATTCTTTTAATTCTTTTTGGAAAGATGCTCAGCAGAGGAATAGCTGGGTCAAATGGGAATTCTAATTCTAGTTGTCAGAGGTATCCCCATATTGATTTCCACAGTGACTGCACCAGGCTGCACTCCCACCAACAATGTATAAATGTTCTTTTCTCCCCCACAGCGCTGCCAGCAGTTTTTACTGGTTGATTTCTTGGTTTTGGTTTTAGTTTTTGGTTTTGGTTTTTTGTCTTTTTTTTTTTTTTTTTTTTTTTTTTTTGAGTCAGGGTCTCACTATGTAGTTGACCCTGACCTGGAACTCACTGTGTAGTCCAGGTTGGTCTCAAACTCACAGCAATCAACCTGCCTCAGCCTCCCAAGTGCTGGGATTACAGGTGTGGGCCACCTTTCCCAGCTATGGTTGATTTCTTGATAGCAGCCATTGTTTCTTGGGTGAAGTGGAGTCTCAGTGTTGTTTTCATCTGCATCTCTCGAATGACCAGTGGTGTTGAACATTTTTCATATATTTATTTGCTGCTTTTACATCTTTGTCTGAAAAATGTTTTTTCATTTCAGATGCCCATTTTTTAATTGGGTGTTTGTATTTGGGGGGTCTGATTTTTTTTTCAGTTCTTTATATAGTCTAGATAGTAGTCCTTTGTCTGAGGAATACCTAGTAAAAAATTTTTCCCACATTGTACGTTGCTTCTTAGCTCTTTTGGTGGTTTCTCTTCCAGTGCAGAAGCTTTTTAAAAAGATGAGATTAGGGGTGGGGATTTAGCTCAGTGGTTCCAGCGCCTAAATTGTAAATGCAAGGACCTGAGTTCAATCCCCGGTACAAAAAAAAAGCTTTAAAAAGATGAGATCCCAGTTGTTGATTCTTTGTGCTAGATGTTTTGTTTATAAAGCATTTTCCTATGCCAATGTCTTCAAGAGTTCTACCTAACTTTCTTCCAGCAATTTTAGTGTTTCTGTTTCAATATTTAGATCTTTAATCCACTTGGATTTTAGCTTAGTGCATGGTGAAAGATAGGGGTCTAGTTTTAATCATTGGCAAGTTGAAATCCAGTTTTTCCAAAACCATTATTAAAGAGGATATCTTTCCTCCACTGAGGATGGTTGGCTCCTTTGTCAGCTGTGATGAGGTAGCTGAGTATATCTGGAGTTGTTTCTGCATCTTCTATTCTGTTCCACTGATCCTCAGGTCTGTCTTTTTTTCCCAGTACCATGCCATTTTTATTACAGTGGCTTTGTAGTATAGTTACAAGTTTGGGATTGTGATACCCCCTGCCATGTCTCTGTTGCCTAGAAAGGCTTTTGCTATTCTAGGCCTCTTCTGATTCCAAATGAATTTTTGGATTGTTTTCTTTAGTTAATTGAAATATACTGTTCGGATTTCAATTGGGATTGCATTGAATCTGCACAGAAGTTTTGGAAGTATAGCCATTTTCACTATGTTGTTTCTTCCTACCCAGGAACAAGGCATGTATTTCCATTCTCTGATATCCTCTTTGATCTCTTTTTTCAGAGCGCTGTAGTTCTCGATGTAGAGGTCTTTTGCTTCCTTTGTTAGATTGAATCCTAGACATTTCTTTTTTCCTTCCCCCCCCCTTTTGGACGCTTTTGTGAAAGGGATTATTTCCCTAATTTCAGTGAGTCTGTTAATTGTATATATGAAGGCTGTTGATTTTTGAGTGTTGACCTTGTATGCAGCTACTCTATTGAATCTGTCAGTTATGTCTAGAAGTCTTTTGGCAGTGTTTTTTGGGTTTCTATGTAGAATATTATATCATCAGCAAATGACAATTTAATTTCTTCCTTGCCTATCTTTATTTCTTTTATTTCTTTCTCTTTTCTAATTCCTGTGGCTGTTTCCAGAACTATCTCACTTATTTTTACTCCTGTAAACTGATATTTTGCTGTAATAATTTAAAAAATGTAAAGCCAATATGCACATCTTTTCTCATTTTTTTTTTAGGAGTGGTATAATTTTTAGTTTTTCATTTGTATCTTCTATGTGTTTTGCCAAACTGTTAATTTTGGTATGCAGCAACTACTCAGTCAAAATTTCAATTTTTCCTCTATTTTCATCAATTTTAAATTTTAATTTAATTATATTGTGGTATGTGTGTCTATTTTGCTAATTGAAATGAAACTTTGAGGTCAAAAACTGTGCTTCACTTATCATAGTGTCCCCAACAGTGCCTATTATTCTGCAGTCTATGTAGCCATTTGTAAAAATCCATGAGTTAGTGAAGTGGAGAAGAACTGTCTCAAGTTTCTTATAATAGTCTGGGAATGCCTTTATTGACCATCTGTACCCACTGGGGTGGAAATGTTAGCTTCATATAGGGTTAATGTGTACAATTTTCGAGCTTTTGATTTGTCCATCTATTGTTTCATTCATTCTATAAGCCTACTTGTGCACCACATTTTCCAAAAGTATTTTTTTCTTTTTTTCTTTTTTTTTCTTTTTTTTTTTTTTTTTTTTTTTTTTTATCAGTTTGTTTTGTTTTGTTTTGAGTCAGGGTCTCACTCTGTAGTTCAGGCTGGCCTTGAACTTATGATATAGCCTAGACTGGCCTTGAACTTGTGGCGATCCATCTGCCTCAGCCTTCTGAATGCTAGGATTACAGGAGTACACCACCACACCAGGCCAAGAATATATTTTAATGTATTTTCAACTAATAGATTATGAATTTCATAGTTCAACATTGCTATGCAGGCCCTCTGGATACTGATTATATCCTTGGTGCACAAAAGGACAGAGTTTAAAATACTGTGCAGACAATTGACATGAGATGAAATGGGAAATTTTAAACCAGCACAGTAAGGAATTATAACTTCTATTTTCTGTCTGTGGGATTTTTAAAAGATTTATTCTAACTTTTTAATTGTATTTTGATTAAATTTATTCTGTAGCTTTGCAGCCAATTATTTCATTAATTGTCTAAATATAATTCTATCCCATGTGTATGGATGGTGTGATGTGAGGAAAAAATGGATTTGGTGGTATATTTTAGTTATAGAGCACTTATATAGTTATATCATGCACTAGGCTCTGAGTTCAATCTACAGCATTGCCAAAAACAAAACAAAATAAGGCACAAAAACAAAAAATAGTGAACTGTGAAGCCCCTGTATTTTTCACCTTGTGCATCCACATGTGCCCAGAAGCTCGTAAGTGGCTTAGACTTAACATCTGGCCACAGCTTGCTAAAATAGAACCTGCCTTGTTTCATGATTTCTGAGTTTCCCCCTTGCTTACTAATCATCAGGATTCATTTGTTTATTCTCATGAATGATAGATTTTCCTGAACATTTGCAAAGTGCTGGGGATACAAAAATGTGCAAAATGGACAAAAGCCCCTGTGTTCAAGAAGCTCATATTACATTGAGGAAGGTAGTAAACACAAATCCAAGAAACACAGCATGATGACATGAAGAACAAGCCAGTAGGAGGATAGAGATGATGGGTGTGATCTTTTATACAAGGTTTAAAAAAAAAAAACCTACCTGAAAAGATGAAACCTCAAATGAGGTGTAGACTAAATAAGAGAATAGGGCCTCAGGAACAAGCACAGCAATGCAAGACACAGAAGTGAGGGCTAGTTTGTATTTAGAAAAAGCACAGTATTGCTGAAACAGAGTGAATTATAGGGGTGTGGTGGACAATGAAACTGGAAAGTGCCCAGGCCAGGTAATCATTGGTCTAGGTGGATGTTCTTTTAATGTGCCATGGGAAGGTATAAGTATGAGACAGTTTTGAGGAGGTCAATTGCATTATCTGGCTTACTTTCATGGGAAGATACACAAAAGGCCACATTACTACGCCATTTCAGATAAATTAATATGCTGCTTCTCCAAAGTTCCATCATTAGCCACTGTTAGCTCTCTCCTTGTGGACTAAAGAGTTTCCTGAAGTGTGAACAAAAATGATGGTTGTCATCTTCATTCACATGTATCTTTAAATACACTGACAAGTCCTAAAAACATTTAAGTTGCTTAATTCAACCTCTGAGGGCTTTGACAGGAAAGATACAATTCTCTTGTATTTGAAAGTAATGATAGTGACTTTGTCCTTGACTAAACACTGAGGCTCCTGTTCAGCATTACCTATCTAAAGATCAGCTCATCTACCCACTAGAGGATCCAGAGGGCCTTGACAGCCATGCTGAACTATGAAGTTAGTAATTCTAACACTTTACTTTTCCAGGATGCTATTCTCATATTTAATATGCTTCTGCATTAATTTAAAATGTGTCAAATGTTTCTTTGATAAATAAAATAGGTTTTCTGTCATAGGAGGAAGTAGTAACTAGTAATGTAATTTTTTTTAATACCTATCTAGATCAGCTCATCTACCCACTAGAGGATCCAGAGGGCCTTGACAGCCATGCTGAACTATGAAGTTAGTAATTCTAACACTTTACTTTTCCAGGATGCTATTCTCATATTTAATATGCTTCTGCATTAATTTTTAAA
>NW_022900936.1:44979941-44997915 GCF_012274545.1 Fukomys damarensis | reverse complement strand
AGGCCAGGAGCTCGCGCGCACGCCGCCGGTGATCGCAGGCAGGCAGGCAGGCAGGCAGCTGAAAAAAAAACCCCCCGTAATTTTGTTTTTTGCTCTTAGAGATTAATATATGTGTATGATGGTGTTTTGCCTAAAATTGGCAGAATTAATTCAAGTTTTAAGATTCTAGTTATTTGGATCACACCATGTGAGTAAATACAGTAAGCCACTATAAACTAGGCAACTATTGGCTTTGGAGAATGCAAAGATGATTAAGATTTGGTTCTGTCTGCTAAGAGTTCATAGTCTGTATAAAGACAGACCTTTAAGGAAATGGTATTAGATGATAAAATGTATATGAACTATACTGTAGCACAGGAAAGAAGGAACATGCAAAACCATTTTTATTTGGAGATGATAACATTAAAAAAAGAAGGAAGAAGAAAGGCAGAAAGAAGGAAGAAAGTGGAGAGGACAGGAAGATACATTTAGGTATAATAAACCTTGCTTAAAATGTAACAATACCATGGGCTGGGGATTTAGCTCAGTGGTTTGACCACCTGCCTTGCAAGTGCAAGGGCCCACATTCAATCCCTGGTACCAAAAAAGAAAAAAAAAAGTAACTATATAAACTGGGCTAGGTGGCGCACACCTGTAATCCCAGCACTTGGGAGGCTGAGGCAGGAGGATCACTGTGAGTTTGAGACCAGCCTGGGCTGCATAGTGAGTTCCAGGTCAGTCTCAACTACATAGTGAGACCCCGTCTCAAAAAACAAAACAAAACAAAATAAAAGTAAGTACATTAGACAAGTTAACCCAAAACAAAACCTTGGATTAATTAAATTTCAATACATTTTACAATTAAGGGCTGGGGATTTAGCTCAGTGGTTCGGTGGCTTGCCTTGCAAGCGCAAGGACCCGAGTTCAATCCCTGCTACCAAATAAATAAATAAATAAATAAAAATAGCTACAAGTGTAATTCAATGCTTTCTGGGATCAGTCCCCAGTACAATAACACACACACACACACACACACACAATCATATATATATATATGTGTGTGTGTGTGTGTGTGTGTGTGTGTGTGTGTGTATATGGCTAGACACACTTTGTAAAAGATGAAAATAATTTAATATTTCATTTACCCAAAGTTATATATTTATACATCATCTGTATATATTATATATTTATATACATGTGTATATGGCTAGACACACTTTTAAAAGATGAAAATAATTCTAATAACATATTTCATTTACCCAAATTTATCTGAAATAAATATCATTGTTTCTTTTATCATTATATCTTTGGACATAGACTAGGAATGAGTACAGGAAGTATTTATGAGAAAGGAGGAACTAGGTAAATCCAAGTGATCTTTAGAGGCAAAATAGACAGAATGATTAATTGGATTCAGAATGAGAGGAGTACAAATGGTTTCAAACTCAAACAAGTGCTTCTTTGGGCAATGGATATCTGATGTTTCCCACCCACCAAGACAAAGGACACAATATGGGGATAAATGGACAAGGACAATACTTCACCCTTAAGACAGAGCAAGGAATAATAGCTCACCTTTAATATAGGCCAAGGAATAATATTTCACCCTTAAAAATGGCGTGGAACTTGCAACTATACTACAAAACCACTGTGTTTAAAAACAGCATGGTACTGCCAAAGAAACAGACTGGAGGATCAGTGGAATAGATTAGATGATGCGGAAACTACTCCAGATGTACTCAGCTACCTCATCTTTAAAAAGGAGCCAACCATCCTCACTGGTGGAAAGATAGCCTCTTTAATATATGGTGTTGGAAAAACTGGATTTCAACTTGCCAAAGATTAAAACTAGACCCCTATCTTTCAACACGCACTAATCTAAAATCCAAGTAGATTAAAGATGTAAATATTTAAAAAGAAACACTAAAATTGTTGGAAAATAAGTTAGGTAGAACTCTTGAAGACATTGGCATAGGAAAATACTTTATGAACAAAACCTCAGTAACACAGGAACTAGCACAAAGAATCAACAAGTGGGATCTCATCTTTTTAAAAAGCTTCTGCACTGCAAGAGTAACCACCAACAGAGCTAAGAGACAACCTACAATGTGGGAAAATTTTTTTACTAGGTATTCCTCAGACAAAGGTCTACTATCTAGAATGTATAAAAAACTCAAAAAAATGAGGCCCTCCAAAATAAAGATCCAATTCAAAAATGGGCATCTGATATGAACAGACATTTCTCAGACAAAGAAATAAAAGCAGCAGATAAATATATGAAAAAATGTTCAACCTTCCTTTCTCTTTTACCTAATCCAATCCACAAGCTTATTTGACAGTGTGACCCATACTGAGTCGACCTTCCCATTATCAACACTCAGAACGGTGCTAAACCATTCGGTGGGCTATTTAGTTATCACATCCTTAATACATATTCACACACCTTTAATCCACATGCACACACCCTAGATCCAGCCATTTCCAAAAGACCTTACCTACAAGTTCATGAGGCTTTAGGCAGACATCCAGATACAAGCCATAACACCAAAAAACAGGTTAAAAAAATACTTTTCAGTGTACTTATGTGGGTGTTTCTGGAAGAGGTTGGTATTTGAGTCTCTGGGCTAAGTAGGGAGGATCTGCTCCCATCCATTGTGAGTGGGCACCATCCAATTGGTTGAAGGCCCAGATAGAACAAAAAACAGAGGAAAAGTGAATTCCTTCTCTCCTCTCCCTTCTCTCCTCTCCTCTTCTCTTCTTTTTCTTTTCTCTTCTCTCCTCCTCCTTCCCTTCTGCACTCTCTCTCCCTCACCCTCTCTCCCTTCCTCTCCCTCTCCCTGTCTTTCTCACTTTTTTCCTTCTGTCTCTTTTGCTTATATCTCTCTGGATAACCATGATTAACAACAGAGTCCTCTTTCAGAATGATAAGGATTATCTTAAGCAATGTTTGAAATAATCAGACTATTATTTGGCATATTAATTACCAGTTCTCTTCAAAAGATGCCCATTAGGCATACTTATATAATTACATCTAATAAGGAGGAGAAAAGAATCACGCCAAAGACTTTTACTTAAGATGTGTAAGGTTCACAGGGAAAAAGAGATACTAAAATTATGTGGGTGGCTCTTTAAAAAGAATCTTTATACATTTTCAGAAATTATGCTATTTTATTAAAGTGCCTTTTATTCTTTTTATCCCCATAAAAAGGCAAGAAAGCAGATAACACTTTCAAGTAAAATTCCAGAAGTAGCTGGAATAGTCGTCTTGAGAAGCAGTCATTCCAACCTCCCACTTGAGTCAGTCAGCATCTGTGGACGCCCTTATGCAGTTATCATCCTGACATCCTGAAATGGTGAACTAGGGCACAAATTGATAAGTTGTTTTTGTCATCATTATGTAGAAACAAAATACTATTCAGGCCCCTTTTCAGCCACAGGAACCACATATGTTTCTCGGTATTCTTCCTTTGTAGAGCTCCTTCCTTCCCCCATTTTCTTGTACGTTCTTATCTCCATCCTCAGGCCTTCTCTGTCATGTTTGTCCCGTCTTCATTCAGGTCCCTGAAAGAGACAGGTCACAAAGAGAGCAGAAATGAACCAGCTCCAAGTTTCTCTGAACAGTGCTACACAAGGAAAGTCCTGATCATATAGAAGACTTCCACATCTTAGTTTTCTATGGAGAGCCTCATGAGATCAGTCCTTGACATAAGCACAGACATGATTGAACTTTGAGTCACCTCGCTGGCACAGACGTGCCATAACCCATAGCAACGGGCTAGTTCAACTAGTGGCCTGACCTGTTGCCTAGCTAATGTAATCCATAATAGTTGTTTTGTAGAGCATTGTGACCTTTGCAGTCAGCTACACCCTATTCGCACTTTTGGTTTCGGTTTTAGCCTATATATACTCCACCCTGAAAAATAAACGGGGCCTTGCTACGAAGAGAGCATGAGCCTGGAACCAAGTCTGTGAGACTGTTTTCTCTCCTGTTGTCCTTCCCTCGGGTTTTGGGACCTGCTGGCAGGATCCTGACGTGGCTCGTGACAGTTTCCAGCAATAATTAGATTCCCGGGTTTTGGGACCTGCTGGCAGGATCCTGACGTGGCTCGTGACAGTTTCCAGCAATAATTAGCATAAATTCAGCATCTTAGTTTTCCAATTGCTAAGACAAAATACCCAACACCTAAAGTTAGAGGAGAGGTTTATTTTGGCTCATAGTTTGTAAAGGTTTCAGTCCATAATCAGCTGACTGCAAGGCAGTGTGGCATAGCAGAGGGGCATCTCAGAGGAGAAAAAATAGTTCATGGCATGAAATGTAGAAGGCAGGACAGCAAGCAGTAATTCATGGCAGCAGCCCTCTTTCTGTCTCTTGTAGTCTATCTAGGCTGTACACCCTTTTGGCAGATAGCACTCACAACCACAGTAGACTTCCCATTATCTACACCTAGCACTATGCTAAACTACTCAGTGGAATAACTTAGTAAGCACACGCCCTTAATCCCACCATCATACACTCTAGATCTAGCCACCTCTGAAAAGCCCTACCTGTGACTTCATGAAGCTTTGTGGGACATCTAGACACAAGCCATAACACCCATTTATTATGTTGCTAAATGTTTTACTCATAAAGAGAAGGAACAAATGGCCTTAATATCACAATGGGTCTGAGAGGGAGTTTAACAACTGAGATTGCTGGCCTCTGGTGTACAATGAAGGTAATAGACTCCTGGGGCTTTTTGAAAAGGAAAATGGAATCACAAGTGGAATGAATGCAGCCATATTTATTCCCTTAAATTATATCAATATTAGGGTTTGCACTAAGGTTTGATGTAAAGACCATAAAAAATTAAGTCTTAAGGAATGGCATCAAACCGAATTTGCATTCCACAAGTTTTCCCAGGTTATTGAGAGAAGACTTGACATTTATTCACTGACTCACTGAACATACAGTGTTATTCTAGGATCGAGAGATACTGCACCAAATACAGAGACTCTACTTTCTAGATATCCTTCTAGGTGGAGGAAGACAAATCATCAGTAAGTACAGGGCCAATTAAAATGTATGGTGAATGTTCAAATTTTTAAAAATATATTACAGTAAAAGCGCTAATAATGCCCCCTCAAAAAATATTTCCCCTCACTTAGAATACACTCATCCTATTGCACTTTCTGAAACATTTCTGGAAGTCATCGTCCATATCTCTTCAGTGAATTATCAAAAATATGTTAAATGCTATTGTCAAGTGCCCAACAAAAAAGTAAGATTGTAAAAACATTACAGTGTTTTCTCAACTATCATACACAACAGATATGGCAGTGAGATTTCTGATTCTTCCCCAAAGTCTAAATGACTATGAAAGTTAAATGTATTTAATTGATTCAGGACATTGAGGAAGCCACAACAGTATAACTAAAGACACAAAAAAGGACTTCCAGAACGCCTTCAGAAAAGAAAAATGGGGGGCTGGGGATTTAGCTCAGCATTTTTGCCACCTGCTTTACAAGTACAAGGGCCCAAGTTCAATTCCTGGTACAAAAAGAAAAGAAAGATGGGATTCACCTTGTAATTTTCCATTGGGTCTTATGACTTTGTCCCACTTTTGTACCTGCCTCATCACATGGCTTTGCTGTATAAAACACCTTTGAGAAGTGGGGTAGGTGGGCAGCCCACTTTCAGGCCCCCTTCTGTCTCTCTTAGACAGAAGCTTTCTTTCCCTCAATAAATTTTTCCTACTCTTAAAAAAAAAAAGAATGATGGTATGTGTGCTCAAAGTGAGGAGGAATATTACAAGATGGATTACTAGTAGTGTGCCTTTCACTGTAATAATGTATTTAATTTGAACATTCACTAAAGTTTTCAATCATACCTCATAAGTCTTAAAGGAAATAAGAAGATAATTGATGGTGGTAAATGCAATGGTGACTACAACAGGGTAATGTGATAGGAAACAACTAAAAGAAAGGAGCCTTCTTAAATTTGATGATCAGAGACTGCCTTACAAGGAGTCACTGAGCAAAAAATGGCATTGATAATGGAGATAATATCTATATACACTTCCATGTTTTAAAGATAAATATGAAAAATTCTTACTGCTCCCTTCATTTGAACTGGAAATGTTGAAGAGCCTATATAAACATGTGCATACTGAGTAGATATCATAGCATTTGATTCAGCCCTGGTAGTTGAGAATTGTAGATGTGTCTGGTTACTGCAGTGATGTCACTACAGTGTAAAAATATACCGATCTTTATACCCAGACTATTTCTATACAAAATGGTTCACTGACTACAATCAGAAAGCCAAACAAACAATGAAGTTCAGATACAAGTTAAGAGAAACAAAAATTGTGTCAGGTGTGGTAGCATAGATTGGCAGTCCTAGCACTCTGAGAGGCTGAAGCAGGAGGATCTAGAATTTGAGCCCAACTTAAGTAACCTAGCAATTTATAAAATTATCAAAATAAAAGCTAACAAAAGTCAAGGCTAGAGATATGAATCCCCAGTACCACCAAAAAAAAATTAATTAAAAATTTTACTAGCTCTGTAAATATGCTTTAAGATGATTTTTGTTAGATACATCACTGTATTCATCTGATCAAAAATTATACTTAGCAGCGCCAGAGATTTATCTCAGTGACACCACTCCAACCTCACAAGCACAAGGTCCTGAGTTTGATTCCCCAGTACCAAAAGAAAAAAGAAAAAAAATCATACTTAGCAATCATAACCAACACTTATTAAACTCTGTATAAAAAATACAGTGTTTTTATTTCCAATTTAGGTTTTCTGTTATTGAAGAAATATTCATACATAATGATCTCAAATATGTTTTCTTATCAGTTGGAAACAAAATATGAAAATTTTCAACACAAACCAGTTCAGTTTTTAATCATCAAAATGAAAAATTGTACGAGATGTAATATTGATAATGCCCAAAGCAGGCTGTCAGCAGTGTAGGCTGTGAAGAGTTAACCCCACAACTGGCTTGTTTTGAGAAGCGAGTCTGGCTGAAGCCTATGTGCCAAGGTCAGAGTGACTTGCACCCAAATTCCAACTGCACAACTAAAACCTTCTTAACTAGAAGCACAATGTTCTAATTACAACCATATGTTTTGTCTATTCTGTTCCTAATTCAAGAATGCTTTATCTTGCCCTTCAGGAGCCTTGTTTACAGTAATTTCTACAGAAACCACAAAACTGCACATCCTCACACATAGTTCCATCCCACATAGCTTGCCTTTGCCCCAATTGATTACTAATAAAAATCAGTGGCTTGGACTAGCCAGCAACTTTTTCAGTTGTATTGGCATTGGCCATCCTGGTGACCAACTTTCTGTCTCTCTTAGTTCTTTTGGTCTTTTTGTTTGTTTGTTTTTGTTTTTTTCCTCTCAGACTTGCATTGTATACTGAGCAGGAGACTGAAGCCTACTACCAAGGTTTCTGGTAATATTTCAGGGGTTTCTAGTAAAAAATTGAACATTATTGGTCATGATCAGTCCACAAAAGGAGTTTCTTGCTCCTTTTTATGCTCAGAAAAGTGAAACAAATCTACATGTTAGTGTACATATGGTTCCCAAGCAAAGATAATACAGTCAACATTTCCTCCATGGGTTTGCATCTGTGAATTCAACAACCAGCAGAAGATAAAAAAAAATTCAGAAAAAAATTAAAGAATTTTTAAATTTTGTGTTGAAAGCTGTACTGAAAATTCATGGACTTCTTATCATTAATCTCTAAGTATAGTGTATAGCAATTATTTACATTGTATTTATGTTGCATTAAATATTAACACTATCCCACAGATGACAAAGCATGTAGAAGAATGTTATATGAAAATCTAATGTCATTTTATATAAGGGATTGGAGCATCCAGGGATTTGGGTGTTCTAGGATGGCGGTATTAGAACTGATATCTCAGGAATACCATATATCCTTTTTTTTTTTAATATACCAGGGATTGAACTTGGGTCCTTGCACTTGCAAGGCAGGCCGTGGAACCACTGAGCTAAATCCCCAGGCATATATACATTTTTAACTTTCCTGTCAAATTACAATCTTCTCTATAATTATCTTTATTGTACATTTATTTACATGTGTATAGATTATTAGGTAGGAAAAGGCATAAAAGTATCTGTATATGTTCTAAATTTTTAATTTTAGAACAAGATAAATTTTATAGTATGCACTTCAAGGCTGATTTAAAATATATAATTTTAAATTGCTATCATAATAAACTGAGTGTCATTTTCAAAGATCTCATCACTCAGCAATAAATAGAGAAGTTAGATTTGTGCTTATCAAGCTTGAGGAAGAAAAAAACTTTAATTTCCCTCTGAAAGTGCATTAAATATTTAACAGCTCTGTTACATACCAAAGAGACAGAGCATTTAGTTTTAATGCACAGTTGTTGCTCAAAAGACTCTGAAAATACCTGAATTTTAGGATGAGATCTTCCTTCTGGTTCCAGTGACTCCTTGAATGACCCATTCACTGAGCATCCTCTGTAGTATGACAGGTGAGTTTGGCTTTGGAACTCTTGGTCCAGAGAATGCCTTCTGGGGTTATGGTCAGATGGTGTAGTTCTGGGGTGCACAGGAAACTGAAATATAAAATAAAAAATTTTAACACTAAACAGAGGCTATACAATCTTAGCACAGAGACAGGATGTTTACAAACTATTAACTAAACAAATCTCATGTTGAACAAATTTTATCTTCTTAATCAGTAAGAACTTTCTCCTACAATTAGGAAGCATAATTGGCTAAAATATTAAGTAGATCATCCCAAGCCTAGTCTTATTGCTTGATATTTCACCAGTAGCAGGGTAAATTCCAAACTGATTTTTAAAATTTTAATGAAACCACAGTTTTTAAAGAAATAATATAAAATTTAAATATCATTTTAATATGTTATTTCCTTGGAAAAGGGCAATGGAAGCAGTTATAAGGAAAAGTTAATTTAACTATATATAAATAAAAGTAATATATACCAAAAGCAACATAAATTTAAATATTAGACAAAAGCTTTACAAAAATGTGCTACATATTATAATACCTTTAAGATACAAAAAGTATATCTTACACACATACAGACACAAAGATCAAATAATCTAATGATGTGCTCACTTCAACAGCACACATAACAAAATTGGAATGAAATAATCCAGGACCAGGGATTTAGCTCAGGGACACCATGCCTGCCTCATAAGTGCAAGGTCCTGAGTCAATCCCAGGTACCAAAAACTAATAATAATATTCCAATGATATCAGTGTCAAAGTAACAACCGGAAAATGTGCACCACACAAGTAGTTCAAAGAAGCCAAACTTCTTGAAGTAACTGTGACATTCTCTCAATTTTTCTCACTTTGAACCCACTCCAACACACCTTTTACACCAGGATATTGGTGTTTGTCTTGCCAAATTCTGTATACTCTGAGACTTGCCATTAGGGTCCTTCTGGAAACAATATTTTTGTTGCCCTCTACCACTGCATTCTCTTGCTTTCCCTTGATCTTCTTCCCACTGTGATTTAGATGGCTTTTTACTTCTCCCTTCTATGAGCTCAAAATTGTTGGAGTTTCCCCTAAGAAGGCTTCAGATTTGCCTTCCTTCTCTTCCTTTCATTGTTCACTTTACATGGTATCCCTAAATATCTTGCCCCTTGTCCAAACCTGCATTATTACATAAAAATTAGAGGAGGCCTTGTTTTGGGCTAGGCTTCTATACTGGGACCAAACAAATCAGACCAACCATCAAAATAATCATCTGTTTTAAAGTTCCAAGTTAGTAAACCAAAACTAAGCTATTTATCCAACCTCCTATGATGTGAGAAGAAACAAAAGATTGTCAAATTTCTGAAATAACGCGTTTCAATTGGCATGATAATAGAGCTCCCTCTGCTTTAATCCTTAAACAAAAGAACTGATCTAAATTAATTTAATGTTAAGCAATCAGTTATTTTTCTATTATTCTGTCTCCTTTTCCTTGCCTTATAAGGAAAGTAATTCAAAATGACCATTACATTTTTTTCAGCTTCTTGCTGATTTTAAAACCCAAATGCCTGTAATCCTAGCACTCCAGAAGATGAGGCAGGAGGACTGACAAGTTTGAAGCCAGCCTGGACTACACAGTAAGTTCAAACCCAGTTAAAACTACATAGCAAGACATTGTCTCAAAAAATAAATTAAAAATATAAATAAATAAGTGATAACATTCTCTTCTGCTCAGCCTTAGTCCATCTGAATACTTATTCTATTTTAACAATAGAGAGGTGGGGGCTGGGGATTTAGCTCAGTGGTACAGCACCTGCCTTGCAAGCACAAGGTCCTGAGTTTGATCCCTGCTACCACAAAAAAAAAAAAAAAAAATTGAGAGGTGGGTTATATGCTGGCTAAAATTTTCCAGTGATCTTCTTCCCACAGTCACACCAATTTGAATAACTTTTCATTCACTAAACTAACTTCACAAGAGCTATGGAAGCCAGGTGAGAGATCCTGGTTTTAATACAACATGAAAAGATATACTGAAGACAACAGAAAGAAAAATGTGTCTTCCATCACTTCTCCCCCAATTCCAAACAACTTACAGCCTAGAGTGAGACATACCTCATGTAATTGGAAGAGGAAAAAGAAATTAAGTCCAAATCCTAACCTTGAAAATTAATGTCAGGCCCACTACCATAAAACCCAGTTCCAGGCAAAACCACAGCCCCTTACAACCTCTGGAATCGTGTCAGCTAGGCAGCCAAGGGACTGCCTCCAACACTCCTCTTCCAACCTTGGGCAACAGAGGGAAGAGTAAAACTCTGCCCACTAGGGAGTAAGGCATTTACCTCAATGTCAGAACCAGGCCCTGCAACAGTAAGACTCAGCTCCAGGCAGAAGCCAAGAGTCCCTGTATCCAGAAATATATAGACTGAGCCTTTTCACCCATCCCCCAGCATCATATAGAGACCTGTACCCAGACAGAACAATTGTATGCATCATTTCCAACTGCAGTGTAGGTTTGGGTATATGCCTGAATTGTGCAGATCCTTGAACCTTTGAAATTCAGGAGGAACTTAAGGCTCAGCCTTGGAAGACAAGGGATTGCCTTTACCAACAATTCTATCCTCAGACAGCACAGCATAGAACAAGAGCCTAATCACCAGAGGTTAAGGGGGGGGGTAGTCAGCATAGTACTTTGCTTTAGAACTCTGTGGGAGGAGTTCACAATGGCATTCTCACCTAGCCCAGTGCTCACAGATGAACCTTCCAGAACAACCCCAGTGCAAGAAAAGACACACAGTCCAAATCTATCAGACTTACATTTCAGCTATTCTTGGGCTATGAGTCCACCTTAGAGCAATAGGCATCCCAGGGCAGTGTGGGCCTTGGCCCTGCCCCACTACTGCATTGGTTTCAATGGTCCATGGGCTCAGGGTGTGACCCAGGATTATATCACTAGTGGTCACAGGACTGCCTACCTCATTTCTCCTTCAACTTGTTGCAGCACAAATGGAGAGAAAATTTTTCTACTTTTGGGGGGAAAAAAAAGTAAGCACCAAGTTGTGCCATAAGAGCCTGGGACTGGTTTATCCATAGTGATTCAGCTAAGTCTCAGTATCTGATCACAGGCTAGTGACCATGGATTGAAATGATGAACTATCCTTCTAAGGTATTTCTCTGATTAATGCTGTAAACCATATTACCTGCAGATTTGGGACAAAGCTGAGCTTTGATTGCCTGCTAGTGATGAAACAGTGACAACACACCAATCTGGGGCTTCTGTCAAACCTGGATAAACCATTGCTCAAATACTGAAAGTTACTAAAGGCTCAGAGAATACAACTAGCCTGCTTCAAACTTCAGGAAAGACAGGCACAAGCAAAACCAAAGTATAAAAACTGAAATAAATACCTAGTCCTTCTGTTATGGTTTAGATCCAGATGTCCCCCCCAAATCCTCATGCATTCATAGGCAGGGCTTTGAGGGTGATTAGATTACACCTAACTTGCTTTTAAATGGTTGGGTCAGATCTAGAGATGGACTCCTCCTGACGTGACCTGGTAAGGTGTGTCTCCCTTTCCAGCTCTTTCCTTCCTCTCTGCCACCAAGATGTGTGAGCAGTTTTTTCTCCACTATGCCCCTCTACCATGCTGTCCTGCCTTACAGCCAGCTGAACATGGACTGAAACATGAACCAAATAAATCTGTTTTCCTTTAAATTGTGGGTGATGAGTATTGTGTCTCAATAACAAGGAAGCCACTAAGATAGATTTTATTACAGGAGAAGTGCGATTGTTGTTGTGACTGTACCTGACCATGTGTTTAATACTCCTTTGGAACTGAAAAGGTTTGGAGATACTTGATGGAGAAGCAGCTTTAGAATGCTGTAAACCATGCTTCATGGGAGATTATAGTCATCTCTCAGAAGCACAAAATGCTGACGAAAAGGCAAACAATAAAGACTAGGGTAGGGAACAAGGACTCCATTGACCTTGTGGTAGAGACCATGTGTGTTCTGCTCTGGCAGGAAATTTGTCTATACTTTGCTCATGTCCTGAGACTTTGTGGGAGAGTGAGACTGGGAGTAAGAGACTAATTAATCTGGTGGAGGAATTTCAGTGTAGCCTAATATTCAGCATGGAGTATGGATACTGCTTTCAGCTTTTAGCCATATTTATACTGAAAAAAATCAGAAGCATAAAGTCCACTTGAAAAGTTTTTAATTTCCCCAGAAAGGAAGTATCTGTAAAGTTAGAAAAGAGGAAAGCTTGGCTGCTAAAAAGATTAGCATTAAAATCAAGGCAAGTAATTTACAAGAGGACAATACAAAAACTGCCTCAGGGAAACAGCAAAGCCCCATCCTTTGTTTTTTATCTTTATTAAATTTATTGGTATGTATTAGGTATACAATACAGTTACATTCATCATTGGGATCTTGTACCTATACATGACTTATTAGGTTCATATTTTTCATCATTCCCCAGCCCTCCCCCAGCCTCTCCACCCTTACCTATTTACAAAGACATTGTTTCCATGTTTTGCCTTTACACATATTTTTCTATTCCCTTTTTACCTTTCCCCTACCCCTCCCACTTCCTCTACTCTTTTAGACTTTCTTCCTATGACACAGTACCAATTTTACATTTTTTATTGAATTTATTGGCATAGTCTAGATAGACAGTACAGTTACATTCATTACTGGGATCTTGTACCTTTACATGACAGGTCCTGGCTCTCATTTTTCCCCTTGTCACAACCCTCCCTTCACCCCCTCTTCCCCTCCCCATCTACAAAGACTTTAATTCTATTTTTACATTTTCTCATATTTTTCCCCTTTCCCTTATTCTCCTTCACCTACCCTTCTCACTGTCCCTACATCTTTAGTCCTTTTCTTCCTATTTCACATTACTAATTAACCCATTAGGATCTTGAGTACCATTTTACTTTTTCACACCACAGTAACTATTCAGTATTTACACATGTGTGACTTATTTATTTCACTTAGGAGTATATCCTCAAACTGTACCCATTTACCTATGAATTAATCTACTTTCTCATTCTTTATGGCTGAGTAGTATTCCATTTTATAGAAAAAACACATTTTCTTTATCCAGTTTTCAACTGATGGGCACGTGGGCTGTTTCCAAGTTTTAGCTATAACAAACTGTGCTGCTATAAAGATGGGTGTGCATACATCACTGTGGTGTGATTCTTTTAATTCTTTTGGAAGGATATCCAACAGAGGGATGGCTGGGTCAAATGGAAGCTCTAATCCTATTTCTTTAAGGTATCTCCATATTGACTTTCGCAGTGGTTGCACCAGCCTGCACTCCCGCCAACAATGGATAAGGGTTCCTTTCACCCCACAACCCTGCCAATGTTTATTATTGTGTGATTTCTTGATAGCAGCCATTCTTTGTGGGGTGAGGTGAAATTCTCAGTGTTGTTTTCATCTGCATCTCTCGAATGATCAGTGATGTGGAACATTTTTCACATATACTTGTTGCTTTTATTTCTTTGTCTGAGAAATGTCTGTTCATTTCAGATGCCCATTTACGAATTGGGTCTTTATGTTGGGGGGGCTGATTATTTTGAGTTCTTTATATATCCTTGATAATAGTCCTTTGTCTGAGGAGTAGCTGGTAAAAAGTTTTTCCCACATTGTAGGTTGTCTCTTAGTTCTGTTGATAGTTTCTTTTGCAGTGCAGAAGCTTTTTAATAAAATGAGATCCCAGTTGTTGATTCTTTCTGCTAATTCCCATTCTAGAGGATTTGTTCATAAAGTCTTTTCCTATGCCAATGTCTTCCAGATTTATCCCTAATTTATATTCCAGCAAGTTTAGTGTTTCTGTGTTGATATTTAGATCTTTAATCCACTTGGATTTTAATTATCGCATGGTGAGAGATAAGGGTCTAGTTTTAATCTTTGGCAGGTTGAGATCCACTTTTTCCAACACCACTTATTAAAGAGGCTATCTTTCCTCCAGTGGGGACTGTCAGCTCCTTTGTCAAAGATGAGGTAGCTGAGTGCATCTGGAGTTGTTTTTGGTCTTGCAATCTGTGCCACTGATCCTCTGATCTGCTTCTTTCCCAGTACCATGCTGTTTTTATCACAGTGGCTTTGTAGTATAGTTTCAAAATGGGAATTTTTATACCCGCTGCCATGTATCTGTTGCCTAGGATGGCTTTTGCTATTGTAGGTCTCTCATGGTTCCAAATAAATTTTTGGATTCTTCTTTCCAGTTCTGTGAAGTACAGTGTTGGAATTTCAATTGGCATTGCATTGAATCTGTATAGCAGCTTTGGTAGTATGGCCATTTTCACTATGTTGATTCTTCCTACCCAGAAGCAGGGGATGTCTTTCCATTTTCTTATATCCTCTTCAATCTCTTTTTTCAGAGTGCTGTAGTTTTCAGTGTAGAGTTATTTTGCTTCTTTTGTTAGGTGGATTCCTAGACACTTCATTTTTTTGGATGCTATTGTGAAAGGAATTGTTTCCCTAATTTCTCTCTCAGTGAGTCTGTTTGTGTACAAGGCAGCTATTGATTTTTGTGTGTTGACCTTGTATCCTGCTACTCTGCTAAAAGTGTCAATTAAGTCTAGAAGTATTTTGGTGGAGTTTTTTGGGTCTTCAATGTAGAGTATCATATTGTAAGCAAATAATAACTGTTTAATTTCTTCCTTTCCTATCTTTATTGCTTTAATTTCTTTTTCTTGTCCAATTGCTATGGCCAATATTTCCAGAACTATATTGAAGCGGAGTAGTGATCGTGGGCATCCTTGTCTTGTTCCTGATTTTAATGTGAAGGTTTTCAGTTTGGGGCCATTTAATATGATGTTGGCTGTTGGTTTTTCATTGATAACCTTTATTAAGTTGAGATATAGATCATCTATTCCAATTTTATGCAGGGTTTTTATTATGAGTGGGTGTTGAATTTTGTCAAATGCTTTTTCTGCATCTATTGAGAGGATCATGTGGCTTTTCTTCTTGACTTTGTTAATATAGTGTATTACATTTATTGATTTACGTATGTTGAACCATCCTTGCATCCCTGGAATAGATCCAACTTGGTCAGGATGTATGATCATCTTGATGATCCTCTGTATTCTCTTTGCTAATATCTTGTTAAGGATTTTTGCATCTATGTTCATTAAGGAGATTGGCCTGTAGTTCTCTTTTTTAGTTGTGTCTTTCCCTGGTTTGGGAATCAAAGTGATTCTTGCCTCCAGGAATGAATTTGGAATTATTGCTTCCCTTTTAATTTCATTGAAAAGTTTAAACAGTAGTAGCAATAGTTCTCTAAATGTCTTGCAAAATTCAGCAGTGAATCCATCAGGACCTGGGCTTTTCTTTCTTGGTAAGTTTTTAATTACATTTTCAATTTCAGTGATTGTAATTGGGGTGTTTAAAATGTTTTTATCTTCTTCATTCAACTTTGGTAATTCATAAGTATCTAGAAATCTGTCCATTTCTTCTGTGTTTTCCATTTTATTAGAGTGATAGTTCTCAAAGTAGTCATTAATGATCCTCTGGATTTCTGTTGGATCTGTTGTGACTTCACCTTTTTCATTTCTGATTGCATGGATCTGAGCCTTTTCTTTCCTTTTTTTGATAAGGTTTGCTAAGGGCTCTTCAATTTTATTTATTCTTTCAAAAAACCAACTCTTTGATTCATTTATTTTTTGTATCATTGTCTTAGTTTCCATTGCATTGATTTCTGCTCTAATCTTTATAATTTCTTCTCTTATTCGAGCTTTGGGTTTTTCTTGAGCATGATACTGGCAAAGAAATAGGCCTGAGGATCAGTGGAACAGACAGGAAGACACAAAAACAAATGCAGATGTGCTCACCTACCTCATTGTTGACAAAGGAGCTGACCATCCTCAGTGGGGGAAAGATAGCCTCTTTAATAAATGGCGTTGGAAAAACTGGATGTCAACCTGCCACAGATTAAAATTAGACCTTCATCTTTCACCATGCACTAAATTAAAATCCAAATGGATTAAAGATCTAAATATTAAAACAGAAACATTAAACTTGCTGGAAGGTAAGTTAGGCAGAACTCTGGAAGACATTGGCACAGGAAAAGACTTTATGAACAAATCCTCAGTAGCACGGGAACTAGCAGATAGAATCAACAACTGGGATCTCATCTTACTAAAAAGCTTCTGTACTTCAAAAGAAGCCATCAGCAGAACTAAGAGAAAACCTACAGTGTGGGAAAAAATTTTTACCAGCTGTTCCTCAGACAAAGGACTATTATCAAGGATATATAAAGAACTCAAAACCATCAGTCCCCCCAAATATAAAGACCGGATTCAAAAATAGGCATCCGAAATGAACAGACATTTCTCATACAAAGAAGTGAAAGCAGCAAGAAAATATATGAAAAAATGTTCCACATCACTGGTCATTCGAGAGATGCAGATGAAAACAACACTGAGATTCCACCTCACCCCACAAAGAATGGCTGCTATCAAGAAATCACACAATAACAAATGTTGGTGGGGTTGTGGGGAGAAAGGAACCCTTCTCCATTGTTGGTGGGAGTGCAGACTAGTGCAACCACTATGGAAATCAATATGGAGATACCTCAAAGAGCTTGGACTGGAGGCTCCATTTGACCCAGCCATCCCACTGCTTGGTATCTTTCCAAGAGAACTAAAAGAATCATATCACAGAGAAGTATGTGCACCATGTTTATAGCTGCACAGTTTGTAATAGCTAAATCTTGGAAACAGCCTATTTGCCCATCCATTGGAAACTGGATAAAGAAGTTGTGGTTTTTCTATAAAATGGAATATTACTCAGGCATAAAGAATGAGAAAATAGATTCATTCATAGGAAAATGGATACATATTGAAGATATACTCCTAAGTGAAATAAATAAGGCACACATGTGTAAATACCAAATAGTTTCCCTGGTGTGAATAATCTGCAACAATGCATAAGATCCTAATAAGATTACTGACATTTAGAAATGGGAAAAAAGGAGCTAAAGGTGTAGGGAAGGTGGGATCGGTAGGTGAAGAGTAAAAAGGGAAAAGAAAAAATGTGAGAGAATGAAAATAAAGTGTTTGTAGATGGGGAGGCGAGGAGGGGGGTGAAGGGAGGGCAGAGGTAAGGGGAAAAATGAGAATCAAGACTTGTCATGTAGAGGTACAAGATCCCAACAATGAATGTAACTGTACTGTATCCCTAAAATGTACCAATAAACTCAATTGAAGCTGAAAAAAAAACCAACTGTGATTCATTTATTTTTTGTATTGTTTTCTTCATTTCTATTGCATTGATTCCTGCTCTAATCTTTATAATTTTCTCTCTTGTTCGAGCTTTGGGTTTTTCTTGCTCTTGTTTTTCTAGGAGTCTAAGATTCATTGTTAGGTTGTTTATTTGAGCTTGTTCTATTTTCCTGGTGTGGGCTTTCAGTGCTATGAATTTTCCACATAGAACTGCTTTCATGTGTCCCATAGATTCCTGTATGTTGTATTGGCACTTTCATTTATTTG
>NW_022900936.1:44957082-44979928 GCF_012274545.1 Fukomys damarensis | reverse complement strand
AACTGTCTGATTTCTTCTTTAATTTCCTCTGTGATCCATTGATTGTTCAGGAGAGTGTTGTTCAATTTCCATGTATCTGTGAAGTTTCTGTGGTTTTTTATGCTATTGATCTCCAGCTTTATTGCACTGTGATCTGATAATATACAGGGAATAACTTCAATTCTTTTGCATTTATTCAAACCTGTTCTGTGAGCTAGTACATGATCTATCTTGAGGAATGACCCATGTGCAGCTGAAAAGAATGTATATTCTGATTTTGTGGGGTGGGACACTTTATAGACGTCAAATAAGTCCATGCATTCAAAAGCTTGGTTCATTTCTAGTATTTCATTGTTGATTTTTTTGCCTAGATGATCTATTTGTGATAGTGGGGTATTTACATCCCCTGCTACAATTGTATTAGTGCTTATTTGGTTTTTCATTTTACTTAGTGCTTGTTTTGTATAGTTGGGGGCATTTGTATTTGGTGTATATATGTTTATGACTGTCATCTCTTCCTCTTGAATTGTTCCCTTTACAAGAATGTAGTGGCCTTCTTTGTCTCTCTTGATCAGTTTTGGTTTGAAATTTACTTTGTCTGGAAATAAGATTGCTACCCCTGCGTTTTTCTTCACTACTGTCACGTGGAGAATTGTTTTCCACCCTTTCGCTTTCAGTCTGTGGGCTTCTTTTTGCATTAGGTGTGTTTCTTGTATATGACATATTATTGTAATTTGCTTCTTAATCCAGTCTGCCAGTCTATTTCTCTTGATTGGTGAATTGAGGCCATTGACATTGATGGTTATAACTGATATTTACTGACTTCTTATTGTCACATTATTGTATTTTTGTTGACTCTTTAATTTTTTGCCCTCTCCTTTTAGTTTCTTGCCTTGACTATTTTGTTTGCTCTGCTGGGTCTCATGGTGTTGTGATCTCCATTGTCTTTTTCTAGAATATTGTTTAGAATTTGTTGTAGTGCTGCCTTGGTTTTCATGAAGTTTCTCAGGTGTTCTTTGTCATGGAAGTATCTTATTTCCCCATCTATTTTGAAAGAGAGTTTTGCAGGATACATAGTTGAGGTTGGAGGTTGTTTTCTTTTAGGACTTGAAATACCTCACTCCAGGCTCTCCTTGAACTGAGGATTTGTGTTGAAAAGTCTGCTGTGATTCTGATGGGCTTTCCTTTGCATGTGATTTGTTTCTTTTCTCTTACTGCATGTAGTATTTTGTTCTTCTGGTTGATTTCTGGGATCTTGATTATTATATGTCTAGGTGTAGATTTTTTTTTTAATCACAGCTAATTGGAGTCCTATATGCCTCACTTATCTGTATGTCAAATTCTTCCCCTCTGTTTGGTGAGTTTTCTGTCATTAATTCTGTGAACAGCTTTTTAAAGTCATTTGCATTTTCTCCTGTTACTTCATGCATTCCTATCAGTCTTATGTTCTTCTTCTTTGCATCATCTAGAAGTTGTTGGATTGAATTCTATGATCCCATACTGTTTTTAAGAGACCTCTCTTTTCACAGTCACTGGCTACTATCCTATCCTCTATATCTGAGATTCTATCTTCGCAATCTTTTATTCTGTTGCATACACTTTCAATAGAGTTTTTAATCTCCTGGATATCTGTTTGAATCTGTTTTATGGATTCCATTTCTTTCGTATGGTGGGCATGCATTGTTTCATTTCTTTCTTATCGCTGGGCCTTCATGGCTTCTATTATGGTCCTGAGCTCATCTATTTTTTTTTGTCAGTTTCTGTTCTAGAGTCTCAAATCATGACTTTCATTTTGCTCACCATCTCTATAGTTATCTGGGAAATTATTTCTGTTTTGAATTTTTCTAGAGCCTGATTGATTAGTTTTGTTACTTTCTGTGCTGTGAGTTCTGAGTGTCCTGCTGGTTCACTATCAGACTTTTCATCCTCTTTTGCCATAGTATTTGCCATTGGTGAACTGGAAGACTGTCTTTGTGTCTTGGTTAAGTGTTTTCTCATTTTTATTGTTGCTGTTGGGTTGTCCTTGATTCAATCTCTGGGTTATTAAATCTTCCTGATATCATTGCACTTTGGGTAGATGTTAGGGATGGCAGGGACAAGGAATATTTCTGTGAATGTGTAATGACTGATTACAGTCTGAAGGTTAATAGGGGGCTGCTTTTCTACCTGAAGGTGAGCACCATGTGGACACAAGCACAGTTGCAGAAGGAGCTTACTGGTATGGATAAAACCCTGATGAGGGTAGGGAAGGAACAGGGTCAAGGATGAGGAAGAGGAGCTAGAATAGGTAGACACTGAGCAACTTCAAAAACAAAAGACTGGCAACATTAAAGCAGACCAAATAATTTATGGTTTCCTCTGTGATATGGGTAGCTTTCTCTTTTTTTAATATTTTCCTTGTTTTCTACATTGATCTTCTATTACATTATCAGAAAAAATAATAAAACTTCAAATATTTAAGACAGGGCATGAAACATGGAAGTTTGGACGAGTGTCCTCTTTCATTGAGGAGCCCCCAAAATATTGAGTTTTGGTCATAATATCAGGTATACACTTAATATAGTCTTACACAGGATACACTCTTCACTCTGTCTCCTTGCTTTGGTGTGTGGTTTTGTGGGAAAAGTGGGCTTCAAAGAGAACTCTAGGGGGTTGGCAATTTAGTTCAGTGGTTCCACTGCCTCTCTCACAAGCACAAGGACCAAGTTTCAACCCTGGTACCAAAGAAAAAGATAACTCTAGGTAATGGGAAGAATCTTCCCTTTTAAAATAGAAGCAACCAATGTTTTTGAAATTTCTATGCCTTTCAAATATAATTTCTCTCAATACATGAAACAGTAGAGAGAAATTAGGAAAACAATTCCTTTCACAATAGCATCCAACAAATAAAGTATCTGGGAATCAATCTAATGAAAGAAGCAAAAGACCTCTACACTGAAAACTACAGCACTCTGAAAACAGAGATTGAAGAGGATATAAAAAAGATATCCCCTGCTCCTGGGTAGGAAGAATCAACATAGTGAAAATGGCCATACTACCTAAATTGCTATACAGATTCAATGCAATGCCAATTGAAATTCCAAAACTATATTTCATAGAACTACAAAAAGAATCCAAAAATTCATTTGGAACCATAAGAGACCTACAATAGCAAAAGCCAACCTAGGCAACAGACACATGGCAGTGGGTATACAATCCCCAATTTGAAACTATACTAAAAAGCCACTGTGATAAAAACACCATGGTACTGGCAAAGAAACAGACCTGAGGATCAGTGGAACAGACTGGAATACACAAAAACAATTACAGATGTACTCAGCTACTTCATCTTTGACAAAGGAGCCGACCATCCTCCGTGAAGGCAAGATAGTCTCTTTAATAACTGGTGATGGAAAAACTGGATTTCAACCTGCCAAAGGATTAAAACGAGGCCCTTATCTTTCACCATGCACTAAACTAAAATCCAAGTGGACTAAAGATCTAAATATTAAAAAAGAAACACTAAACTTGCTGGAAGATAAGTTAGGTAAAATTCTGGAAGACACTGGCATAGGAAAAGACTTTATGAACAAATCCTTAATAGCATGGGAACTAGCAGAAAGAATCAACAACTAGGATTTCATCTTATTAGAAAGCTGCAAAAGAAACCATCAACAGAACTAAGAGACAACCTACAATGTGGGAAAAAACTTTTACCATCTGCTTCTCAGACAAAAGGCTCTTATCTAGAATATATAAAGAACTCAAAAATACCAGCCCCCCCAAAATATAAAGACCCGATTCAAAAATGGGCATCTGAAATGAAGAGACGTTTCTCAGACAAAGAAGTAAAAACAGCAAGTAAATATATGAAAAAATGTTTCATATCACTAGTCACTCGAGAGATGCAGAAGAAAACAACACTGAGATTCCACCTCACTCCAGAAAAAATGGCTGCTATCAAGAAATCAACCAATAACAAATGTTGACAGTGTGTGGGGAGAAAGGAACCCTTCTCCATTGTTGGTGAAGGGCAGACTGGTGCAACTACTATGGAAACCAATATGGAGATATCTCAAAGAGCTGGGACTTTGGGCCGGGGCTTTAGCTCAGTGGTGCTGCTGCCTGACTCTCAAGTGCAAAGACCAGAGTTCGATCCTAGGTACCAAAAAAAAAAAAAAGAGCTGGGACTAGAGGTTCCATTTGACCCAGCCATCCCTATGCTGGGTATCTTTCCAAAAGAATTAAAAGAATCATATCACAGTGATATATGTGCACTTATGTTTATAGTGGCATACTTTGTAACAGCTCAAACTTGGAAATAGCCCATTTGCCCATCCGTTGGAAACTGGATAAAGAAGATGTGGTTTTTCTATAAAATGGAACACTACTCAGCCACAAAGACTGAGAAATTAGATTCATTCATAGGAAAATGGATACATATGGAGGATATGCTCCTAAGTGAAATAAATAAGTCATACATGTGTAAATACCAAATAGTTTCTCTGGTGTGAAAAACTATAATAGTACATAAGATCTTAATGAGATAATTGCCAATGTGAAATAGGAAGAAAAGGGCTAAATGTGTAGGGAAAGTGGGAAGGGTAGGGAAAGGGTAATAAGGGAAAAGAAAAAAATATGAAAAATTTTAAATAAAATGTTAGTAAATGGGGAGGGGAGGAGGCAGTGAAGGGAGGTCAGGGACAAGGGGAAAATGAGAACCAAGACCTGTCATGTAGAGGTACAAGATCCCAATAATGAATGTAAGTGTACTGTATACCTAAAATGTACTGTGTAAAGGAAAATGTAAAGGTACTGTGTACCTAAAATGTACCAATAAACTCAATTTAAAAAATAGGCTTCTCTGAGGTTACATATGGCACAAGTGGTATAGTGCTTAACTAGCATGCACAAAGACCTGGTGCAATCTCCAGTACCCCTTGACACATACAAACCCATTCATCTTACCCATCTTTCTCCCACACTTGAACAACCTCTGGCACTTGTGTCAGGACCTTCTCACACTCTGAGCTTGCCCTGGACACCCAGGCTGCAGTACTGCCTGTAGGTGCACTGACTCCTCAGAGTACCAACTGCCATGACAGAAGAGTGCTCTAAACAGCACTGCTCTTCTCACTGTGCTCCCAGACAATAATGTTGGTCAAAGAAAAATTCTGTGCCCTCCCTGACTCCAAGTCACCAGGTCTCATTTAAACAGAAATTGGTTTGAATGGCAGAAAAACTGTTCTGAATGCTTACTATACTATTGTATATATGTCATTATTTATTTGTGCAGACCCATAGAACTTTTAAGTCCAATAATGAATCCCAATGTGAAATATGGACTCTGAGTGATTATGATGTGTGTATATAGGTTCATCAGTGGTAACAAGTGTACCACTCTGGTAGAGGAGGTTGATAATGGGGAAAGTATGTGAAAGTGGAGAGTAAGTGGGAAGTCTCTGTACTGCCTGCTCGGTATTTCAATGAGACTAAAACTGCTATTAGAAAATCTTTTTTTTTTTTTTTTTTTTTTTTTTTTTACGGGGATTGAACTCGAGTCCTTGTGCTTGCGAGGCAGGTAGCAGAAACACTGATCTAAATCTCCAGCCCAGAAGTCATTTTTTTGAGTGGAGGATTTAGCTGAATGGCTCCTCTGCCTAGCTTGGAAGCGCAAGGTCCCAAGTTTTATCCCTGATACTTAGGGGGGAAAAAAAAGAAGAAAGTCATTTTTTAAAAGATTAGAGAAATTTTGGTTATATAATATCCTCACCTCAAGAACCTAATTGCATGATGTATGTTACTCTGGCTTCAATTGCAATCACCCTTCGGTTGCATCCTTCCTGACCTTGACTAAACACTTAGCAGCATGAGACACAATGAAGGAAAGATCCAGACCTGAGATCATGAACAATAAGACCTCCACTGAGTCTGCATGTGTTGTGTGTAGAAGACATTTTGGGGAGAATGCCCTTTGATCTTTAATTTCAGAACAAATTTTTCAAGGGAGACATTCTTCTCATTTAAAGATGAGAAAAATGAGTCTTATGGAGGCTGAGTAACTTGCCTAAGATTTATGTGACTAATGAGTATTAGAGAGATAAAGTGATACACCTAAGCATGTAACATTTTGTTCCTAGATTAGCAATTCTAAACCTCTCATCTTCCAACAGCAGCAATAATTTTGTTCTATTTTTAAGTAAAACTGCGTATAATGCAATTTTAACAAAGTGCTAATTTTAACAGAATTTTATTATGAAACTATGATAATTTTAGGTGTTTAAGAATTGGTCTAAAAATTATGTGAGAAATATTTTATAAAATAATTTAATGTTATTATCAGAGTCAAGAGGACTATAAATGAGTTAACTAGTTATATTTAGTAACATCAAGAAAAACACATGTAATATTCAAATAATTAAATGATAATTACACATTTTATACATGTATTAAAATATCACACTGCACTCCATAAAAGCATACTCTTTTTTTGCATGTCTGTGGTGCTAATGATTAAACCCAATTCCCAGGACCTCACAAAGCAAAGTTTTTTTCTCTAACACTGAGCTATGCCCCTCAGCTTGTAGAATTGTTAAATCAAATAAAAATGTTTTTTATATTTTAAAAATGACAATGAGGGGCCAGGGATTTAGCTCAGTGGTGCCACCCCTGCCTTGCAAGTGCAAGGTCTGGAGTTTAATCCCCCTGTACCAAAAAATAAAATAAAAAATAAAAGACAATTAGGTAAAAGTAGAAAGAAAAACTCTACAACTTTTGGCAATAAATGAAAGTATCTGAAAAAAACACCAAATGTCACCATTTCTAACAGGACTACATCCTTGCTAGTTACCAGTCACTGTCTTAAATATTTTATGCACATGATTCATTGAACACTTACAATATCCCTGAGAGGCACTTACTATCATCACCGATCCCATATAAAGTGAGGAATCTGAGGCAGAGAGAAGTTAAGTAAGTTTCTCAGAGACATGTGTGTAGTAAAAGACAGATACTGGTGGCTGGATACTGAACTCTCTCTTAATCATTCCACTTGGGTACCTGTCTAGCAGCTCCTCCTCCTTAGCATCTCATAAAAGAGAGAAAAGTCCAAAGAACATTAGGCAAAAAAGTTCCCTATAGAGATATTTCTGACACTGTATTATTACTTTCATTCCTTTCTATTGATGTGCTACCTTCTATTAAAATTAAATACAGAGCCAAGGATGGTGGCATATGCCTCTAATCCGAGCACTCTGTAGGCTGAGGGAGGAAAATTGCCATGAGCTTGAGGCCAGCCTAGGATACAGAGTGAGTTCAGGGCCAGCCTGAACTACAAGGGGAGACCCTGCCTCAACTCCCCGCCAAAAAAATTAAATACAAATATAATATGAACTACAAGAAGCCACTCAGTGACAACATAAAATTTAACAAGACCCCTTCTCTCCAAGGTTTGGGAAATGTCCCAGCCCTAGTCCTTCCCATGAGTGAAGAAGTGCAAGGGACTTATCTCTGTAGTAATATCTGTAGGAAAAAGACTACATAGCCATTCTCAGGTAAATCAAGGGTAAAAAGTAAAATTAAGCTTTTTTCATTATTTTAAATCGAGAATAAGAAAGAATATAAAATGGGGAAATGTGATTTTTAAAAAAAAAGGTTTCAAGTATAGATAGAGGCTTGTTTTGTACCCCATGAAAATATTTCATGTGAGCAAGTATATACTGTGTCTACCTTGCAGTTGAAAGAAGCACTGATAAAGACTGTTTGGAGTTACAAAGCTCTAGATTTGTAAACTCAGCACTTCCTTTTTTCATTTGGCATAATCTTCCCTCCACCAGGCCCAGCCTATACAGAGCGATATGAAGAAAACCATGTTAAGCTGATGGAGACTATGATTTTTAAAATGCACTTACAATGCAAATTAAAACAGCTTTAAGGTTCCATCTTAACTTAGAAATAATGGCTATTATCAAGAAATCAAATAAAAACAAAAGCTGGAGAAGCTGAGGAGGAAAAGGAACTCTTAAACATTGTTACCAGAAATGTAAACTAGTACAACCATTAGGAAAATCAGTATGGAGAATCTGTAAAAAGCTAAAGATAGCAATTCAACCCATATTTATAGCAGCACAACTCACAATAGCTAAATCTTGGAAGTGGCCTATATATCTATCAACAGATGAATGCACAAAGAAAGTGTGCTATTTATATACAATAGAGTACTACTCTGCCCTAAAGAAAGATAAGTTTGAGTCAACTGTAGGAAAATGAATGCACTTTGAGACCATAATGTTAAATGAAATACATCAGACACACAAACTTAAATATTGCCTGGTTTCTCTTATATGAGAAACCCAATGTATAAACAAATAAAAAGCCAAATTATAAGAAAAATAATAGAAAAGAGAGAGGTAGATCTTTTGCAAAAGAAATGGGGACCAAGAGATGGATGGAAGAGAGAGAAAGAGGAGGGGAAGGGGACAACAAAACAGTTAAGAGCTGAGATAGATAGATAGATAGATAGATAGATAGATAGATAGATAGATAGATAGATACCATCTCTCCACAGTGAATGTGTTGCAAACATGTACTGTACTAATAAAAAGTTTTGGGGCTTTGTTTTTGTTTTTGTATTTTTTGTTTGTTTTGTTTTTGGTACTGGGGATCAAATTCTGGCCCTTGTACTTGCAAGGAAGGAGGTGGAACCACTGAGCCAAATCCCCAGTCCTAAAAAGGTTTTAATACAAGTGCACTTCCGGTCAGCAAAACAAATCACATGGAAACTGTTTAACTTTAGTTTTGTATTCATGTGATAATGGGAAGGCAAGGCAGGTATATTCAATAGCCAGAAGACATGATATCACTTTACTTTTTTCACCAAGGACAACACAAAAATAAAATTAGGACACTTTATTCACCTTAAGTAGAAATCTGAGCAATAATGAGCCGTGACAAAAATTGTTCAATGAGAAGGACTAAGCTTTATCCTTGTCACACCTCATTCTTTTTGCCAATTTTCATTTTTCTGTAGACTAAAGGTTCCACTCAGGGACCATGTATGCCCCCTGTAAATCTGTTGTGTGTTGTACAAGATCTGGCACATAGCAGGAGTCTAGTAAATATGTTAAATGAATTAATGCTCCATCACAGTGGTTTTGAATAAATCATGAGATAGATGAAGACATATTAGAAAGCACACTCAAATTAGACAAAGGGGAAAGCTCTTCTCTATGCATGCAATATTAATGGGTATAGATTATTAGTAAGTTGAGAGAAGCAAGGGTGGAAGCAGTTGGGAGACAAAAACATATTAAAGGAAGAGTTGCCTTTTGTATTGACTAAGACCTAAGCAAAATACAAAAAGTTTAGACCAGGGCCAGGGATTTAGCTCAATGTTGCCACTGCCTGCCTCGCAAGTGCAAGGTCGGGAGTTTGATCCCAGATACCAAAAAAAAAGTATAGACCAAATTATTCTCAGATCTCTAAAGTAAGAAGAATTTGAGCACATTTTAGAGCTAGAAGTATGCAAATTCAGATTTACTTTATAAATATTACTTTTTACATAATGTATAGCATTATATAAAAAGGGAGAGAAGAATAAGGATCCCTGTTTTCCAGGAATTTGCCCATACTGTCTCTATGTCTTCTGATCTGGGTGCTGTGTTTCTGTCTCTTCTTTATTCAGACAGATTATAATTTTTATTCCATATTTTGTCTTCCTAAATAAACATATACATATTCTGGTAACTATAAAATTCCATATTGACTCAGAGAATCTAAACAGGTTAATTTGGGAAAATGCCCAAAGTAAGAAAAAGTTGTCATATGGACCTTATTCAGAAATGTTATATATAGGGCCTGGGATTTAGCTCAGTGGTTCTGATGCCTGCCTCAAAAGCACAAGGATCTGAGTTCAATCCCCAGTACAAAAAAAAAGCAAATGTTATATATTACAAAGTCTGCTGTTCCCCATGAGCATAAGGAAAACTCTATTGCAAGCTAAAAGAGAATTCTCTAAATAGTCTGTATCATCTAATTTTTAAAAGTATGATAGAAGCTAAACTTTATTCTAGAAATTATAGTTTGCAAACCATGTGTCTTCCTTTGCTTTCATATATCCTGTGGTTCCAAAGGCTTACTGTGATCAATAGTAAAACAGTTTTTCCTTTGTTTATGACTGATTCTCACACCTAGAAACTGAAAGGTGACCATCATTCTGGTTTGTACATTATGGATACTGCACCAGGAGTGAAACATTTAATTATATTAAGATTCTATGGGAGTGTCATAAGCATGTATTTTCTACAACAAAGTCATGGAAAGTGAGAGCTACAATTTTTTTTACAGATCATCCAGTCAAAGCCTCCTTTTTCATTTAAGGAAATAGAAGAAGAAAGAAGTGTAAACAGTTGCCTTTTGTCCTATAGTGTGCATCTTGTAAGAAGCCTATTTTGAAATATCTGTGTCTCGCAGAGGTCTCATTACTCAAGCTTTCTGACTAGTGGTGCAAAAGAGGTTCCTTTGCACACTTTACTACACCTCTCAGGCATTATTCATTTGAAAATGTTGGAGCTAAAAGTCAACTCAATTTACTGCTAGACTTAATTAGCTCTGGAGCTGGCAGAAGCAAGAGATTTGGGAAGCAGTCTCTGGTAGCTAGAATTCTAAGCAACTTATGAAAACCAAAAGCTATATCATTGTTATATAACTGTGAAGCAAAGAACACTGATGTCTATACCTTTGTTTTCCAGCACCTCAGCTAAGCAGAGTGAGCTGCCCCCTGTACCTGGCACTGAGTCCACACCAGATCAGGTGATCCTCTTGGGAACTGTCCTGCCAAAATTTTATTCCCAACATCTGGTACTCAGCCTAGTCTTGGCCAAACAATGCTAAAATATAGAAATTTGGCTCCTTCTCTCATCAGAAAATGAAATCAGAAGAAGAAAAAGCATATCAATTTATCAAAGGTTGTGATTTGCTTTCCAGAAGCCCTAATTCCTTATTCCTAATTCCTAATTCCACCAAACAGTAGAGCTATTTTTTGTATTTTAAAAAGACAATGGAAATCACACACTGACTCACAGAGTTAACACAGAGGATATAACACCAAGTCTCTTTCCTTTGGTTTGAATTCTATCACTTAGTGGGATTATCCTGGGCTTATGAAAAGAGAGTAAAAATATGTTAGATTACTAAAAATGAAGAAACTGTTATCTAATAGATTAAAATCAAATACCTTAAAGAACAAGACAAAATGATAAAATGGATTTTTTGTGGGTATAAAAAGAGATTTGTTTTCAAACCAAAAGATTCTTTAAAAATTCTCTAAGAAAAACCCCCTCCTCTACTCTAGCTCTCCCCTAGTTCTATAATAACTCAAAGAGCAGGGCAGGGAGGCTTTCCTGTGCTTAGCATCTTGTGGTCGGTGGTGTTCCCGAAGTTCTCTCTCATTCTCCTCTCGCCAGCTGTGGCCCCAGAAGCTGCTCATCCATTTGGCAAAAGACACATCCTCATCCTCATCATCATCCTCATCATCATCATCATCATCATCTTTGTGCTCCATGTAAAGGCGATTCAAAATACTGACAGCCTGTCCTGAAAGAAATACCAGCCAACGAAGCTGACTTGTTGAAACCCAGGGCTTCCCCAAAAGACAAAATGAAACTGGCTATTTTAAATGGTCTCTGTTAATGGCAACCTTAAAAGAGAAAGATTTACTGAACAACAGCTTCATCAGGCAGCCTTGGGCAATGTCTATTTATACACTCTGCAGCCCACAGCCCCCCTTGTCTTTTTTAATTGAGAGGCTTTTTAATCCTCTCATTGCTGGGGCTTCTGCCTCACAGTTTAAAGGCAGGAAGCACAGTCAACTGCCCACATATCCCAGTGCTTTGCTGCCAGTGGCATGAGATGGCATCTGCAGCTGTCAAAAGCGATGGGACATAACCTTCATAAATATGCCTGTCAGCTCCAGGCTGAAGTGAGATGGGGCCACATGCAAGGGAAAGACTTCAACTTGCAAGGTGGCCAGCTGTTGACATGTTATATCCAAACACTCTCCTAAAATTGATATTGACAGAAAATCCAGGTCTAGGTCAAACTGAGCAGTTTTCTTTTCAATAAGTTTATTGGTACACTTTAGATATACAATACAGTTACATTCATCATCGGGAACTTGTGCCTTTACATAATCTATCTTGGTTCTTATTTTTTCCCCATTCCCCTGCCCTCTCTTCAACCCCTCCAGCCCTCCCTATTTACAAAGAGTTTGTTTCCATTTTTTCCTTTTCTCATATTTTTCCTTTCCCTTCTTCCCTTTCCCCTACCCCTCTCACTTCCCCTATGCCTTTAGACCTCTTCTTCCTATTTCACATTATCAATTATACATTTTTAACTTTATTTACACTTTTACTTTTTCATACCAGAGAAACTATTAGGTATTTATGCATGTGTGCCCTATTTATTTCACTTCAGAGAATGTCCTCTGTGTGCATCCATTTAGCTATAAATGTCTCTCATTCTTTATGGCTGAGTAGTAGTCCATTTTATTAAAACATACACACACACACACACACACACACACACACACACACACACCTTCTTTACCTTCTTTATCCAGTCTCCAGTTGATGGGCAATTGCACTGTTTACAAGTTTTAGCTATTGCAAAGTGTGCCGCTGTAAACATGGGTGAGTATATATTGCTGTGATATGATTCTTTTAGTTTTTTTGGAAAGACCCAGCAGAGAGATGGCTGGGTCAAATGGAACCTCCAGTCCAAACTCGTCGAGGTATCTCCATATTGATTTCCACAGTGGTTGCACTAGTCTGCACTCCCAACAATGAAGAAGGGTTCCTATCTCCCCACAACCAAACCAACATTTGGTATTGGTCGATTTCATGATAGCAGCCATTCTTCGTGAGGTGAGGTGGAATCTCAGTGTTGTTTTCATCTGCAACTCTCGAATGACTGGTGATGTTGAACATTTTTCCATATGTTTATTTGCTATTTCTATTTCTTTGTCTGAAAATTATCTGTTCATTTCAAATGACCATTTTTTAATTGGGCCTTTATATTTTGGGTTCCAATTTTTTTTAAGTTCTTTGTATATTCTCTGTAGTCGTCCTTTGTCTGAGGAACAGCTGGTAAGAATTTTTTCCCACATTATATGTTGTCTCTTAGCTCTGTGGGTGGTTTAAGTTCTTTGTATATTCTCTGTAGTCGTCCTTTGTCTCAGGAACAGCTGGTAAGAATTTTTTCCCACATTATATGTTGTCTCTTAGCTCTGTGGGTGGTTTCTCTTGCAGGGTAGAAGCTTTTTAATAAGATGAAATCCCAGTTGTTGATTCTTTCTGCTAGTTCCCATGTTACTGAGGATTTGTTGATAAAGCCTTTTCCTATGCCAATGTCTTCCAGAGTTCTGCCTAACTTATCTTCCAGCAAGTTTAGTGATTCTGTTTTAAGATTTAGATCTTTAATCCATTTCAATTTTAGCTTAGTGCATGGTGAGAGATATGAATTTATAGTCCCTGTCTTTATGCATTGCTTTCAAGGTAAGGAAAATATAACTTTTATGACATCTGTACTTTCTGTTAATTAGGGAACCAAGTATCTCACAAATACATTTTTTTTTAAAGTACTGGGGAGTAAACTCAGGTCCTTGTGCTTGTGAGGCAGGAGGCAGAACCACTGAGCTAAATCCCTGGCCCACAAACACTATTTTTATTATAAAAAATCTGTGACTAGATTTGTATCACATTTCATAGATGAGAAAATTGAGATTCAAACACATCATTACCTGCCCACAATGAAATTACTACTAAGTATCATAGGCTGGTTTGAAGCAAGGCCTTTTAAACCTTTCTGCTAATATTCTTTTTTTTTTGTATTGAGGTTATTGGTACAATCTAGGTATACAATACAATTACATTCATCATTGGGATTCTGTACCTTTACATAATAGGTCTTGATTCTCATTTTTCCCCTTGTCCCTGCCCTCCCTTCACCCCCTCCTCCCCTCCCCATTTACAAACACTTTATTTCCATTTTTTCAGTTTCTCATATTTTTTTCCTCTCCCTTATTACCTCTCCCCTACCCTTCCCACTTTCCCTATACCTTTAGCCCTTTACTTCCTATTTCACATTATTAATTGTCTCATTAGGATCCTGTGTACTATTATAGTTTTCCACACCAAAGAAACTATTTGGTATTTCAGTTAAAGAAATCTCTGTATGAAAATTAAAAATAGGGAATCCTAAAATAAAACTAAAAAGGAAAGTAAAAGAGAAAAGGCAATGATGTAACATCAAAATAATCCTTAATTCTGGAGATGAAAATGGTCCCTGAACATATTTAAATTGCTTCTCGCTCTTATAGTCTTATCTTATTCTTTTTTTCATTATTTAGAGAATATTTTATTAGTTTCTGTAATCAAACCCATGTAGATATGACCTTACATATTTAGTGCGATGTGTTACCCCTGTACACAGGGAAAAAAAAATAAAAAATAAAAAATAAAAATAAATTAACATTTCTAGACCAATATGGTTGTCCATTTCTGTACAATGCCAAGTCAACACAGTAAATTGGGATGACGTTTTCCAAAGTTGTCTGCCAATATTCTAAGAGGCTTTGGGATATTGTTTATTTTCAAACAGGGAGATTTTTGGTTATTTGAATATGAAAACACTTCCTAGCAATAAAAAAATTGATAGACCTGATGACCATGCCAATATTCCTACAGTATGGTACAACTTACATGTTATAAGGAAAAGTAAGCAAAGCATAAAATGGCTTACAATATTTTCTTTTTTGCTTTAGAGAAAAATGCATGCTTGCTCTAATGTTTTTGTTAGTTATTAGAGGAAGGATCCTTCTCAATGAGCCAAGAAAAGTAAGGTATCAGTGCTGATTGTCTCCATACTTTAAAAGATATGTTATCCTTTCTTGGGGAAACAGTGCCAGGTTTGTCCACAAAACTCAACTATGGTTGTTAGTTCAGGCTGATAAACAAAAATACTATGGACTGGATGGGTTAACAGACTTGTATTTCCTGTAGTTCTGGGAGCTGGAAAGACCAAGATCAGGGAACAAGAAGAATCAATGTCTCGGGAGGACTTTCTTCCTTTCTTGTAGACAGCTGCCTTCTCACTGCAGCCTCATATGTCCAAGACAGAAATCATTGCTTATGTTTGTCTTCTTCTGAGGGCACTGTGCTGGGGTTCTCCAGAGCAACAGAATCAATATATTGATTGACTGTCTTTGGATAGTTCTATAACCAAGGATTCAATGAACTGTTTGAGATAGACAAAGAACATTCAAACTGGAGAGTTTAAAACACACACCAGAGAATGAATGAATAAATCAACACAATTATGAAATTTGTAAAGCCCTATAACTTGCCTTCTGTAAATTGAAGAATGAAGAGTCAGTATTGTAATTCAGTTTGAGTCCAAAGGCACAAGACTCAAGGGAGCCATTGGTGTAAATCCAAGTCCATGGGCAAGAGAAAATGAAATGAAATGTCCAAGCTCAAGCAATGACACACAACAAAAAGGACAAATTACTCCTTCCTGGAGACAAAAGACCTCTACACTGAAAATTACAGCACTCTGAAAAAAGAGACAGAAGAGTATATAGGAAGATGAAAAGATATCCCTTGCTCTGGGATAGGAAGAATCAACATAGTAAAAATGGCCATACTTCCAAAACTTCTATACAGATTTAATGCAATCCTTATTGAAATCCCAACAGTATATTTCACAGAAATTGATAAAACAATCCAAAAATACATTTGGAACCAGAAGAGACCTAGAATAGCAAAAGCCTTTCTAGGCAACAGACACATGGCAGGGAGTATCACAATTCCCAACTTGAAAATACACTACAAAGCCACTGTGATAAAAACAGCATGGTACTGGCAAAAAAACAGACACAAGGATCAGTGGAATAAATTAGAAGATGCAGAAACAACACTAGATATACTTACCTATCTTGTCCTTGACAAAGGAGCCAACCATCCTCACTGGAGAAAAGATAGTCTCTTTAATAAGTGGTGTTAGAAAAACTGGCTTTCAACTTGCCAAAGATTAAAACTAGACCCCTAACTTTCACCATGCACTAAACTAAAATCCAAGTGGATTAAAGATATAAATATCAAAACAGAAACACTAAACTTACTGCAAAGTAAATTAGGTAGAACTCTCGAAGACATTGGCATAGGAGAAGACTTTATGAATAAATCCTGAGCAGCACAAGATCCTGCACAAAGAATAAAAAACTGGAATCTCATTGTATTAAAACGTTTTTGTAGTACAAGAAAAATTACCAACAGAGCTAAGAGACAGCCTACAATGTGGGAAAAAATTTTTACTAGCTACTCCTCAGACAAAGGACTACTATCTAGAATATATAAAGAGCTCAAAACAATCAGCTCCCCCCCAAATATAAAGACCTGATTCAAAAATGGGCATCTGAAAGGAAGAGACATTTCTCAGACAAAGTAAAAGCAGCAAACGAATATTTGAAAAAATGTTCAGCGCCACTGGTCATTTGAAAGATGCAGATGAAAACAACACTGAGATTCCACCTTACCCCAGAAAGAATGGCTGCTATCAAGAAATCAACCAATAACAAATGTTGGCAGGGTTGTGGGGAGAAAGGAACCCTTCTCCATTGTTGGTGGGAGTGCGGACTGGTGCAGCCACTGTGGAAGTCAATATCAAGATAACCTTAAACAACTAGGATTAGAAGCCCTATTTGACCCATCTGTTCCCCTAATGGGTACTTTCCCAAAAGAATTATATCAGTGATACATGCTCACCCATGTTTATAGCGGCACAGTTCATAATAGCTAAAACTTGGAAACAACCCAAATGCCCATCAGTTGGAGACTGGATAAAAGATGTGGTTTTTCTATAAAATGGAGTACTACTCAACCATAAAGAATGAGAAACTAGAGACATGTATAGCTAAATGGATGCACGTTGAGGCTACACTCTTAAGTGAAATAAATAGGACACACGACTAAATACCAAATAGTTTCTCTGCTGTGAAAAACTAAAAGTGTAAATAAGGTTGTAATGGTATAATTGGGAATGTGAAATAGGAAGAAAATGGTGAAAGGGGAAGTGCAATGGGGAGGGAAAAGGAAATAAGGGAAAAGAAAAAATGTGAAAAAATGTAAACAAAGTCTTTGTAAATGGGGAAGGGTGGAGTGGGTGAAGGGGGCGCAGGCGTATGAAGAAAAAAACAAGAACCAAGATATATCATGTAAAGGTACAAGATCCCAATGATAAATGTAACTGTATTGTTTGCTTTAAATGTACCAATAAATTTAATGGAAAAAAATTACTCCTTCCTCTACTTTTGCTCTATGCAAATCTTTAGTGGATGGATGATGCCCATCACACTGGGGAAAGCAATCCACTGCTAAGTCCACCAATTTGAATGCTCACCACACCAACAGCTTCACAGACACACCCAGAAGTAATATTTAATTATGACTAATCAAAATGACACATAAACTTAAGTATTACAGGTACTAATTCATTCATGAAAACCATATCAAAATGTGTATTTGCTGTTAAAGGTGAAGTTAAAGGACAGCATATCACAGTGTTAACTTGTGTTCAGCTTTCCAGATTATTTGAAGTTTGCAGCAGTGAACTGATACCCTGATTACTTTGCTCACCTCTCTCCTTCATTACGAAGTTTGGTGAATAAATGCAGCTGTCCAAGGACTGTGACTATAGTTCAGCACTAGAGAGTATTTACCACCCTATAGCATGCATGAGGTCCTGGTTTAATGCAGCTGCCCTCAGACAGAGGTTGATCTTTTCTAGACTGCTCTCTCAATAAAAATGACCAAGACAAAAAGGTAAAGGTTATACATGCACATGATTGATAGTTTTGAAAATTCAGGATTTTATCCTAACCAATTCCTGAATATGGTTAAAACATATAAAAAATATTTTTCTGTATAAATTTGTATAGTCCTTCCAGATTAAAAAAAAATCCAGATGAGAATAAAAAATGAAAAGAAAAAATGTAAAGCAGGCACTGGGCAAGGCCCTGAGTTGGATCCCCAGTAGCAAAAAATAAGGAAAAATGTAAAGTAATGATATCTAAATAAAACATACTGATTTTATAGCAACAGTAAAAACCCAAAAACCCAGCACCTGGGAGATGCAGATGGAAAAGGGAATTCATGATGTGTTTTTCACAACACAACTACTCTTGAATAGCAAAATGCTATGAGGTCTTGACTTTAAACTGATGTCTAAGTTAATAATCATAGCTAGCAGTTCTGACTGTGAGACAGCAGGGGATAGACCCAGCTCCAACAATGGAAGGACACTTCTAGATGTAGTCCACACTTGTGGGGCAAATAAAATGATGCTGCAGAGAAGCAAAACTAATAGAAACTGACTGCTTTTGAATAATCCATCTATAATGAAAGACTTAACTGAATTGTTTGAGGCCCTAGAGCCCTGAGGCAAGAAAACCCACAGTGGAAAGCCAGACTAGGGCACTATTAACCTGCATTGCCTGACTAATGTATATGCTCACTGAGATGACTTAATTGCAAACTGTTATTTTTTGTGTACCTAGACTATTAAGAGTGCCTTGGAAGGCATGCCAGTTAGCTTCTATTTACTAATCAGAATTACACCGTATTTGATGCCTGAGTCAACTTACAGTTCATATAAAAACTTAAGAAGAAACTCTGGCTAAGATGGACATTTACCATTAATGGGATTTTTTTCACTGAATGAGTCCAAGACCCCTGAAATCAGTACTGCTGGTAGGTTTCATCCTGCAATTTAGGATCTTACTGATAATAATTTTACAATAAGATGCCTTGCACAAGGATGGACTATACAGGAAAGAAGTACTGTAATAGGTATGAAACTGCCTATCTTTAAAAGGACTATTTTCAAGGTTGGCCCTTTGTTGGTATCTAAGAACTCAGAAGATAAAAACTTCTTGCAGTAACATAAAACTTTCCCTAAATTTTATGAGTGACAGAAATGATTTAAATAACCAATGTGGCTTACACTGTTATTAGTTCATATTTTATCATTGAAAATAACTTTAGGAAAGATTTCATACTACAGAGATATATGCATGCCTTTGTGTATAGCAACATAATTTCTAACAGATTCTAGAAACAGCATTTATCTCCATCAAGAGATAAATGTTTTGAAATTTCTGATAAGTACTGCTAAATTTCCCTCTACAAATCTAAAGTGGTTTACACACCAGCCAAAAGTATATAAGAATGCTTGCTTCTCCACATCTCAACAGAGCTGGCTATTAACATACTAAAAACTTGTGTTCCAGTCTATTCTATTTTAATTTGCATTTCCATCCTCACTGGAGGAAGCCTCTGTTGCTACACTGATTGATCATTTTTATTTCTTCCTGGGTGATTTGACAGTTTATACCCTTTGCTCATTCCTGTACTGTCCTATTTATTTTTTTCTCTACAATGAATAGGGTTTCTTTGTATGTTGGTGCTAAACCTGGGCTACATAGTGAGTTCCAGGTCAGTCTCTACTACATAGTGAGACCCTGTCTCAAAAAACCAAAAAAAAAAAAAAAAAAAAAGACTGAAAGTGTTTTTCTCCATCTTTTCATGAACTGGTGACTCTTCTATATAGAAAGTTTAACTTTTTATCAAACTTGACATTCTTCATAACTTTTGTTGTCAGAAATTCAAATCTACTCCTATTTTTTCTCATTTCTAAATCAGACGGGAAAGTCATTTACTTTCTCTTCATCTAAAATATTATGTATATGAGTGCTTTAAAATGCATAATTTCAATGTTCCTTTTTCACTTTTTATCTTTTCCATTAATATTCATTTTTACTAACTGTGGTCAGAGAATGTGACTAGTAGTATCTTCGCTTTTGTCAGTTTACTAGGATATCTTTAGGCTATAATATAATCAACTTTTATAAATATTTCATCAATATATAAAAGGAGTGTACAGTCTCGGTATGTGTGGAACAAAACTCAAGTTTTTCCTTTCTTTTTTTGCTTCTTTCTTTCATTCTTTCCTTCCTATCTTCCTTCTCCCCCCTTCTTTCCTTCCCTCTTTTTGGATTATTTTTCATTTACTATATTATTCAAATCTTTTGTATCCTTATTTTGGTGTCTACAAAATTAAGAAATCTCTACACTGGGGATTTAGCTCAGTGGTTCGGGGACCTGCCTTGCAAGCGCAAGGACCTGAGTTCAATCCCTGGTACCAAAAAAGAAAATTAAGAAGTCTCTCAGTATGTACTCATGAATAAAATTATGCTTTCATTATCCCATTTTCATTCCATACAGTATCCTGGGTATTAATATTCACAACTATTATATCTTAGAACATATTTTTCCCAATTTAATTTATGCTTTGTTTTGTATATAATGTTTTTGTCTTGAGTTCTACTTTCTCTAATATTCCTAGGTGGTGATTGTACTGGTACTACCCTGATGAATCTTTGTCTATTTTTTTCTGCCTTATGTGATTTCTTATTTTAGGTACTTTTCTTAACCAAATAGAGTAATATTCATGTTGCTTTCATTCCAAACTGGAAGTTCTTTAAATAAAGAAACTCAACAAAAAGTTTAAAAAAAAATGTTTAGGAAAGATTTATTTTGGTTTACAGCTTGAAAGGCTTCAGCCTATGACTAGTTGGCTCTGTTGTTTTGCAACAGAAAGGCAGAGCATCCATGGAGAGAAGCATGTGGTTAAAAAAACCTGGTTACCTCATGGCAGCCAGAGAGGAGGGAGAAAGATAGAGAGGGAGAAAGGGAATGGGGGAAGGAAAGAAAGTGAGAGAAGGGCTGTAGTCCCAATAACTTCCTCAAGGGTGGCTCCATTAGGTTCCACCTCCTAAAAGTTCAACCACCTCCCAGTAGTGGCACAGGCTGGAAAAGCCTGCAACATATAGACTTGGGGGACATTTGAGATTCAAACTATAATATGCTGTACAACTCATTTTCCTCTAGAAATCCAGAATTTTACTACTTTCTGGGTAAAGCATGCCTCCATCTCCAGTACCCATAAAAACTTTAGGTACTAAGTATCTAATGAGCATTCCTGAAACACTCCTTGTACATGTTGTCTCAATTCATTACTTAAGAAATTAAATGTCTTATGTGACTACGTTGAAAGAGGACTCTTGGAAGTTTGAGCCAGGTTTCCTGCAGATTTTGTTTATGTACATGTTTTACTCATTAATTTTGTTTTGTATGCTTTCACTGTAATAAGTCTTGGCCTCAACTGTAATTATAGTCTAAGCCCTCTGATTCCTCTTGATTACCAAACCTAGTTTTTATCTTGGAGACTCCAACACAGGAAAAAAAAATAGAACTCCTTAAATCTTTGAACAAAAATTCTCCCAAAGCAACAAGATATAAATTTACCACAGAAGGAAAAAGGATTTTGTACATAGGGCAGAAAAAAACAGAATTCCAACTTCATTTACTTCCTAGTTCTGCCCATTTGTTTAAAAGTACAAGAACAGATGATTCCTTCTCCTGTTTGCTTGGACTAAGGTATTTAAAACAACAGATCTGAGGCAGTGAGTGGAGAACAGCAGCAGGTGTCAAGTCCCAAGCACTGGGAGAATATCCTTTCCAGCCTGTCTTGGAAGCTCTCTGCAAGAGAGGAGGCCTCACCCTACCCTTGGAGCACAGCCACTGGCTTTCCCTAACAGGAGCCCTTGCCTGGAGGAGATACTGCCAGGGGCATGGGACCAAAGGAAGTTTCCCTTTAGACACTGGTATTGGTAAACAGATAAACACACAGGCCTATGCAACATCATAGAGAATCCAGAGACACCACAACACACACATACACACCCTGCTGGGTTCCGGCCAGCAAAGTCGGTTAAGAGAGATGAATGAAGGCCGGGGATTTAGCTCAGTGGTTCTGTCGCCTGCCTTCACCAGAGTTCAATCCCCGATACCAAAAAAAAAGAGAGAGAGAGAGAGAAAGAGAGATGAATGAAGATATGAGAGGTAGAGAATGGCCTCATAAGAAGGACTTCACTGGAATGCAGTAAAGCTCCAAACTGACCAAAATCCCTGGATTTACTGAGAAACAACAAAGACAGGCAAGCAAAGTATGGTGACAGTTTGGCTGAATAATTAGCTTTTATCTCATTGTCCCCTAAAAAGATTTCTTGTTTTCTCCATAAGGCCCATCTCTGCTCAAATTAGCAAAACATCCTGTTTTCAACACATTTCAGCTCCTCAGATTTAGCAGTCTTCCAACCTCCAAGTCAACCAAGCAGACAAGGACCCATTCGTGTGTCACGAGTAACCCCACATCTCCCCCTTCTTTTATTAAGCAGTTGCTTAGTAAGCCATACTTGGAGTTGTTTTGGGCCAGCCAATTGCTTCATTCCAATTTTACACACTAGAAAAACAGAAAAAGAGCAATTAATAACAAGGCAACAATGGCAATAATTCCCCAGTGAGTCGCTGCAATCCAGATTCAGGGATCTTTTATTGTTCTCTGTGTTGAAGGACTTCTTCTGCTCTTTGGGTCATTCTTTTCAAGCTCCCCCACGTCTTCCAGGAACCCAAGTCAATCCCTGGAAGGAGGAAAGGAAGTAGGTCTTCTCTTTCAAGTAGAGGTTCTGAATCTGCAGAGTCAGATAGCCTCCTCTAAAAGCTATGATAAGGTTTCACAAACCATGCTGGTAGCCAAATTGGTCCTTTCTGTAATGACAAGAAAAAACAGGGAACTCCCAAATCCCTGAGTTAACATCTTTCCATAGAACTAGTGGGTGCGGGCCAGGGATTTAGCTCACTGGTTCTGCCGCCTGCCTCACAAGCACAAGGACCTGAGTTCAATCCCCGGTACCAAAAAAAAAAAAAAAAAAAAA
>NW_022900936.1:44947949-44956734 GCF_012274545.1 Fukomys damarensis | reverse complement strand
CAAAGAGAAGGGTAACAGCCCCCGGACAAAAAAAAAAAAAAAAAAAAAAAAAATCTAGTGGGTGCTCTGTGCATACACTTAGAAGCACAAAGTCATTCTGCAGGGGTGTGACCTTGATCATTATGACTGAAAAAATGAAGAGTAATCAGAGCTTTATGTAGTCTCATTTGTGGGGTTGCCCATCATCTCCCCCCTTTTGTTTCTTTAGCATATTTTTTAAGGTTTGGTGAGCTCTTTCAACAAGGGTTCAGAATGAACAACCTTAGAAAGGATGAAAGGAGTAGTAATTAAAAAGTAGATAAAGTAATAGTACAAAGTAGTAGTTAAAAAACACCCACAAGAGCTCATCAGCTGGCCAAGATCCAAGGATTTCTCCTATAAAATCAGCTAGTGCACATTGTAGTGACACACACTATTGAAGCAAAGTTTCAGATTCCACATGAGGAATGGTAGTCTGAATAACCTGAGGATCGTAACCAGATAATTAACTCTTTCTGTCCATGACAATGAGAAGCCATGAACTTAGCATACGATGTGATTTTTTTTTTATAGACTCCATGGCTCAAAAAGAACCATTCTAAAATTTTTAACATAAGGGTCAACTGTCCAGTCCAATAGGTAAGCAGGGAATGGGAAAAAGAAATTGTTGAATCAGAAATTGTACATCTATACGATCTAGTTGACACTGTTGAATAGCTTGTTCCACCAGCTGTAACTCTTTTCACCTTCCAGGATTAATGTATTTGGTAGGGAAAGATCAGAATCACCCTGAGTAATATTAAATAGATGTGTGAATTGATAAGTGAGAGTTCCCAAACTGTGACAGAATCAAGTAATAACACCTAGCACTTTTTTGAAAACCCTTTAAAGTAGTCAACTGGTCCCTCCTAATAGAGGGCTTTGGGGGCTTGCTAGTATGCTCTATTAAAATGTAACACCAGTAATTCTAGGGGGAGGTTTCTTGGTACCTTATCAGGTAATACAATCAGCCCAAAACTTTGGACTTGTTCTAGCAGTTGATCATATAGCTTTAAAAGTGCCAGGGGGCCTGCAGTACTCAGTAAGATATCATCCATGTAATGAAAAATAATTGCTTGAAGCCACTATTGTCTGATTGGTGCTAGTGCCTGAATCACAAAAGTTTTACATATTGTAGGACTATTAAGCACACACTGGGATAGCACTTTCCATTGGAATCTCCAGGTAGGAGCTATGCTGGTGACAGAAGCAAGGATGAAATCAAACCTTTCACAATCTTGAGGGGCCAAAGGAATAGTAAAGAATCATCTTTTACATCAATCACTATCAATGGCCAATCTTGGGGAATTATAGATGGGGAAGGGAGCTCAGGTTGCAAAGCCCCCCAAATGACTGTATTTATCACATGGAGGTCTTGCAATAGTCTTCATTTCCCTGACTGTTTTTTAACACATGTGTAAATACCGAATAGTTTCTCTAGTATGAATAAACTATAATAGTACATAAGATCCCTGACTTTTTTGTATGACAAAAATAGGAGAATTCCAAGGACTGTGGGAAGCTTCTATATGTCCCTATTACAACTGCTCCTCTACTAAGAGGTGAACTTAATGTAATGTCTCTCTTTTTAGCAGCCACTGCTCAACCTAGACCAGCTTTTGTGTAAGCCAAGTGAGGACAAAAGGAGTAACAGCAGTGGCACCCATGCAAAAGATAGATTACCTAATGAAAAACACCACTGTTGTAATAGTTCTCTACCCCAAAGATTAATAGGTACATGAACATATATGATTGGATGAGCACTGTGTTTCCCTCTTGGCCAGTCACAGAGCCCATAGCACTGCTCTGGAGCATGGAAGACTGGGTTCCAATGTCTACTAGAAAAGAGGAGGATGTTTGGCAAGGCCAAGTTTGGGGCCATTTTTTTTTTCAATAATAGTAATATCTGTTCCTGTGTCCAGCAGTCCTAGGAAGCTGTTTTGTTTTGTTTTTTGAGGCAAGGTCTCACCACATAGTTCAGACCAGCTTTGAATTCACTAGGTAGCCTAAGGAACCCTCCAACTCATGGCAATCCTCCTGCCTCAGCCTTCCAAGTACTGGAGATATAGGTATGCACCACCACACCTGGCTAGGTTTTATTTTTTATCTTAACAGTCAGAGTAGGTTGAGAGGCACAGACTCCCCTCTCTGGTGCTACCAAATCCCTGATCTGCCTTTGTCCTATTTGTAGACTAAGGAACCCAAACGAGCAAGAGGAAGAGTTGAGTATTACAAACAGCACACATGAAGATACCTGAACACAGGCTTTTTGTAAACAATAAGAGCTAATTTATTCTACCTAGGTACAGGCAAACTGAGGTTGAGAAAGATTTGGGAGCCAGAGGCACCACAAAATGCTTTTTGACTTTATTCTTATACCTTTTCAGTCAATAGGAACAAGAGCCACGTGAACTAGCCTCCATGTCACCAGGCTGGCAAACAAAAACTTTTCTTCTTCTTAAACTCTCTTCAGGTTGTCTTTAACTCTATCCCATATTTCTAGGTCTAAGGTACCACCATCAGGAAGCCACAGGTTATGTTGAAGCACAAGGTATAAAAGCTTAACAAAGTGTTGTCTGGTGACTAAAGCATTGGCCGGCTTCAACAGCTGGTATAAATCCTTGATGTAACACTTTTACTCTGATGTTAATGACTGCACCACTGTTGCCCTGACTGAAAAGAGTTCCAAAGGGGTGGAAAGTCTCTAATCAAAGATCTGCTTACAAGCACTCCTTACAGTTTCATCTTTCTTTGGCTTTGTCACTCACGGTCACAGCAGCTAAAGATCCCTGTTCAGGTCCCTGTAAAGGTCCCTGCTTGCCCAGTTCAGGCCAGCAAACCCTGTCAGAGAGACAAAGGAAGATATGAGAGACAGAATATGGGGGTGGGAGGGCACTTCACCAGAACTGAGTAAAGCCTTGAACTGACTCAAATCCCCAGATTAATTGAGGAACAACAAAAGTGTAATTCTACTGAGCACAGATGACTGTTTTAAATAGCAAGACAGGCAAGCAAAGTATGTTGACAGTTTGGCTGAATCATCAACTTTTATCTGACTCTCCCCTAGGAAGCTGCCCTGTTTTCCCCATAAGGCCCATCTCTGTTTGAACTGGCAAAACATCCCATCTTCAAGACTTTTCGGTTCCTTGGAGTTAGCAGTCTTCCACCAACCCAGAGACAACCTGAGTAGACTTTGACACATTAGGTGTCACAAGGAATGCCACATATGCCCACCTGGATTTTTTAAAAGGTACAATTTGTTGTATGCCTTTCAATAAATGGTTCTGGAGCAACTGGACATCCACAGTTTAAAAAATGAAACTTGTCCTATATCTTACTCTTTATATTAAAAAATAACTCAAAATAGATTACAGACTTCAATGTAAACTATAAAACTAAAAACTTTTAGGGGCAGCAAAGGAGAAAATCTGATATTTAAAAAAAAAAACTAGGCTGAGATTAAAAAAAAAATAACCAGGCTGAGTTCTTAGGCTTGACACCAGAGCATAATTTATAACAGGGAAAAAATGATGAATTAATACTTACTGAAATAAAAACTTCTGCTCTGTAAAATTCTTGTTAGTAAACTGAAAAGACAAGATGAAATATTCAGAAAAATACTTTTTTTGTTCTTGTTGCTACTGGGAATTGAAGTTGGGCCCTTGTGCTTAAAAGGCAGGTGGTGGAACCACTAAGACAAATCCCCGGCCTGAGGAAAATACTTCTTAATCATGTATCCAACAAAGGATTAGTGTCATACAAAGAATGCTCAAATTTGACATTAAAAGAAAAAACAATGTAATTAGAAAATGAGGAAAGGATATGAGAAACATTTTACTGAGAAAGATATATAAAAGCAAATAAGTACATGGAAAGATCATTAACCATTAGGAAAAGGCAAATCAAAACCATAATGTGATAACACTTACATATCTATCAATATGGCTAAGATAAAAAAATTTTGTTTAAGTGTTAACATCTTGTAACCAGCTCCTTCCCCCTGGGATCCTGTCCTGAGGGCAAAAAAGAATGACATGACAGGACAGCAAGATATGGTGAACAGAACCAGGTGTGGTTTTTTAGAAAGAACAAAGAAAAGCCTTTGCTAGAAGAGGGAGGCAAGGAGCCAAGGAAGTCTGAATCTAGAAGCTTATATACAACTTTTGCGCATGAAAGGGCAGGCAAAGGGGCATGGGATATGTAAAAATGCAGGTTGATTGTGACTGCCAAGCTTTTCATCTTCAGAAAATTTTTATCTCACCTTCAGAAGATAAGAAGGCTTATCTCACCTTGCCAATAGTTTACTCAGGTTTTTGTACTATACAATGTCCCTTTATTTCTTAGTCTAATCTGAATAGGAAACAGAGAGGTGAGAACACTTATCATTTTTTTTTTAATGAAAAGAAGTACAGTAACTTTGGAAAACAGTTTGCCAGTTTCTTCTACAAGTAAAAATGTATCTATCATATGTAGCAACCGAGCAATTAAGCATTTGAGCAGTTGAACATTGGGCATTTATTCCAGACAGATACATACTTATATTCATGAAGAAAATCTTCACATAAGTGTACAGGCTTGATATACTCAACAACTGAACTGATTGCGAGACAATTAAACCAACTGGAAAGATCTCATGTCAAAAGCAACTTTCTAATTATATAAATAAAAATGCTATTTTATAACTACATAAATAAAACTTTATATAACCTTCTTTACCATCATCCTAAAGATTAAGAACATATCAGTGGTTCCCATGACTTTAGGTATCAGGGAAAAGGGATTGCGGCAATTCAGAATTTTGCTTAAAGAAACTTTTTAGTTATGTACCACCTCTGTACTTTATAGTAGAAGATACACAGAGCTGTGCACACAATAAAACCTCACAGCACTACACATACACATATACACACACACACACACACACACACACATACACACACGGCATATAAAGCTGATGAAATTTTACTATGTTCTATGTCAAATTCCTGGTTTTGATATGGCATAGTTGTGCAAGTTGTCAACACTAGGAGAGGTGAATTAAAAGGTGCCCAAGAATTTCACATACATTTATTTGCAACTTCTTATTACTCTAACATTTAATAACAGAAAGGAAAAATTTAAAAATGAGCTAGATGACACAAAGACTAATAAATTGGAATTAGTGAAAAGACAAAATAGCACAAATGGCATAAAAATTGGTTTACAGAAATGACAGCAGAAAACTTTCCAAATACGGGGAAAGAATTAAGAATATAGATAAGTGAGGCATACAATATTCCAAACAGCCAAAGTCAGAAAAGAACTCCCGGGAATGGTAGTGAACACCTATAATACCAGCACTCAGGAGGCTGAGGCAGGATTGCTGTGAGTTCAAGACTAGCCAGGCTATATTGTGAGTTCCAGGTCAGTCTCAACTACACAGTGAGACCCTGTCTCAGTTAATTAAAAAAAAAAAAGAAAGAAAGAAGAAAGAGAAGAACTTTTCCACAACACATCAAAGTCAAAATTCCAGAAGTCCAACACAAGGACAGAGTCCTAAAAGCTATTAGAGAAAAGCAACAAATCACTTGTAAAGGTAAACCCATTAGAATTATAGCACACTTCTCACAACACAAACCTGAAGGCCAAGAAAGCTTGGAGTAAGGTGTTTCAAAACTGATGGAGAAATAAGTTCTTCACATGACAAACAGCACCTTAGGAAATTCATGACCATCAAAGCAGCACTCCAAAAACTTCACAAGGATATCCTAGAAAGAGACAATAAAACCAACAGTGCCAAAAAGTCTAATAGAATGAATATATCAGGCAGGCTGAACAGTTTACTTGATGGGAAATAAAGAAATCAGCAACAAGACAATAATGCAATGACAGAAATAAGTCAACACCTTTTTGTAGTAACTTTCAATGCAAATGGTCTTAATTCCACAATGAAAAGACATGGACTGGCAGAATGAATCAAGAAACAAAAATGATATGCTGTATACAAGAAATACATTTAATCCAAAAAAACTCACTGAATAAAAATCAAGATGGAAAATAATATACAATATTTTATGCAACAGGAACCCCAAAACAAGCAAGAAAAATTCAATACTTAGAAACTGAGCTAACCAAGGAAGTAAATGACCTCTGAAGTAAAACTATGAGGATTATGAAAAAGAAGATTGAAGAAGAGATCAGAAAATGAAAAGATATCCCCTCAACCCTGGACACTCAGAATGAATATTATCAAAAACAGCCATACTTCCAAAACTGATAGACAGATTCAGTGCAATCCCATCAAAATACCAAAAGCATTCCTTATAAAAATAGAGAAAACAATCCTAAAATTCCTGTTACATTGTTGTTTGGAATGTAAATGAATACAACCAGTATGGAAATCAGTTTGACAATTCCTCAAAAAAATAAAACTAGAAATTCCATTTGACCCAGCTATTTCCTTTCTAGGTATCCTCTCCAAAGTTAAAGATATCATATTACAGTGATGCATGCATACCCATGTCTATAGCATAATAGTTAAGTCTTTCAAGCAGCCTATATGTCCATCAACAGATAAACACATAAAGTATGGTATTTATACACAATGGAATACTACTCTACCATAAAAAGGATAGACCTGAGTAATTTGTAGTAATGTTAAATACTGAATCATTTCTCTATGAGAAACCCAAAATATAAATAAAGAGCAAAATAAAAGGTAGATAATAGGAAAGGAAGAGACAAGCCTTTCGCAAAGGGGAAAGGGACCAAGAGAATGAGGGAGGCAGCAGGAAGGGGAAGGAAGGGAATGAAAATAGAATTAAGGATCCGGGGATTTAACTCTGAGGTTCCACCACCTGTCTCACAAGCACAAGGTCCCGAGTTCGATCCCTGATACCAAAAGAAGAGAAAACAGAATTAAGATGTGTTATGTACATGTGCCAACTACTGCCCATGAGGAATGTAATTATTATGCACTGCAAATATATACCAATAAAAATTAAAGTTTGAAAAGATGACTCCTGAAAAAAAAACTTCCCTATGTAGTTAGTGTCAAAATTCAGTTGAGCTAGAAATATTCTGGCAAGACAACCACGATGACAGCATAGGTCGTCAATCACTTTGAATGTCCACATAATACTAATAAACAAGTAGAGAAGAAAACACCCATGGATAACTCTACAATAAAACTTAGTAACAAGATGTTCTCCACCACATCTTTCTCTAAGTGGAGAGTGTAGGAACAAATTCCAAAAAGGTAAAGATGTAGTCTTCCACTCAGGAAGAAGAAAGCAATAAATCATCTTTCAAACTTGAGAACAGGAGAGTCACAAAACAGCTAATGATTTGGAAAGCACAGAGGCCAATTTGTGAATCGTAGCTAATAAATATTGTGAGGTATTTGCTGAATACAGGACAGGTGAGTACAAAAAAATCTGTAGTCAGAAGGACTGAATGGGCTGAAATGTCTAGCCAAAATGAAGTACCCAAGCTGACATGCTGGACCACCCTTCTAGGACCTGAAGTGAGGAAAAATCACCAGGAGTGGAATCAAAACTAAAGTGAACAGAGACAACAGAAATAAAGAGATCTAAAATAAAGTGGGATGGGGAATCTAGTACATCTGAGAAATCCAGCTGTCATATTTAAACATTATATAACAGAGAAGAAAACTATGGAACTTAAAAATTTTTCCTCCACCTGCTATCATTTTTCTCATTGAGTTTATTGGTACTTTTTAAGTATATAGTACAGTTACATTTATCATTTGGATCTTGTACCCTTACATGACAGGTCTTGGTTCTCATTTTTCCCCTTACCCCTGCACTCCCTTCACCCCCTCCCCTATTTACAAAGACTTTGTTTCCATTTTTTCCTTTTGTCATATTTTTTCTTGTCCCTTATTTCCTTTCTTCTACTCTTCCCACTTCCCCTACACCTTTAGCCCTTTTCTTCCTATTTCACATTGTCAGTTATGGGGTGAAGTGGAATCTCAGTGTTTTCATCTGTATCTCTAGAATGACCAGTGATGTGGAACATTTTTTCATATATTTACTTGCTGCTTTTACTTCTTTGTCTGAGAAATGTCTCATTTCAGATGCCCATTTCTGAATCAGGTCTTTGTATTTGGGAGGCTGATTGTTTTTAGTTCTTTATATATTCTAGATAATAGTCCTTTGCCTGAGGAGCAGCTGGTAATTTTTTCCCACATTGTAGGTTGTCTCAGTTCTGTTGATGGGTTCTTTTGCAGTGCAGAAGCTTTTTGATAAGATGAGATCCCAGTTGTTGATTCTTTCTGCTAGCTCCTGTGCTACTTAGGATTTGTTCATAAATCTTTTCCTATGCCAATGTCTTCAAGAGTTCTGCCTAAGTTATCCTGGAAGACATTGGTATAGGAAAAGACTTTATGAACAAATCCTCAGTAGCACGGGAACTAGCAGAAAGAATCAACAACTGGGATCTCATCCTACTAAAAAGCTTCTGTACTTCAAAAGAAACCATTAGCAGAACTAAGAGACAATCTACAATGTGGGAAAAAATTTTTACCAGCTGTACCTCAGACAAAGGACTATTATCAAGGATATATAAAGAACTCAAAACAATCAGTCCCCCCAAATATAAAGACCCGATCCAAAAATGGGCATCCGAAATGAACAGACATTTCTCATACAAAGAAGTAAAAGCAGCAAGAAAATATATGAAAAAATGTTCCACATCACTGGTCATTCGAGAGATGCAGATGAAAACAACACTGAGATTCCACCTCACCCCACAAAGAATGGCTGCT
>NW_022900936.1:44937434-44947354 GCF_012274545.1 Fukomys damarensis | reverse complement strand
GAGGTAAGGGGAAAAAATGAGAATCAAGACTTGCCATGTAAAGGTACATGATCCCAACAATGAATGTAACTGTACTGTATCCCTAAATGTACCAATAAACTCAATAAAAAAAAAGAGTTCTGCCTAAGTTATCTTCCAGCAAGTTTAGTGTTTCTCTTTTAATATTTAGATCTTTAATCCACTTGGATTTTAATTTAGTGCATGGTGAAAGATAAGGGTCTAGTTTTAATCTTTTGCAGGTTGAGATCCAGTTTTTCCAACACCATTTATTAAAGAGGCTATTTTTCCTCCAGTGGGGACAGTGAGCTCCTTTGTCAAAGATGAGGTAGCTGAGTACATCTGTTATACAATTTGGATCTTATTTATGCTTTTAGTTTTTCATACCAGAGAAACTATTTGGTATTTAAACATGTGTGTCTTATTTACTTCACTTAAGAGTATGGCCTCAATATGCATCCATTTTCCTATGAATGACTCTAGTTTCTCATGCTTTATGGCTGAGTAGTACTTCATTTTATAGAAAAGCCACATTTTTATCCAGTCTCCAACTGATGGGCAATTGGGCTGTTTCCAAGTTTTAGCTAATAAAAACTGTGCCGCTATAAACATGGGTGCACATATTATCACTGTCACACAGTATTTTTATAGAAACAATGAGAATACAGAAACTACACACAATGAAGACATGGCAACAAGATGTGCCTACTAAATGGAACAATGTTACTATCCACCATTGCAAAATGAATCAAATCAATACCTGCAGCCCCAGCCATTCAAGAGGCTAAGGCAGCAGTTGATTCCAGACAGAACAACACTGCAAGGCCTTGTCAAAAAAGGAGGGGAAGGGCAGGGATTTAGCTCAGTGGTTCAGTGGCCTGCCTTGCAAGTGCAAGGACCCGAGTTCAATCCCCCAAACCAAAAAAAAAAAAAAAAAGGAGGGGAGGGGTGAGGAGCAGAAGCAGCAGCAGCAGCTAAATGATATTATCAAAGTAATATGAGACATGAAAAAAAGATACCACAGAAATGATGTGACAAAACTTGACAAAGGATTACAGCTTACTCCTTTGTGAAAAGAAATCAATGAAAAATTAATGTCAAAGTAGAAGGAACACAACAGTGAGTAAACACAACCAATACTGCCTTAAAGTAAATAGAAAATAAATTGTAATAAAAAGATATGAAAAAAATTGAAGTGACAAATGTAAAGATATGTAAAAAAGACTGACATTACAGGTAATGAACTCCATGAGATAGAAAGACAAGAAAAAAAACAGAATAAACACTACAATTTAAAAATAAAAACTTTCCTAAAAAGAAAAAGAGGTAAAATTACTTATGGAAAAAGTTTATTGTGTGTTGAAAATATCAGCCCCAATCAACACCAGAACACAGCATATTTAGTGGATTTTAAGGAGAGAAAAAAAATCCTTGAGAAAACCTCAGGGGAAAGTAGAAGTGAAGAATGTGAGTTGAAAGAACAAAGTTGAGCCTGATGACACACATCTATACTCCTTGCATTTGAGGAGGATGAGCAAGAATTGCAAGTTTGAGCCCAGCCCAATCAACTTAGCAACTTAATGGTAGCTGTCTCAAAGTAAAAAATAAAGAGCTAGGGAGATAACTCAGGGCAAAGGCCCTGGATTCAATCACAAGTGAAAAAAAAAAAAAAAAGACAATTAGCTTATCATCCGATGTTTTGCTAGTAATGCTCATAAAGTAGAAAATAAACTTAAGATACCAAGAAAACATTGCTTAGGAAATGTTATTGCCAATAATCTCATTGTCACTACAATTAAAATTAAAAAAAGATTCATACACACAAAAAGATAAACAAAAAAGAAAGTCTGGGCTAGGAATTTTATACCCAGCTAAAGTGACTGTGGCAGACATGAATTTGAATTCAACATGTCAAAAAACACTTATGAAACATTATTTCTGCCTTTGACTGAAAAGGCCTAAAAACATGACATCCAAATGCAATGAGCAGTCAAGACCCAGATTGCAGTTTTAAAATGCCATTTCTGGGTGTGGTGGCACACTGTAATCCCAGTACTCGGGAGGCTGAGGCAGGAGGATTGCTGAGTTCGAAACCAGCCTGGGCTACACAGTGAGTTCCAGGTCAGTCTCAACTACACAGTGAGACCCTGTCTCAAGCCAAAAAATAAAAAAATAAATAAAATGCTATGTCTCACTAATAACAGTAACAACAGAAAAAAACAAAACAAAACAAAAATAGAAAAACAAAACATGGCTTCTTGAAGAAAGGAATTAAGATTTGGTCTGTTATGGACCAGGAATGATTTTGGAATCTCTTGACATAATAGAGAATAAGGAAACTAATAAAGACTACTAAGATCTTTTCAAAATGACTCAGAAACTGAAGATAGAATAGTTGAAATTCCAGTTCTCTTTTGTAAAAGTACCTCAATAAATGAAAATAAGGTGATAGAATTAGAATATCACTATTTTGAAGCCTCCACTGAATTAATGGACATTAAGTATCAATGGCTGCTGACTCACCTCCATTGCATTAGTGGGCTGGTTAACAGAGACAACCAGATATTATTCACCTTTTACAATCTTGCAAAGGAATCCAGTTTTAATCTGGTCCAGACTCTCGATCCACCAAGCAGCACAGAGTAAACAAAACCTAGAAAACATGTCATTTTCTAAATGTTTAAGACTAACCTGCAGTGTCTAGGGTGGCAAAATTGAGAAATAACCCAATTTTTAAAATGAAAGTAAACGATGTCTGCAAAGCCATGACAATGGTTGCTCTCAAGAGATTTTGAGGTAGGCTGCATGTGTGGAAGAAATTTCTGGGGCAATACCAAAGTTCTCTTACTGTGAATGGTAGCTATAGGGTGGTATTCTTATGAATTCACTCCTTCTATTTGTAACCTTTTTTTTTCCTTCTATTACAAGTAACAGTGTCTGAAATATTGTGCAGTGTTCTCTTTTAGCATTTACATCTAGGGGTGAAACTTATGAATTGGAATATTTGTATTTTCAATATTATCACCCACTGACAGTTGAGCTAAAGAGCCCAAATACACAAGTATACACATACACACACAAAATATTCACACTATTCTCTAAAGTAGTTCAATGTACAATTTTATTTAACATCTATGCCTCTCTAGAACTGACAGACTTTTTAAAAGTTGCCAATATTTTAATTACAAACTGAAATTACATTGTGGTTTTAATTTGCATTTTTCTACTTATTGGTGAGGTTAAGGATATTGAACACGTTTATCAGCCATTTGCATTTCTTCAATGGAAAAGTTATATCCTTTGCTGACTTTTCTCTAGTTGTCATTTTTCAACTGATCTATAGCTCTTTATAATATTGCATAGTAACCAGGCTGGGGATTTAGCTCAGTGGTACCACGCCTGCCTTGCAAGCACAAGTTCCCGAGTTTAATCCCCACTACAAAAAAAAAAAATTATATATACATATATTTTTATATTTATATATGAATATATATTAAATATAATATATATATATTTATAGGAACCATCTCATAGTTTTATTCCTCACAAATACCTTTTTCCAGTGTACTATATGGCTTGTTTCTCAACTGTTTAGTGTTCACTATGTAGGTTAGTTTTAATGGAGTGAAATCTATATTTTTATGTTTTGTTTTATCCTATCACAAACTTATTTTCTTACATTTTCTTCTAAATTTGAAATTTTTGATTTGTATATTTAGGCCTTTAATCTATTTGCACTTTTATTTGTGGTATATTATAGGATTTTCCTTTAATTTTTGTTGTTTAGCTTTACTACTTTCCTACTGCTGCGTATCAAGGTATTATAACCTTACGGTAAGATGTAAGATTCTCCGTTATTTTTGGTATTTAGGAATCTTAGTTTCCTACCACTATGTATCAAATAATCACAAACTTAGTAGCTTAAAACAATACAAATTATCTTATAGTTGTTATAATTTAGGACTCTAAACACAGGTCCTCTGTCAGACAGAAGTCAAGGTATTTCAGCCCATGGTATTTCCAAACTCACTGGTTGGAAGAATTCAATTTCTTGTGATTGTAGAATATTTTTCTTGCTGACTGATGGGAGGGACCATTCTCAGTTCCTAGAGACCCTTTCCATGTATCATTTGCTACTTTACAACCAGTAAGAAAATTTGTTTTAACCTCTTTTAAGGACTCACTCAATTAGTTCAGGTGTACTCAGGATACTCTTTCCATTAATAGTGATTAACAGATTCTGAACTCTATACAAATCCATTCACATCCTGGATACTGAGTAATCCCTGTTGATACCAGTAGAGAAGAATCTATCGAGCCCTGCCAAACAGCAGCAGCTACAAAACCCTCTTAGGCAACAAAATATCATAGATATAGATACAGATCTGTCATCTATATCTATCACATATATAAATATACATATACATATATATATGAATATACTATGTGTGTGTGTGTGTAACTGTTTTAACTACCAAATTTTCGGGTGGCTTGTGAAGGAGAAAAAGACAATCAAAACATATGGTCAGAAACTTCTTTTTACAGCTTTGTTTTCATAATTTAACAAAAATGGGTCTCTATCTCTTTGTTGAAGTAGAGCTATTTTCAACTTATAAGAAAGAAAACAGTAAAAGGCAAAGACAGGAAAGCAAATCCTAAAGTTTCTCACATTCAAATCTACACTAATGGAAAGATCAAGACTACATAACCAGGATGACCAGTCTATTATGAGATAGAAAATGGTGTCCTTTTTGGATGGATGCTCTACTCTAGGCTCATCACTTACTGATGCAATACCATCTTTACACAAAAAAGAAAAGAACTTTTTTCCCAGGCAAACCTAATTAAACTGTAGTGAGCAAAATGCAGGTTGGCTCTTAATCCCCACTTGTCCCAGAATTCTTATCCAGAGCACAATGAGCATATCTTTATGTATGTAATATCTTTATAAATTAAAATGCAAGGTGACATTTGTACATTTGAAATGACACAAATCTTGTGGGTGGCAAGTTGATAAGAACGGAAACAGCTTATAAATCTGTGTGAGTGGGCAGAAAAGTAGCAAATGGGATCACAAAATATATTTATGAGCTATCAGTCACAGTGGAAAAAAAGAACTAGAGTTACTATACATCATTCCCTGAAAGTAAATGCAGAGGCTTCTTCTGACAGCAAAAAGAAGTCATTTGATTGAATCATGACATGACATTCCCCCTGAGGAGCAAAGCAGTACCACCCACTCAACTGATGCTTTGAGGAAAGCTGAATAAGAAAGAAGCCATCAAGACTCGGGGGAAAATTAACAGCATGAAGGCTCAGAGAAAAACAGAGCTTCAATATAAATGAGACAAAAAGCACAAACATGAAGATCTCAATAGAGGCAAATGCAGTTGTAAAGGTGGTAACAGTGACTACAGCATACTAGGGACTAGACACTGTATGCATAGAATACTTCCATCACCACAAGAAGTCCTATTGGGAAGTACCAATCTAGAGACTTGCAAGACAGTAGATGAATCAAAAGAATCAAATCTCCTGAGAGCCAGGAAAACATTTTTAGGACAATAATATCACATAAAAGTGTATGAAAGACCAAAAAAAATAATAATAATGCATTTAGTATCTTCTAAGGCAATTTCAGGCTATTACAGGTTATAATAGATTATGGATGTAAATGTGTGATAAATAAGTAGAGGTAACAGGTATAGATAACTCTTTCCAGTAATTTTTCAGTTAAGAGAAACAGAGTGAAAAACCTAGAACAGAACTGAAGTAGACCTGTGTGTGTATGTACTTAATATAAGCATGTTTGCGGACTCACTGGACAGTCTAGACAACACCATGAACTATCTACCAAATCTAACCCTCTGAAAGCCTTCATGTAGCAATGAGGATTAAGGAGATAGAATCATCCAATTTTAAAGTAATAAGAAGCCTTAAAAATAATGTAATCTATTTCTTACATTATGTATATAGAAGAGTTGCCCACAGTGACATACACATCTCAGAGGTTTAAATCTAAAATAAGAACTCAAGTCTTCCTAATTTTAGTCTAAAGACTTTTTAGCTTATTGAACTGCCTCCTAAAATATGTGTAAAGAGGCAAAGAAAGCTGCTTTTTAAAAATTTCCATTAACCTATGAAGAAAATATTCATACATACCAAACTCCCGTATTTTAGAAACATCGTTTTCTTATACTTTCCTCCTTTAATATTTAGAAAAATAGAGAACTGGGCTGGGGATTTAGCTCAGTGGCACCACGTCTGCCTGACAAGCACAAGGTCCTGAGTTTGATCCCCGGTACCAAAAAACAAAACAAAACCGAGAACTAAGCATTGATAGCCTAGTATCTTGTAGCAAAGGACAAAATTTTGATGAGTATTACCTCATTAAATCTTTACTGTAACATGAGAGGTGTGTGTTTTCACCATTTCATAACTTAGAAAAGCATGCATCAGGTCAGTAAAACCTGTAAATGACTTTCTAATTTCTGCTGTACAATAAATTGGATAATGGAGAATATGGGAGAAAGATGAAAAAGGGAATGAAATTGAGATTTCTTTTTAAATATAAAAGCAACAAAAATGAATTAATCTATAAATGCCACTCCTAAAAACAAAACAAAAATATTAATATAACAAATGTTTTGAGAAACTTAACATTCATAGCCATTGGAGTGGGGAATTATGAGACTGAAGACAGGAACTAGAAGGAAACACTAAACCCTTTGTAACTTTTGGATTTGAACTATAACAATCTACTGCCTATTCCAATAAATAAGAAAAGCAAGTTTTTAAATTTTCAAATATTTTAGATCCTACCAATAATTTAGAATTACTAGCATCATATATTCCTCTATAATGCCACAGATAAAATGAAATTTCAAGGGCCGGGGATTTAGCCCAATGGTGGTGCTGTCTGCCTTGCAAGCATCAAGGTCCTGAGTTCAATCCCCAGTACCAAAAAAAAAAAAAAAAAAAAAAAAAGTAAAATGAATTTTGAAGAAAGAAAAATCCTAATTTTCTATTTTGAGAAGGGAAGGCCAACCTTATAAGGAGCAGGAGATAACCTTTAGGGTTTAGGGCACAGAGAAGAGAAAGTGATTGGCTGCAACACTCACCATTTCATTAATTCGATTCCACTGCTACTGTTCATTTTTTTAGTGTGTTGCTAAGAAACCCTATGGCCTGAAAGCAATTTATGAGTAGGAGTCTATATGAAGCAAGAGAAAAGCAATCATCCTAAAACTTGTTCAAATGAGGCCAATGTATTTATCCAGCCCATTTTGGTGCCACTTAATAAATTATATCCTTCCCATACTATGATTTTGAAAATCCCATTGAATTTAAAAGTAGAAAAATCCTTTATAAAATTTAATATGTCTGCAAACCAATATATGTGAAATAAGGAGCCATAGTTTTTTAAATTTCTCATTCTCTATCCATATTTGTCCTTTCTTGAACATACTGCGAATTCCAAATACTTTGCAAGGGTAATTTTCGTATTTTAAGAGACCTGGTATAGAGCATAGGAAAAAGACTTGATTGACATGCTATTAGAAATATAAAACCTATAAAGTGAAATTATATTTTGAGATTAGAGCGAAGTCAAACAGTTTAAGACAGATTCTACAAAACAAGCATGGTGGTAGGCGGACCAGAACGCTGGGACAACAACAGTTCTGCCAGGTAGGGTAGGCTGGAGTGTCAGGTGGGATCCAGCTCCCCATACAAACACGTAAAGAAAAGTTAGAAGCAGGCAGGAACACTGAAGCTTCATATTTCTAACCACTAAATTCCTAACAACACAGGCACTTTCAAAATTAGTGCAGACGGAGAGCTGCATGCATCCAGGTTCAGATCTTTCCACTGAAATCAATCCAGTTTCACCCGTTTCCACGGAGTCTTTCGGCCTCTCCCATTGCCCTTCTGACCTCAAATTCGTCCAAAGTAAAATCTGGCTATGGGTCAGACTGTAAGATAATTAATACAGAAAGCTAGATTGAGTTCTTTCCTCACTCGCAAAACGTTGAAAGTTAAAGGGCACCGAGGCCCACGCTGAAAACGTAGCGCTAAGTGAAAAATGAGGCCTCAATCTACCTACGCCCATCCTACCAACCAGGCCAGCCAATAACCTAAACAATTCTTCTGCCACTCCCTGGATTCTCAACGCTCATTTTCTCTCCATTCTGATGGACTGCGCACCCCAAATACACCGCCTACACGCCCATCCTCCGTCCCGCCCCGCTAGACAAGAGAGCCATAGTCCTTATATCCTAGAAGGAAAAAGACGGTAACAGCTACCACCGGAGGCTCAAGATCCCACAAGTGATTATCCCAAACAGCCGCAAGGGAAAAGTAAAGGGAAAGAGATAACCACCGAGCCCACTGAAAGCGAGGTCGCTTAACCCGGAAGCGACTCGCCCCCCCCCAGTTGAGGGGAGGAGCCTGACGTCTAGATCTGTCCCGGCATGCTCTGGGCTTCCGGTGACCTCTGGTCCTTTTCTGCAGTCCGCTCCCTGCCTAACGTGCTCTCTCCCTGTAGCTTTCGTTTCTTACCCCTGGTGTATCTTCGCACGTTGCCTGCCGACTGTGGCGCCTGCGACTGGTAGAGGCGGTAGCACAAGACACTCGTCATGGCCGCCTCTAAGCCAGTGGAGGCGGCTGTGGTCGCAGCGGCTTCGCCGGGCTCCGGGAGTGGAGTGAGCGGAGGCGGCGGGACTTTGGGCCCGAGCCCTGGGGGCCTACCCCGATGGCAAAACTGGGCGCTGGAGCCGTGTACCTGTGGAGCCGGCAGCGACGGCGACGAGAGGCTGGAGGCCGGGGCGACGCCGGCGGTCTGAAGCGTAACAGTGAGCGGAAGACCCCAGAGGGCAGGGCCAGTCCAGCCCTGGGCAGCGGACATCCGGAAGGCTCCGGTGCCCACCTGGAAATGGTAAGTCGTGGCCCCGGGCCGTAGTGATGAAATCGAGTGATGCAGCTTTTCCGTGATGGGTTGAGCCGGTGGGGCGGGGGTGCTTCCCATCAGTCCGCAACTGCCAAATGGCAGTGCAGGAGTTCATAGAGCCTCTTTCGTGTGCCTCAGTAGGGAATGGAGAGGGGACAGGTTAGCAGCATTGTTTGACAGTTTCTTCTGGGTTTCAGAAAAATGCTTTGCTTCTTTTTTTTTTTTCATTGACAGCACTTGTATCTAGAGTAGTAGATACAAGAACGTTTGCAAGTATAATGATCATTTAATGAAGAAGCAACGAAAGTCGAGTTCTATTACAGTAATAGGAATGGTTTTTGTGATTTCCCAGGCCTAGAGCTCCTTTTTGAAGTATGGGGAACCTGTATGGACAGCCACAGTGACAAAGGCGAAAGAATTTGTTAGATATCTTTTTATAACCCCTTCCACAAAAAAATAAGCTCTGAAGAGTAAAATGGTGGTGGCCTTTTTTTTCTTTTTCTTTTTTTAACTATGGGAGTGAATTCTTAAACTTTTTGGGTGAAATCATTTCAGATTTTTCTGTTTCATCTGGAAGTGTGGATGACCAAAGTTGTCTCATGTGTTGTTAGACAAGCATTGAAGTCTCTGGTGAACTGCTTTGTATAATTTTGTTTAACTGTTAACTCCTTTTGGTATCTGACATTTGTGCGAATAATTGTCTTAGTTGCTTAACAGTACTGGGTGAGGTGGAGTATGTTGAGTATGTATTTACACAATGGTAGTATCCGAATAAAGTTCGGAGAAACAGTGATTCTTAATCACATACACATGTAAGTAGTATTAATACCTGTGCAGGCTGGGCGTGGTGGCCCTTAATCCCAGCACTTGGGAGGTTGAGACAGGAGGATCGCTGTGAGTTCTAGACGAGCCTAGGCTACATAGTGAGCTCCAGTTCAGTCTCAACTACGTAGTGAGACCCTGCCTCAAATATATA
>NW_022900936.1:44906558-44927827 GCF_012274545.1 Fukomys damarensis | reverse complement strand
ATATAGTAACATGTGCAGGCTTACATATACTTATACATTCATTTCCACACGTTTTTACCAAGTTTAGCTTTAAAGGTTAATGCCTATAATGAGTGAGGTATATTGCTAACCTGTCACAGAGCTGTATGATTTTACCAGTGAGAAAGTAAAACATGGCCTATTTTTTAATGAGAAAAGATGTACTACAATAAAGGGAAGAACCAATGGTCTATGCGAACTAAAGAATGTCACTTTCTATTGAGCTTGCCAGCATTACTTTTAGAATGTATGTTTATCTCTTGGTTTTACTGCCATCCCTGTTGAATAAGAGGATTAAAATATTAGACCTCTTCTGTTTCATTCAGGACTAAAAATTGATGATTCTGGGTGCTGTTAGAGTGGTTATCAAGAGTGAGTTACTTACTGCAAGTCCTATTTTCATATGTATGAAATTCCTAATCAATTTCTGTATCATTTTAATTTAATTGTACTCATAGAATGAAAAGTACATAACAGTATTCAATTCTACAGTAATCATTAAAAATACAGTTTGTGTACATCAAACTTTTTAACATTTCATTGTAGTTTCATCTATTCCAACTTATCCTAGGAATTCTGCACCATTGGTATTTGATAGAATTTAGCAAATTGTGTTTATTCACCTGATTGCTAAAAACGAGGCTTTTGATTGAATTATTTGTGTAACATAAGTGGCTTTAAAGTGAATTTCTTTTAACCTAAAATAAAACTCAGCAAAATATGAGCATATAGCATTGTTCATCCTGTGAATCTTTTTTTTTTTTTTTTTTTTTTTTTTTTTTACAAGGGATCAAACATGGGTCCTTATGCTTGCGAAGTAGGCAGCAGCACCACTGAGCTAAATCCCAGGCCCACCCTGTAGAATCTTCAGGTTTCTACTGAAATCTTGCTTTGAGTTTCTAAAGATTATTTTTTAGCAAAATGTCTTTGTCTTTTTTAATGGAAATATATTCTTTAACTTGATGTCCAGTATATATATTTATAGAGCTGTTTCTGTTTTTTAAAATAGTCTAGTGCTTAAGAGTTATTAGAGTATAAATATTACTGGCCACTAATTGTAATTTATTATCTGTGATTAGAGAACTTGCTGTGTTTCAGCAGTATAAACTGGCACCTTTGTTGGATTTCATAAATAGGGAAACATTTGTTTCAGCTAATGGAAAACTGGCTGAATTCTAAGCTGTAATTTTTAAATGAATGGAAAAGTGGACAACTATTATCAGTGTCCAGTATGAGCAAGTAGAATGAAAAAATCTGTGAATTTTGTCTCTTGGCTTATGTTTGCCTTAGTGTAATATGAACTAGTAGAGTTACTGGACTTTTGTCTAATGGATTTGAAATTCTCATAAGCAGTACAGACCTTATTCCAGTTATCTTTTTTTCTGAGATAGCCAAAGCTTGTAAAACAAATATAAAGACTGTTCATATTTTTAAATTTAGGGTATCATTTAAGGAATGCATCTAATCATAATTGGTAGTGTTTGAGATTGAAGTATTAAACCATGGTTGATTTTAGGCCATTAAAGTCTGATGTGCCATTTTTCTTCAGTAATTTTTTTAAACTTGAACAATAGATTTTCAAAATTGGAAGACTTCTTTGAAGATAATTTTATTTGTAGTACTTCTTAATCTATAGATTTGAGGTATAGTAAGGGACTACCAAATATGCCAGCCATGTATCCTAGTTCTACAGATGTCTTATATATTCCTTTTTTTCCCAAAAAATGTGTGATTTTAATTTATGAGTATTAATAGCTTTATGGTAACTCTTTATTCATTTTTTTATCTGATAAAAAATACTACAATTATATTTATGTTCAGGTTTTTTACCATTACACAGGTGTTATCATACATATAATGGTCAGGAACAACCAATCTAAGCCAGTTCTGCAGAATAGGGAAAGATTTATCTAAACATTTTAGAAAAGGGATCAAGGAATGAATAGCTTACTGTTAACTTTATCCTTGAAGTGAATTCATTCTCTTTCCCCCATATAAATGTTTCTAGTCAGTCTGGGTCACCAGTGATTTTTTTTTTTTTTTTTTCAGTTAGGGGGATCAAACTCGGGACCATGTATTTGCAAGGCAGGCAGTGGAACCACTGAGATAAATCTCTGGTCCCACCAGTGACATTTTTATATAATTAACTTTAGTGAATACTTTCTAATCTGTGTGTGTGTGTGTGTGTGTGTGTGTGTGTGTGTGTGTGTATCCTGAATCCTAATGCTTAGTTACCTTTCTAGTGTCTTTCTCTATTTTTCCCTTTTACTGAACTTCTAAAGCTTATTTGGTTCTTTTTGGTACTGGAGATTGAACCCAAGGAGTGCTAAGCTATATCTCCCATTTTTTTAGTTGTTTTTGTTTTGTCCTGTTTATCAGGACAGGGTCTTATTAAGTTGCTCAGGCTGGTTTCAAACTTCTAATCCTCGTGCCTTAGCCTCCCAAATAGCTGGTAGTACATGAGCCACCAGGCCCAAAGATGTATAAGAAGCATTCTTTCATACTACGCACATTCCCTGGATATTGTTTCCCCACTAGGAGCTTCATTTACCACTTATTAATTGATGGCACCCTAATTTCTTATCGCTATCCTAGACCTCTCATATGAGGCCCAATTTAAAGGGAATCTTCATTACTTCTCAACTATTTTCACTTCTTTCCTTAAAATACTCTTTGATAATTAATTGTCTCATCCAACTTTCCAAGCCAGAACATTGGATATCATCTCTGAATTTTCATGTTTTCTCCCATTTAATCTAGACATACAGCTAGAAAACTCTAAATACTAAATGTGTTAAATGGCTAACCATTTCATTCCCACTGCTATAGTTTCTCAACTGAATAACTGCCATTCTCTCTTTCTTACAGTTTGCTCTTCCTATCCTGGCTTCTCCATCTGTAGATTCAACCAAAGATAAAAAGTATTCATAAAATCATTGCAGCTCTACTGAACATAAGCATATTTTTCCTATATTGTTCCCTAAATAATATAGTACAACAGCAGTTAACATAGCACTTTGTATTAAGTATTATAAGTAGTCGTATAGAGATAATTTATACTGGAGGAGTCAGGTGTAGTGGCACATGCCTGTAGTTCCAGCTACTTGGTAGGCCAAGGCAGGAGAATTTCTTGAGCCCAGAAATTTTAGGCCCTCTGGACAGCATAGAGCCTGTCTCAAATATCTGTCCATCCTGCTGGCTGGCTGGTTATCTGGATATGCATACATTATGTGCAAATATTGTGTCATTTTAATAAGGGGTCTGAGCGTATCATACTTGGATAGAGGAGGAGAAAGTGCTGAAGTGAACCTATATTGTTTTCTTTTAATTCAGGTTGTTACAACTAGAGTAAATCCCGCCAGTCCTATGTTTAAAATAATTAAGTAATCTTCTACTCAGGAGAAAGTTCTAATCCCTTATGATTTAAGACCTTCCTCAGTGTTGATTCCGCTTACCTCCAACTTCATCTCTTGATACTTCTTCATTCTGGCCTTTGGATATTCTGGGAACACTGTCTAGTTCCTCCATGTTGTCATCTTTTAGGTTACAAATTTCAGGTTGTTTCATCTTCTCTGAAATCTCTCTCAACCTAAGCATACTTAGGTGATTCCCTAATACCTTGAATTTTTCCCTTCCATAGCACTCATCACTTGATACTAGAATTACTTAATTCTATCTTTATTGCTATACTCTTGAATCTTTGAAGGCTTGAATTGGCTCTATCTTGTTTTCTTTTGTATTCTCAGAACCTAAATACAATGTGTGACACATAGCAATTGTTGAATGAATAAATGAAACTTAATTCTTTGATGATTAAGAGCTCTTTGACATCTTTAAGTTTATATGTTCATGCACATACCCACTTGAAAAAAGTTCTTAACTTAAAATGTTTTTACTTTTTTGACTTTACAATGGTACAGAACCAGTAGACATCCAAATGAAGCCATATTTTGAATTTTGATTTATTTTTCTCAGGCTGATGATATGTTCTATGGTATTCTCATGTGATGCTGGGTGGGACAGCCAGCTGCAGCTCCTTTTGGCCACAGGATCATGGGTAAGCAACCAGTACACTGTACTGTGTTGCTGAACTATTTGTTTTTTGCAAGTTAGATTTATTGAATGCATTTTTAATTTAATAATAACTTCAATTTATAATGGGCTTATCAATCACTTGCTTTTTAAAAATATATAACTACTCCTGCAGAAGCATTTTGTACTACTTTTTAGGTAATAGTCCCAGTGTATTGTAATTTAGTAGGTGGAGTTGATTGTAGATTTTCAAAATTTTGAGACATGAGATGAGAAAGGACTTTATTAAATTGGGTTTAATTCCTTCTTAGGCATTTTGTTATCTAAAGTTTAATCATATAAAAGTAAAGATCCATACTTCTTCATATTTGTATTAGTCAGATTTCCCATTGCTGGGATACAGTATCTGTCACCTACAACTCAAAGAAGAGGTTTAATTTTAGCTTGCAGTTTTAGGGATTTGGTATGTGATCTGCAGGCTCCAAGGCAGAAACATCTGTGGTGGGAAAGCATGATGGAGAAAAATTGCTTAGTTCATGGTGACCAGAAAGCAGAGTGAGGGAACAGCACCAGAGAGAAAGGGGCAAAGGACTAGATACAGTATTCAAGGCCATGCCTGTGACCCACTCAGACACATCCACAAGTGTGCTGTATCAATCCCCTAGGCAGCTCCCATCTTATCAGTGAAGCCTAACCACCATATTACACTTCTTGTCTACTTGACACCCAAACATATCTCCTTAAACCAGGTATAATTTACAAGTAAACATATTGACAATTTAATAATTCTTCCTGACATGTGACAGCTACCCTGTGTACCAGCAAGAAAGTGATAATCCTTCCCCAAAGTCTTAATAGTTGCAGCATTTTCCAAAAGCATAAGTCAAAGTTTTCTGAGACTTGAGGCAAACTGTTAGCTGTGAACCTGTATAAATATAAAAAGAAATTACATAATCCTGTGGTACATTGGTTTGGGGTAAACATTTCCATTCCCAAAGAGACATATAGGGGATAAAAATGTATCAGGTTGGGGCCAGGGATTTAGCTCAGTGGTTCCGCTGCCTACCTTGCAAGCGTAAGGACCCGAGTTTAATCCCCGGTACCAAAAAAAACATACAATCAAACAAAAATGTATCAGACTGAAGCAAGACTAAGATTCAGTGGGGCATACATTAAGTCCTATACCTCCATATTCAGCATCTGGGACATAGTGGTAAAATAGGAGTTTCAGGGAGTTTGGAGAGCCCAGTCTTTGTGTCAGGTGCAGCCCACACAACCTCTCTTTCTTGGGCTGACTCCTTTCCAGCCTCCAGCTTTCCTCAGCAGACAGTCCATGTACCTGACATCTCCAATTTCCTAAACTCTTGGCTTTCATTCCTACAGCTTTATATACTACTCTCTCAGAGGTTCCTTGGAGACCTTCCTGACCACCCATTCTTACATTCTTACATTCTGCATACTGATAAAATCACACCAAGGCCAGCTATCAGCCAGAGTAGTAGCCCAGCCTTTTTGGACCATCACTGCAGTAGCTCCTGAGTACCTGGATGACGCAGTACAGTGAAGGGAATCCTGGGGAACCAGTTCCCCGGGAAGCCTTTCTTGAACAGGGGGTCCCAGGGACTCTCTTCTCTAATGAAAGGTTGATACTCTTGCACCCTTGAGTCTGGTGGGTGAGGTCTTGCTGGCTTCTGAAATGCCCTCAAGGCATCTTATTCCTGTACAAAGTACTGTACTTGGTTTAATTTTAGTATTGCTAATCTCTTTAGCAACCACATTTTGGCCTCAGCTTCCTTCTAGGCCAAAATTTAAGTTTTTCAAAAATTTTTGCTTTGCTTTAAGCCCCCAACTTGCACTATAAATTCATCTAAAGGCTGCCAGTAGTGTCTCTGCCACAGACTTAAAATTGGGATGCCTTTAAATTTCCTGTGACACATCATTTAGTCTACCACTCTTAATCCCAGGCTTCTACAAAGTCTTAGGCCATGGACAAAATATAGACATATTTTGTGCCACAGCATAACATACGTGGCCTCTAGTTCAACATCCAATGTAATCCTCATTCCCATTTGGCACCTCCTGATTCTGGCCTTTACTGTCCACATTCCTATCAGCATTTTGATCTTCTGAGCTGTGACTAGAATCTCTGCATTCTAAGGCTTCTCTAGCACTCACCTCCGTTCCTTTCAAGCCTCACACAAACCATTTCCAAAGGCTTTTAAATCACATAGTCAAGTACAGTTAGCCTTGGCTGCACTCCCTGTATGAATTTCTTTGTATTCCTCAATTTCTTTTGTTGCTGGGACCCCATACCCAACATCTACAACTTAAAGGAGGAAAAGTTTAATTTAGCTCATAGTTTTAGGAGTTTTATTACGTGGTCAGCAGGCTCTAACACAGGAATATTGTGGTAGAAGGACATGGCAGAGGGAAGCTGCTTTGTTCATGGAGGCTGGGAAACAAAGCAGGGGAGCACCACCATCGAGGAAAAGCAGAAGACTACACATAGTACCCAAGGTCACACCTCTGTTACCCACCCAGACATATCCCCCAGAGTGTTCCACCAATCCCATGAGATGGATGGCTATTTGAATTGGTTCTAAACAGATTTATTTTTCTATTTATTTTTCCTAGTCATTATTTCCTAAATAATACTGCATTACAACTATTTACAAAGTATTAGGCATTATAGTAATTAAGAGATGATTTCAAGTATATGATTGGATTTGTGTAGGTTGCATGCAAATACTACAATAAAGCACTTGAGTATCATCGTAGTTTGTTATTCTTGGAGAGTCCTGGAGCCAACTGCTTGAAGGCATGGAAGCACAACTATACAACAGCCAAAGGCTAGCCTTTATCCCTAAGGAACATGCTAGATACAGTGCAGAAAACAAACAAGTAGGCTAGACTAGCAGCCTCTCCAATGAACTATCACTAATTAAAATGCTGAAATCCCAGTCCAGATCAAGAAAATACGTATTAGGTGATAAGTAAATTGTATAGATGAGGGGCAGAAAATTATTGGTACAATGAATAGCTAACTGCATATATGCATACATATAAATTCAAAGCTACTTGAGTAAAACATGTCTGAAAGTGAATTCAACTTTTAGATGTAGTAATACATCTAAAGAAACATTAAAAACATTGAATATGCCGTTCCTCCCTCCAGCAGTCATTTTTGTGTGCTGCAATTTGTCAAACAAGAGGCAAACTCTGACCACACCTATTGAAGAGGCAAATTTACTCTGGAAAACAAACTACATTTTGAAATGATTAAACTTATTTAATCTGTATATTGTTAGTTAAAATACTGATTAAACTCTGAAGTACTGTTATATTAAAAAATACTCCACATACATTTACTGTCACAATATTTTCTTCATAAACAGTGCCTAAACTATTTTAGGGTATGTATTAGGCAGGTTTGGGTGACTTAGACATACTGAAAACTTACTGTAAAAAACTAAAATAATGTTTTTCTTTTATCTTTATTTAATATCAGAGATAGTTTGGTTTATTTTAAAGCTTTATTAGACAAAGATTTGTGATTATTATATCTATGTCAGGTTGTACATTTTATCAGTAAAACTTTGCTATCTGATGCTTTTGAATGCTGTTTTGACTGATACTGTTTCAGTATTTTTCTTCTATAACTTTTTCCTTATCATTTTATGTCATTTTTTCCTTAAGTCATGCTTTTTAGGCAGCACTTAGTTTGGATTTTAAGCAGTTTGAAAATGTTTTTTTTCCTCCTTGAGTTGGGTTTTTTGTATGTGCTGGTACTGGGGATTGAATTTGGGACCTTGTGCTTTAGAGGCAGGCAGTAGAAGCACTGAGCTAAATCCCTAGCTCTTCCCTTTTTTTGTTGTTTTTTTGTTTTGTTTTGTTTTGTTTTTTGGAAACAAATTAAGTGCTGGGATTATAGGTATGCACTACTATGCCCATCAAAATCTGTTTTAATGTGTCTAACCTATTTTATTGTTACTATTGACATGGCTAGTGATTACTGCCATATTTTAGTTCGTTTTAATCTTAATTAAGTTTATTGGTACATTTTAGGTATACGATACATTCATCATTAGGATCTTGTACCTTTACATGATTTATCTTGATTCTTATTTTTCCCCATTCCCCAGCCCTCCACCCTCTCCACCCTGCCCTTTTTACAAAGAGATTGTTTCCATGTTTTTCCTTTTCACATACTTTTTTCTTTTCCCTTTTACCTTTTGTTAGGGAATTGATCATGTTAAAGTATGCCGTGATGCCACCTCACAGGCTGCATTCTCCTGGTACATCTTGGCTCCTAAAATGACCTCATGCCCTTATCTCTGGTTTCCCTCCCCCCCAAGGCCACAGTGGTCCAGGAAAGTTGAAACCTGGGTCTGCAGGACTGGGCCCATAAAAGCAATCTGGCCTGTGATAGGTTAAAAGTAGCTCACGCCTCATAAATAAACAGTAGCCCACCCCAAAACTGATAAAAGAACCTTCCTTTCTTTGTTCTTCTCTCCTTCTGCTTCTTCCTCCTCTCTCTCCCTCTCCTCTCCGCCTCCCGGCCTTTGTGCTCTGCCTGACTCTCTGCAATAAAGATCTCCTGCGGGACCTCTCGGTGCGTGAGTGGCCTAACTGGGAAGGGACACCCGAAAGGGCACATGAACCCCCTTTCACCTTTCCCCTGCTCCTCCCACTTCCTCTACTCTTTTAGACCTTTTCTTCCTATTATACAATATCAGTTATACATTTTGATCCTTATAAACTTTGTTTTTCACACCAGAGAAACTATTTGGTATTTACACATGTATGACCCATTAATTTCACTTGAAAGTATGGCCTCAAGTTTGTTCCTTAGTTTGTTTCTTTACCCTACTTTCTGCTTTTTGTGATATTGTTTTGTTTTGTTGTTGTTGTTGTTTTGGTTTTTTGAGACAGGGTCTCACTGTGTAATTGAGACTGACCTGGAACTCATTATGTAGCCCAGGCTGGTCTCGAACTCACAGCGATCCTCCTGCGTCAGCCTCCCAAGTGCTGGGATTACAGGCGTGTACCACCACATCCAGCCTTGTTTTTTTCTTTTTTCTGCCTAAATACGTTTGGATTTTTGTCATGCAATTTCACCATTATATTTAAAAATATTTTAACATACTTGTTTAGGAATTTTTCTACTACTTGTTTAGACCTTCCTTTCTATGCTAGAGCATCAGATAGATATTGGAACTTAGATACCTACTTTATATCATTTAACTTTTTCTCCACACTTCTCACCTCACTGTCCTACTTTTATTGCCTTCTAGCACATTTCCTTGGCTCCATTCCACCTTCTGCTGGTTATTGTGCTTCTCAGCCGTTCCTGTTGTAATATATACCCCATCCATTGAGTTAACTGTAATAATCCTTTCTCGTTGTCAAGATTTCTGTGACTAGGAATATAGCCCAGTGGCACAATGAGTGTCATGGGCAACTCCCTGAGTTCAGTCTCCAGCAGCTGCACAACTTCTCATTATTGCTGTTGTTTTTGTTGATTGGTTTATCCTACTTTCCTAGATATTATTATTCTAATTGACTTGGGTCTCTCTTTCATGTATTGATCTTCCTTTAGTATTAGCAATTCTTGATTGTGTGTTCTTCATTTATGCCTGTCACTTGTCTCTTGGGTAAAGGAAATTAATCCTTCTAGATAAGAGCCCTACTCAGTCTGACTTGTACTTTTCAGTGGAGTAAGAGGATTGTTGAGTTTGTCTCAAGTGCAAGTTTTTCAACAGTCATCTTGATGATTTTCCATACAGAGCCTACACCTACATAAAGAATTCTCAACTCTCTTGTCTTATGAATGTTTGTGTGTTTCAGAGTTGCTATTTAACTTGTATCTCAAAGCTTTTAGCAACAGATTAAGCCTTTTGACAAAGAGAAGATTTTGTGTTCATCTGTTCATTTGTTTGTATTTTTATATTGGTCACTTTCATCGTCTCTCATTTTAGATTTAAAATACACCTATTTCGGCCAGGGATTTAGCTCAGTGGTTCTGCTGCCTGCCTCGCAAGCACAAGGTCCTGAGTTCAGTCCCGGTACCAAAAAAAAAAAGATAAAATACACCTATTTCTTCTTGATAATAGCTTAAAATGTCTGTGTAATACTCTGAATTTAGATACTTTGTTTCCTACAGATCCTTCTTTACACACTATACATTTTAAAAAGAACTATAGCTATAGTGATACTATAAAAGAGAAACAAGCCGGGCATGGTGGCACATGCCTCTAATCCCAGCACTTGGGAGGCTAAGGCAGGAGGATCGCTGTGAGTTTGAGACCAGCCTGAACTACATAGTGAGACCCTGTCTCCAAAAATAAAAAAAAGAGAGAGAGGGAGGGAGGGGGAGAGAGAGAGAGAGACAAAAGGTAAGTGGAAGGGGTAAAATAAGAAAGAAAAATGAATTAAAGGAAGAAAAGAGGAGCAGGGGATTTAGTCCAGTGGTTCCATTGTCTTCCTCGCAGGTACAAGGTCCCAGGTTCTATCCCAGTACCAAAAGCGAGGGAGTGGAGGGAAGAGTAGGTACAAGAAAAATATCTTACTTGTTGTCTTATCTTCTTTTTTTAACTAAGAGATACCCTGAGCATAAAACAACTCGCCGTTCACAAATTATTTAGTTTCTCTATAGGGGCAGCTGCTTCTGCTTTTATTTTATTAGTATATACCTATTGGAGGTATGTGGAGTCTTGCTTACTACCATATTTGTTAAAGTTGAGTGATATTGGCAAGCAGTAACCAAGCTTTGAGGATATACCACAAAGTTCAGGGAGCTAGTGGCTGGAACATTGCTAACTGGCTTTATCTACAGAGATATTTCCCAAATACTGATTGAAATTTTCACAGTTGTCCTCAGTAGGTATTAATTGCCATCTCTTAAATGTTGTCCATATAAAGTGTGTGTGTGTGTGTGTGTGTGTGTGTGTGTGTGTGTGTGTGTGTATTTTGGACCTTCCAGAAAGTAGACCCTGCGACACAGATAGGAGTATATACAAGAAATCTGTTGATAGGCAAAATGATTCATTTGATATAATCCTAATGAAGATACCAATGAATAATGAAGCATTTATACTGTCTATTCTGCATTACTGGCATATAGCCTAGAAAACTTGCAAAACATGAATTAGTGGTGTTTAGGATAAGAAAGCCAACTAGCCATTAAATATGAAAAATTTTTTAAATTCATTCATAGTAAGGAAAATGCAAATTAAAATAACATTGAGTTTTTTATACCTTCAGTCTTGGCAGTATTAACATTTTGAATCTGATCATTTTTTGTTGTGGTGAACTGGACTGTGCATTATAGAGACCATCCCTAATCTCTTCCTACCTGGATGCTTATAGCATCTCTCTTCTCCCATGTTGTGTCAAATCAAAACTGTTTCCAGGGATAAGGATGCAGCTTATTGGTAGAGTGCTTGCTTAGCATGCTTAAGGCCCTGGATTCACTCTCCAGAACCACCAAAGAAGAAGGAAAAATATTTCCAGATGATGTTATCAAACAGCACCTGTGAATGTAGGGATCCAGTTTAGTGTAACCATAGCTGTCTTGGTTACATCTGCTGTTTTGCCTGATACATGACCCTGGAACACATCATAAACCTGTAAGACAAAAGTACAGTAGTAGTCAGATGGTGTACCAAGTGTGTTGTGCCAGGTACAAACAGACTTTTTTTCAACTGATGTTGAATATATTAATAGTTTTTGCTCATATGTGGATCTTAGGGAGAAACAAAAAGACATAAAAGTAGAAGGAGGCTATTAGTGGAAGGTAAGGGAGAATGAATACCATCAGAGCACATTATATGCATGTAAAGGTCACAGTGAAACACCATTATTTTGTACCATTAATATGTACTGATAATTATATATTTTTTTAAATGGGCTAGGAATGTAGCTCATTGGCAAAGCACTTAAGAAAACATGTGTGAGCACCTGGGCTCAATCCAGTACTGCAAAAAGAAAAATAAATAAAAATTAAGAAAAGGAAAGGATGCTGCCTGCCTCACAAGCGCAAGGTCCTGAATTCGGTCCCCAGTACCAAAAAAAAAAGGGAAAGAATAAAAGTTTGGGAAAGGATAAGTACATTCCATTTGTGTGCAGCCAGACTTTGTCTAGCCAAGTTTATAAATCTCTTCTTCTTTTGAGGTATGGGGATCTTGTCACCCAACACACCTTTCTGTTCATAAGTCTCCAGTACATTGTACTTTGTAGTGTCCTGGATCTCCCTGCTTTTTTCTTCAGTTTCACAGCCCGTTCTTATATACTGGGACTGGATATTTCTGAAATGGGTAAAATTATTCTCGGCCAAGAACCATCGTCTTATAGCCATTAAACATAGTTTATCAATTTACCATTTAATTATAGTGGTCTCAGTCTATTGTCAAATATTGATTAGTGTTTGGTAATTGTTTCTCTTGTTTCAGAACTCTCTTGATAGAGCCCAAGCAGCCAAGAACAAAGGCAATAAGTATTTTAAAGCAGGAAAGTATGAACAAGCTATTCAGTGCTATACAGAAGCTATCAGTCTGTGCCCTACCGAGAAGAATGTTGACCTTTCTACATTTTATCAGAATAGAGCTGCTGCCTTTGAACAGTTGGTATGTACACTGGGATGTTTTCTCCTTTCCTTTGTTTTTCTGTATTTGCTTAAAGTTTCAGTTAATGCTACTCAAATCTAATGTATTTTTGACACTGTTTTGAAATTAATAAGATTTTTGTTTTCATTTTCTCTTTTTAAAAAAATTTCAAGGCTAAATATTCAGTTTGCTGGTTACAAATATACCCCAGTTATGAATATTTCAGCTTTTATGAAATTAGATAGTATAGAAAATTCAAGTTTTCCAGTAGTTCTTCAACCCTTTGAGGCTGTTCTTCAACTTTTTTCTTTCTGTAGTTGTAAGTAATAGTTGCATATGGGGTAGAGGGAAATGAAAGATGATTTCCTTTTAAATATTGTTGGTAATTTTTTTAGTTGCCACTGCATTTTGTACAGCTTTTCATATCAGCCTATGCCAACCTGTTTTACATTTTAAAGACTAGATGTAGAGCCATTGTATGTTTATTTAGTGGACTAATGAACAAAATTGCAGAGAAGAGGGTATTATAGAAGAAATAGCATGTGTTATTGCTCTGAGGGAAGAAAGAATTTGGCAAGTGTAAAAGAAAGATAAAATTGGAAAAGTAGAAAGGGACTAGGTCTTGAAAAGCCTTGTAGGAAATAACAGAGTTTGGATTTGATTCTGAGTATAATGGATATACTGAAGAGTTTTAAGTAGGGCAAGAACATCATCTAAAATTAATACTGTTTTGTTGAGAATATATTGGAAAGAGGCAAGAGTGGAGACTGGGAAAACAAATAAGGATGTTGGAGTAACCTAGGTAAGACATGAAGAAAAACTAAAAATTAGCAGAACTTGTTATTGCATTGAATGTGAAAGATGAAGAGGTAAAAAAATTTTACCACCAGAAGGCAGAGACTAAGTAGACAGTTACACTGAAAAATGTCTCTTTTAGTAGAGGGGTCTTGTGCTTCTGATAAATTTCAGATTCATCTGTAATTTTAGTTGGTGTGTATAAAGTCAATAAAATTACCTAGCGAAAGACAAGATGAGACCTTGAGGATTTCATCCTGTTGAGTCAAGGAAGAGAATTCAGGAAAGGAATTTGAGAAGGTGCTATCAGTAAGAAAGTGGAAATGAGATAAAGTTGCAAATTTAGAGGATTGGCAATAAAAAGGTGTTGAGAAGTATAGGGAGTTAGAGTGAAAAGAAGGGTTTTAAAAGATGAAATATAGAAGAGCAAGTGTTTTTACATTTGTGGGAATAGCTCAGAAGAGAACCAGATTCTTGTAAAGAAGAGATAGCTGAAAAAGTGAAGTCCATGGACAGAGAAGCCATGGAATTCAGATCACCAGTGGAGGGTTGACCTTTGATGAAAATGGATGCTTTCTCAGTTTTAACAGGAGCAAAGAAGGAAATGATATGAGCACAAAACTCCAGGTAGGTTTGGAGGTAAAAAGATGGCCAAAGTGTGTTCATTGCCTATTTTTAAAATCTGTTTACTTATCTTCTTGAAAGATATTTAGGTAAGGTTCTATAGTATGTATATTGTAAATATTAACTCTTTGTATTTGGGATATTTTTTCTGTTGTGTGACTCTTAATACTTGGCTTGTTAAATTGGGAAAACTTTTTGAACAGTACTTTTATTAGTGTGACTCTTAAAATACTTTCAATTACAGCAAAAATGGAAAGAGGTGGCCCAAGATTGTACAAAGGCTGTTGAACTTAATCCCAAATATGTGAAAGCTCTCTTTAGACGTGCAAAAGCCCACGAGAAGCTAGACAATAAGAAGGAATGTTTAGAAGGTGAGGGTATTTTTGTGTTTGCATATGAAAATTCCTAAAGGCTTTATAGTCATTGTAAATTTATATAAAATTTTGCCTTGTGAGTACAGAAATCAGTTGTCTTTAAAAGTTGAATTCCCCAATTGAGACTTTGTTTTCTAGCTTAAAGTGAAATTGCTGATAACTAAAGATTTGGAATTGATATACCACACTTTTTTTTTTTGAGACAGGGTCTTACTATGTAGTTGAGACTATCCTGGAACTCACTCTCTAGCCCATGCTGGTCTCAAACTTACAGCAATCCTCCTGCCTCAGCCTTCCGAGTGCTGGGATTATAGGCATGCGCCACCGTGCCCGGCTATATACCACACATTTAAAAATGGCAATTAGTGAACATTATATAGTGAGCATTAATTCAGTAAATAAGGGAATCAAGTTTTAGCAAGTGACAGTGTTTCCACTTAACAGCTATTTTAAGAAACAAAATAATATTAAGATTAATAATTTTTAAAAATTGCTTTTTTGCCCTTAATATTTTCAGACTTTATTTTATACCAACTTGTAAATTATGCAGTTGGTACAAAACATGTAAGTGAATTTGTCATTCTCAGTAGATGCTGTAAATGTTTGGTATCCTCTAATTGGCTGCGCCTATTTCCAAAACAGTTTAGTCTGCTGGCTTTTTTTTTTTTTTTTGGTACCAGGGATCGAACTCAGGACCTTGCACTTACGAGGCAGTCCACTGACTTTTAAAATACATTTTTCTAGATGTTGTGAAGCTAAAATCAGTGTGTTATTTCTATAAGCTAACAATGCTTTCCTACATTTTTAAATAACTTTTTTTTTCTGGTACTGGAGATCAAACCCAGGCACTTGTGAATGCAAGCACACCTCTATCATTGAGCTATACCCACAGCACAAAATACGTCTTTTTAAAAGGAAAAAGCTGGCGCTGGGTTCAATCTCCAGCACTACCAGAAATTTTTAAAAAACATTTTTAAAGACCCTTTTTAAAGAGTCCTGGATTATCAAATGATAATGATTCTTTAGAGAACATTTTAGCAAATTTGAAGTTTTATGGTGTCACATAATTAGGTAGTTGGTAGAAGTAATCTTGCATTAGAAAAGAGAATCCTGAGTTTGGGCTAGACCTTGAAGTTACTAACAGAGAGTAACTGGCAAAGAGGAAGGAACTTGATTAGAGTTTTAGAGAGAAATGGGATGAAAAAGACACTGAAATTGGCATTAACCAACATTGTCGGGAATATAGCACTGGGTTGACTTGTTTGAAGGTGCAGGATAAGAAATTGTGAGAAATTGTGTTCAAAAAGAGAAAGAATCATCACTGAATACTTTACATGAAAGAAAGTTTGAAAAGTTAAGGAAGTGTATCTTTTAAAATTTGAAATCACTATATCTATAGCTGTGGCATAACCAAATGAAAATGGTTTATAAGAGAAGCAACCTATGTTGATTTGCAATTTAGTTACTGGTCAGAAGAGAGTATTCCTATATTCTTGGTTTTATTTGCTATCTATAAAATGTTAATGTTAGAAATTACATAGCACCAACCTTTTCATTTCATAGGTGAAGTAAATTAATCTCAGAGAAGGGGAGAAACTTGAAATATTGATAATCAGTTCTATTCAAAATAAAATAGCCTGATCAGGCTATGAAGTTAGACTTTCTGTATTACATTGTACCTATTTTATATTGCTGATCATCTCTGCAATGATTGCATACTTATTTTTCTATCATTTCTAGATGTCACTGCTGTGTGTATATTAGAAGGGTTCCAAAATCAACAAAGCATGCTTTTAGCTGATAAAGTTCTTAAACTTCTTGGAAAAGAGAAAGCCAAAGAAAAGTACAAGGTAAATTAATCTGAATTGTGAAATAGAGTATGCTACTTGAACTTGGGAAAAATGGTTATAGTAACAACTAAAATTAGGAAGGAATTGTGTTTCTTTTTCTTGTAGTCTTGGGCTTTTGTGGCATATTCTTTTTCAAAAAGTCTGTAGGCTGTGTATTTTGAGGGGGGATGAATGGCAATGTATCTTTTTGCATAGTAATTTTTTTTTTTTAATTTAAACATTTACCTTTTTTTTTTTTCTTTTTGCTTTTCTGAGACAGGGTCTCACTATGTAGTTGAGACTGACCTGGAACTCACTATGTAGCCCAGGCTGGTCTCAAACTCACAGTGATCCTCCAGCCTCAGCCTCCCAAGTGCTGGGATTACAGGCGTGTACCACCATGCCTGGCCATTTACCATATTTTTTAATCATACCTCATGGTGAATAAGTGGTAGAACTAGAATGTGATCTTTTCATTTGCTAAAGTCCATATCTTGAAACATTATTTTAACTATAAATTTATAGTAGCTTCATTTCTAAGCTGAAATGGGAAACAAAGACTTTCTTGATTTACCCAGCTTCAAGTAAATGCTATTTAAAATTCCATTTAAGCTTTTCCCCTAAAATTATAAATGATATAAAGAAAACAGATTTGTTGCTTACAGCTCTGGAGGCTAGAAATACTAATATCAAGATAATAGCTTCTGGAGAAGGCCTTCGTGCTGTCCTACCCCGTAGCAGAAAGGCAAGAGAACAGGAGAGCAAGAGTCGATTTTTATAATAAATCCACTGCCTTGATTTGATAACTAACCCATTCATGGGTAATGATATTAATCCATTCATGAAAATAGAGCCCTCATGACCTAAGCCCCACCTGCCACTATATTGGCATTGGAGATTTAGTTTCCAACATATAAACTTGGGGACAGATTCAAATAATAACAATGGGTTTTCCCTTAGATTTTGTCTTTTAAGTTTTCTTCTGTTTTACTCTGTCCAGCCTACATTAGACCATTTATTTCAAAACATTTTTATCCTACACCTACAAGACATTACATCTACCAAATAGTAATGGCGTTTGTTATACATAACATTTTAAATAAGCTGCTTTTCAGCCAGGCATGGTAAAATTCCAGCACTCTGGAAGGCTAAGGTAGAAGGATTGCAGATTCACGCCCAACCTGAGCAACTTACCAAAACTGTTTTGAATAAAAAATTTTGAAAGGGGCTGGGGATTTAGCTCAGTGGTGCTGCCACCTGCCTTGCAAGTGCAAGGACCCGAGATCAATCCCCAGTACCAAAAAAATTTTTGAAAGAGCTGGGGATGTAGCTTAGTACCAAGGTCCTGGGTTCAGTCCCCAGTACTTCATGGTATTTTAATTTTTATTTTAAACGTACTGTAGATACCTAGTTTTGTAGAGTAAAAAATCAAAAATAGAAGAGCTCTTTGGACTATGTTACTCCCTCTTTATTTAAATTTTGTTGTTGTTGTTGTTTTGTTTTGTTTTGTTTTGTTTTAGGGCCAGGGATTTGGCTCAGTGGTTCCACCACCTGCCTCACAAGCACAAGGACCCAAGTTTGAGCCCCAGTATGCCCCCAAAAATTCTGTTTTATAAGGAGGAAGAAAACCTCCTGTAATTATGAATGCCAAAAAGAGAAGGTTAAAAAGGAAATATAATTAAGGTGTGACTTTCAGTGGCACTTACCTGTAATGCTGATCTTCAGATGTGAGCCCATGGCAAATGGACATAACATTTTTAGCATCTGCATAAGAGCTGTTTGAACAGCTGGGACTGGCCTTTCCCATTGTCTCTTCTCCTGTGGTTTAGAGCTTAACATTCTTCAGTTATTTGGAAATGAGAATCCAGTTTTTTACAGCAATCCATCCCCCCACCACCACTGGGGATCGAACTTGGGTCCTTGTGCTTACGAGGCAGGTGGCAGCACTACTGAGCTAAATCCCCAGCCCTACAGAAATTATTCTTAATGTTCAGTAATGTACCTGCTTCTTAGACTGTTGTTTTCTCATTTTGATAAATATTAAATTTCAGAATCGTGAACCTTTGATGCCATCTCCACAGTTTATCAAATCTTACTTCACTTCTTTCACTGATGATATCATTTCTCAACCTATGCTTAAAGGAGAGAAGTCTGATGAAGATAAAGACAAGGAAGGAGAAGCTTTAGAAGTAAAAGAAAAGTAAGTATACCAGGTGGAGTGTCTCTTGAATTTTTTTGTGTGTTTTGTTCTTTTTTGGTTTGTTTTTGTTTTTTGTGGCTGCCATGAACCTTCCCTGGAACCACGATGGGTTCAGAGTCAACTAAAAGAAAAAATCTTATCTCCAAGTAGATATAAATAAAATTTATATAGTCGTGCTATAATTGTTATAATTACAGAATAAAAATACTCCTCTTTCTAGCATATGTCTGTTACTCCTGAGCTGTTTAAGAATCTAGGCTGCTTTCACAGTCCTGCGTTGTGATTATTCTCAAGAGGATACCTATTTAAAGTTAGTTGGTTGACCGTATTTGAATGAAGGCACTAACTTTCAATTTAATTATGTAGCTTAACATTTTAATGATTTAGTGCAAGAAATATTTTAACAATTATGAGACAATTAGGAGTACTTAAAGTTTAAATTTCCTTCAAGGTGCTGCTTCCTTACCAAAATGCCATTCTTTAGACCTCTTGTGTTTGAAGCTTAGAGATGTTTTTAATACCTACCACATAACATTCTTAGTAGGAACTTTTTACTTCCAATCTGACTTGATAATTGTTTCTATTTTCTTAGCCCGGTGACCTGAAGAACAAAATAAGGATTTTAGAATGCAATTACAGGACACTTAGTGCAGACTTGTAAGATTTTGATTGATTTAACTTTAGTCACTTACTTCCCAGTTTCTCTGCACAGAATATAACAACTAAAATGAAAAACTGTGCTTTAATTTAGTGTCTTATACAAATGCTCCTTGAGTTACATCCTGATACATCATTGAGAATATATAGGTAAAATAAATACATTTATTCTGAACTATGCATCAAAATACTTACACTTGAGCATCTAAATTTATCAGCATATAGTACACTGTAGACTATCAGTTGTCCACCTCCTAATTCTATGGCTAACATGACTTACCCAGCGTCACACAAGAGTATCATATCACATATTGCCAGCCCAGGGAAAGATCAAAATTGGAAGTACAGTTTCTACTGAAGTGTGCCATCTTATGCTGAAGTCTAGCCATTATAAATTGAAAACTGTATTTTAGAATATGGCTCAAGTGTTATGTAGCTGTTTTTTTTTTTTTCAGTTTTACATCCCTTCTATGAGCATCTCCAGTGAGTCATTATTTTAAAAGAATAAATAATATTGTGCTAATTGCATTTGTAAAAATAAAGAGGTATATTTCTTAAAGATCTCTAATACAAGAATTTTGATTTAAATCTACTTTTTTGATAAGGGTACTTACTAATTGTAGGTCTGTTCATATAGGTGAATCAATGAATCTGAATGAGAGCCTTCTGTATTTCCCTGTCTCTAATCTCACTCTTACTCAGTCCATTATCTACAAAACAGTTATCTTTACCAAGCACAGTTCTGATCATACCTCTTGCTTTGGCTTATATTGCACTAAGCTTACTTGATTGTTCCCTATTGTTCTGTTCCTCTGTTAGCACTTAACAGTTATTAAGTGAGATTGATGTACCAAAGATCGGAAGGTAAGACAGACAGGATCCTTACCCATGTTGTAAATTTGTCTGTCTTTTTCATTAGCTTACCTTTTCACACATTTGTCTAAGCCAAGGTGTTAACCCACATTTCTGCCATGGATTCTGTTTCCTTTTAAAACTCTCTCTAAGGCATCATCAAGAGAATACCATTCTGCTTCAGAAACATAATTGTTTTTTACTTTCTTTCTTCCAACTCTTAAATCCACACTGGCTAGCTGATTAACTTGTTAAGGGGAAATGGATTATTGCTTAACTCAGGCATGCTAACTGTAACAAGTTTTAGCATTTGATTCTTTTCTTAGTAGTTTCCTGTTTGTTTTCATTTTCAGTTCTGGATATTTGAAGGCCAAACAGTACATGGAAGAAGAAAACTATGATAAAATCATAAGTGAATGCTCAAAAGAAATAGATGCTCAAGGAAAGTACATGGCAGAAGCATTATTACTACGAGCCACCTTCTACTTACTCATTGGCAATGCTAATGCTGCCAAGCCTGATTTAGATAAGGTCATCAGTTTGAAAGAAGCTAATGTGAAGGTACATTTTGAAATGTTTGTGCATGTGAAAAAAATCAATTAAGTAGAAATGGTTTTATAGATCTTTTGCCAGATACTTTAGCATTTCACTTGCCATTCTCCAAAAAGGCTGTTTTTGTTTTGGCAGAAACCTAATGATGAATGCAGTGGTGCTATAAATCTGAAATATAAATGTTAATATTTATCTTCAGCCAAGAAAGTATTTTCCTGCAGCATCTGGAAGTTTCAGCTTCCTCTTGTAGGCAGTATCTACTGTGTTGGACTGTTTCAGTTGTGGTAAGGGTAATAGTAACAGTACTATGGATACTCTGTAAGTAGCATGCAAGGAGTAGTTCAGGTTTTAAAATATACTTAAAAAGGATAAACACACTAGTGGCACATTTGGAAAGATTTTATTACTGAAGAAAAGAACAGCCTGTAAATGTACAAAAGTTTTCTCAGTTTTGTGGTGGAAGCAGCCTTTCATTTTTCAAGTGTTTTTAATGTTTATGTAATGATTTTCATAATTAAGATTTAAAGGGATCTGTTGAATCATGCACTTGTTCTACTCAAATTAATTTTATCTTTGGGAGAATATAAAGTATATAAGAATATAAGTATTTGTTAAAAGTTCATTTCAAAATTAGATTTTTAGGAGCCGGAGATTTAGCTCAGTGGTTCCACCGCCTGCTTCACAAGAACAAGGACCCAAATTTAATCCCCAGTACCAAAAAAAAAAAAAAAAA
>NW_022900936.1:44901394-44906303 GCF_012274545.1 Fukomys damarensis | reverse complement strand
AGTCTGCCAAAAAAGCATATACACATCAGGAAAATAAAAACTTGTAAAAATATTTTAATACTTAATTTATTAAGACATTATGAGATTAATATAAATTACCTTTGGCCTTTACATTAGAAGACGTGCAAAGTTGTAGCCATTAGTTTCTGGACATTTATTTATATATTGCTGCTTGGATAGCCTTAATCATTGAGATTGCTGCACAAGCATTTTCAATTTCTTCTCTAGAGGCCTGCAATATAAGTGGGTTTTCTGAGACATACAACATCCTCTAGGGTCCCCCATGTGAGAGTAACACCATCTATTGAAAAAACATCATACTATTTCTTTTCTTTCCTCGTGTGTGTGTGTGTGTGTGTGTGTGTATTTTTTTTAATGGAGTGTGTGTGTGTTAATGCTTTGAACAAAATTTGAAAGAAGAAATGCGTTTTCTTGATTACCCCCCTCCATACACACACACACACACACACACACACACACACACACACACACTACTGGGGATTAAACCCAGAACCTTTGCTTGCACTCTGCTGCATCTCAAGCCCCATTTTTAAAATGTTTTATTTTCTGAGACAGCGTTTTGCTAAGTTGCCCCAGGCTTGGCTCAGATTTGCAGTCCTCCTGCCTCAGTTTCCCAAAGTGCTAGAATTATAGGCATATACCACAACACTCAGCTGTAAGTTTTCCTTTTAATAGCAAGTTGTAATGATGTCTGTGACATATATAAAACTTATCCCAAAGTGGGTCAAAGACAAATGTAAGAGCTATAACTATATAAAACTCAGAAGAAAACAGGAGTTAATATTTGTTTCCTTGTATAGTTTTCTGAGATAAGGCACCAAAAGCTTAGGTGCCCCCTCCCAAAAGAACATAAATTGGACTTTGTCAGAATTTAAATTTTTTAGGGCTGGGGATTTAGCTCAGTGGTTCTGCTACCTGCCTTACAAGCACAAGGACCCGAGTTCAATCCCCAGTACCAAAAAAAAATTTTTTTTTTTTTTTTTTTTTTTTTTGCTTGAAAGGACACCATTGAGAAAAACAACCTTCCACAGAATGGGAGAAAATATTCATAAATCACTTATCTGATCTGATAAGGAGCTTGTAATACAGAATAAACCACTCAGAATTCAATAGTAAAAAGACCACTTTGGAAATGGGCAAAAGATCTGAATAGACATGTCTCCACAGAATATATAATAAATGACCAGTATAACATGAAATTATGCTTAACATCATTAGCCTTTAGGAAATTGTAAATGAGATATAACTTCAGAAAGATGGACAGTAACAAATGTTGGTGAGAACATAGAGAAAGAGGAACTCCCCTGCATTACTGATGGAAATGTGAAGGCTTAAATAAAACCTCTTGGGAAATTATACTGACAGTTAAGCATATAGTTACTTTGTAATCCAACAATTCCACTTCTAGGTTTATACCCAAGAGAGTTGAATATATACATTAACACAAAAATGTACATTAATATTCATAGCAGCATTCATTATTCATGATAGCCAAAAGGTAGAAAAAAAACAAATGTCCATCAGCTAATGTATAAAACCTATACTTATAAAATGGTATAAGTGGTATATTTATAAAATGCAATATTCAGCTATAAAGAATATAGTATTAATACATGCCATAACATGGGTGAACTTTGAAGAAATATGTAATGAAAAAAATTCCAGACAAAAGGCTATATACTATATATAATATTCAAAATGTACCAATCCATAGAAACAGAAAAGAGATTGATACTTTCCATGGTCAAAGGAATGGGGAATGGGGAATAACTACTAATGTGTATGGGGTTTATTTTGGGAATAATGAAAATATTCTGGAATTAGTGTTAATCAGTGCACAGCTCAGTATTTATGTATATTTTTAAAGGCCAGCCTTGTAGCATGTATATTATATCAGTTCAAAAAAAAACTTGTTCAGAAAACTAAATTAGAAAAAAAGAAATAATGCTGAATCATTTCTCTTTTTGGGATGTAGCTTCGAGCAAATGCCCTCATCAAAAGAGGCAGCATGTACATGCAACAGCAGCAGCCTTTGCTGTCTACTCAGGATTTTAACATGGCTGCTGACATTGATCCTCAGAATGCAGATGTTTATCACCACCGAGGACAGGTAAGTCAGTTTGTTTTGTTTTGTTTTTTCTGCTTTTTGGTACCAGGGATCGAGCTCAGGCCCTTGCACTTGCAAAGCTGGTGGCGGAACCACTGAGCCAAATCCCTGGCCCACGTAAGTCAACTTTTATACCTAGAATTCTGATGTATGGATTGAGCTATTTGATGACCGTTTTTGTACTTTCTTCTTTTCTTATATCATTTCATATATCATAGTTTATAGTTTGGATTGGCCTTTGTTTAGTTCTGCTTTGAACATTTGTCTTCACAACTTTGATACTTAGGGAAAAAGAAGCAAAAAAATGTTGCTTTCCAGTTTGTGTTTCAGGTATCCTGGTTCATAGGTTTTTCAGTTGGTAAAAATAACAGTAAGCATTTTGAATTTATGTCAGAATCAATAGGATGATTTTTCTGGGCTGGGTTGGTGGTGTTTTAATTTGGAGACAAGGTCTTGCTATGTAGTTCAACCTGGCCTTGAACTTGGCCTCAAACTGTTAGCCATCCTTCTGCCTCGGCCTCCTAAGTGCTAGGATTAGAGGCATGTACCGCATTACCTGGCTGAACTTCATACTGTAAGGAAATACTAGCCTGGACTCCAAGTAGTAAAGGCGAAAAAAAACTCAGGCCAGCGATTTAGCTCAGTGATTCCACCACTCTAAATTAAAAATAAAAAATAAAAAATGCTGACAAGGTAGCCTGCCTTGCAAGTACACGGACCCAAGTTTAATCCCGGGTACCAAAGAAAAAAAAAACTCCTCTGAATGTAGTTTTATGATAGGCATATTAGGGTTTTTTGTAAGAAAAATATATAAAGAAGAAATTTCTCAATTATAGCATCACATGGAAAAATACGACTAATTTGCTTAACATGGCTTTTAGAATGCATTGTAGGAGAAAGTCTGGGCTATCCATATAACAGTAAACCTGAAGTTCTTTCTATTTTGGTACCAGGGATTGAACTCTGGTCTTTGCGCTTGCTAGGCAGGCCACCAAACCACTGAGCTAAATCCGCAGCCCTGAAGTTCTTTCTAATAGAGAATTTTACCTACTAATTTCTCTTCTTAGAGGATAGTGTTGAGATAACCTCTCAAATTTCTTGACATTTTCATCTTTACTGGTAGTGTGTTAAAAGTAATTTGAACCAGGCATAGTAGTGTATGCCTGTAATCCCGGCACTCAGGAGGCTGAGGCAGGAGGAACATTGAGAGTTTGAGGCAAGCCAGAACTATATAACTGGACTCTGTCTGAAAAAGAAAAATTGAAAAATAATTATCTGTTATCAGCTCTGCTTTGAAATTAAATAGTAGAGAATTGTTTCATTTTCTAGAAAAAGTTTCTTCCTTAATAATCAAAATTACAGAGGAAAAAATGGCAGATTTATATTGCCCTTTTTAAAGAAATGGACACCAATTTCACATTCCACGATATTTCCTTTAAAATTATAGGATTTTCGGGCTGGGGATTTAAGCTCAGTGGTTCTGCTGCCTGCCTTGTAAGCTCAAGGTCCTGAGTTTGATCCCCAGTACCAAAAAATATATATTTATATAGGATTTTCTAGTTCTTTGTTTCTATAAAGAAGTTCTTTTGTTACATACTGAGCATTAGCTGTAACAGAAGAAACATGACACATACTTAACTAGTGAATTTATTTTGAATTACATTTACTTATATGCGGGTATTTGTTTTTGTTCTTGTTTTTTTTCCTTAGCTGAAAATACTGCTTGATCAAGTTGAAGAAGCAGTGACAGACTTCGATGAATGTATTAGATTGCGGCCTGAGTCTGCTCTGGCGCAAGCTCAGAAATGTTTTGCATTGGTAGGTATTTCTGTCTTTTATAAGTCCTAAACATCAGTTTTGTTTCCCAGTATCAACAAAGATGCATATCATGGTCTATCTCGTCAGCTGTTTTCCCCAAACACATGACTACAGGGCGTACATGTTAGCATGTAATGTTAATATTAGCTCTTACATTTCTCTGGATATTTGATTTCATACTAATAAATCTTTGTCCCTAAGTTTACACTCCTCTAAACAGAACTAGCCTCCCTACTTCTCTACAATAAATCTGAACAGAAATTCAAACAGTTTATAATCATGATACCACATAACTGCTCTTTTATCTCTTCTTTATAGAGTTGTTTCTTTTTTTCTTCTTCTTCTTCTTCTTCTTTTTTGGTACCGGGGATCGAACTTGGGTCCTTGCGCTTCTGAGGCAGGTAGTGGAACTACTGAGCTAAATCCCGAGCCCCAAGAGTTGTTTCTTATTATTCAAAAACACAAAGCTAAAAAAGTACAGTAAGTCCATTTCAAGTAAAATTAAGTACTTCCAGTTACCCTATACCCAGATTCCTGAAAAGACTTTACTGTTTTCCTTTTCTACTAGGAGACTGAGGCAGGAGGATCATAAGTTCATGGCAACTTGACAAGTCTGTGCCTCAAAATTAAAAAATAAAAATTACATTCTGGTAATGTAGCTGAGTAGAGCACCCCTGGACTTGATAATACTGCCAAATGTGTATGTATACGTGTATGTATACAAATACATGTAAATACACACACACACACACACACACACACACACACACATACTTTTGTTTGTTTGTTTGTTTTGAGACAGGGTCTCACTTTGTAGTTGAGACTGGCCTGGAACTCAGTGATCCTCCTGCCTCAGCCTCCTGAGTGCTGGGATTACAGGCGTGCGCCACCACATCCGGCGCTATATATATACTTCTGTTTGTCTGTTTGTTTTGTTTTTGTTTGGGGGTGGGTTTTTTTGGG